>NC_088244.1:15238238-15253238 GCF_036934945.1 Oncorhynchus masou masou | reverse complement strand
ACCAGCCGACCCCCATTCAGGGATCTGATGGCTGTCAGTGCGAGGCCTGACTAAGGGCAATGCTTCATTGATGGGGCGTGCATGGAGGGGGGGAACTCTATTCCCCTCATTCAGACTCAGAATGGCCTACTCCAGTATATAGACCTGGGAAGGGCTATTTTAGTATGCAGCATCGTGGGATAGTCACTTGACCAGCCACCTTTGAGTTTACCATCAAACCCCACTGTTTGTGTGGCCCTGAAGTGAATAACGCTTTGGATGCTGAGGGTTTGTTGTAAGATCAATGGTTGAGGAGACCATTCAGTGGAAATCTCTATATAGCCAGTCCAGGGCCTCATCCAGCTCAATACAACCAGACACTGCTGCTGTAGATTTGGGGGTCAAAGTATATTGTGACACCAAGCGCTTTGTTCCAATCCAAAGGTTTCTGGGCTGTCTTTATCATTGTCACTCCAAGCTCCTGGTTCTATGGTTCTACTCCAAACATCCCCCAGTCTTCTTGGCCCGTTCCCCAGTGTTTTGGAAAGCAGTGACATTGGTACCGCTCAATACTTCAGAATCAGCTTAGAACACAAGCCAGTGGCCAGGGAGAAACACTGGTCAGCCCACAGAACCAAACCCCTCTAGTATGATGGAGAAATGGGGGTTAGGGGTGGAGGGGTGGGGTTTTGGGTGGAGTGTGGTTTTAGGGGTCAGGGGGGCTTGGGGTGGGGTGGTGGAGTTTGGCGTGAGTGAGGGTGTGTCTAAGGGGTGGATTTCTGGTCTTGGGGAGGTTGGTGGAGTGAGGGTAGGGGAGGAGAAGGTGGTGGGAAACATTCTCAGGCCAAGATTGAAGGGGTCAAAAGGAAGCAAGGAGAGAGAGTGTTGGTGTGTTACTCTATTTTATAATACCAAAACAAAATGGATGGACTCATGGCCCTATATAAGACAAACACATTCACTTCACACACCACCCACACGGTCTGTTTAGAGGACCTTGAGTGAACCGGACACATGCGTGCACGCACACAGACAAGCACACGGGTGCTCACCGCACACACTACGCACGCGCTCACACTACGCATGTGCGCGCGCACACACACACACACACACACACTAGAATCTAGTGCCAAACCATTAGAATGATAGGCCCACTTGCAGAACATTGACCCCAAAACCACAAAGGAGCAAACACATTTATTCCAGGCCACTTCACTATGACAGGACAACACCCCTCTTATCAGGAGCAAGTGCAACTTGGCTTGATTTATTTTCCTCAAGTACCTGATAATATAATCCTCAATGATTTACGTAACTCAAGCCACAGCAGGGTTGAAGTTTTGGTTCTCTGTTAAGTTCACAGCAGAGAGAGGGGAGGCATATGTGTGTCCACACAAAGCAAAGTGTAAAACCCATTGAACTTGACTGGCTCAACCATTTCCAAACACAGCTTCCAGACCCTCCATATGATGCTGGGCTTTGCCCTTTCATGTGTGTATCTATAGTCTTATTGGAGAGGAATCAGAGAGAATGTCGAAAGTAAGAACTTATCCCTCACACATGGACACAGTTATGCCACTTCACACAATGTGGAGTATAGTGCTATCATGAGGATCTGCCTTCGAGGTAGTCCCACAGCAAAAACACATACCCTGCACATTCCCACCAGATCCCTGGATACTGACCCACAAAACCGGAATAATATTTAGCCTTGGAATATTCATTACACAGGGCGTTTATTAGTGGTATGAAAGGGAATAACATTGACTTATTGCAAACTTCTTGCCTTTTCAGCTCAGCCTCGATTTGTGAAGGTCTTCAGTGGGTTGAACTGTCCTAAAAGGTCACATACATTTCTCTGACTCAATATACAGAGGAGGCAAAATATGTAACGGAGCTAATTTACACAATGTTGATTGAAACTGTATACTGGTAGAGGGGGGTAAATCAATCAAACATAAGATGATAGTTCCACACACTGCCTGTTATGTGTTCTCAATGACCTACCAGGCTTATTACAGTTTTTTTACAAACACTTTAGCACTAATTTCAGAACATTGATGTCATGTTTCAAAACTCTAGACACAACTTACAATCAAAATGCACATTTTTCAAAACTGAAACACTTTTTCCAATTGCTTGGATACAATAAACATAAAGCTAAGATAATTTGTTCATTGAACTAAAATCAACTGTTCAAAAGCACAAAACTTAACATCAAAGTCTTACCATTTCAAAATGCAATTCACACATTACATCTGAGATGTCTGTCTATTATTTCATTACAATGAGCTAACTATCAATTGATACAACTGCTCCAAATGACAAGTATCTGTTGAATTACTCTTGAAACTAACAGACAATATTCCATGTTAAGATCGTGAAAGTTTTAGGATAACGAGATCCATTGTGTAAAAGTGCGCCGGGAAAATAAGTCGGGAAGCAAGTTCAGGGAGTGTGTTTTCATAAATAAATGTACCATAATACAAACCACGACCAACGCACAGACAAGAAACAGAAACAATGACACCTGGGGAAGGAACCAAGGGGAGTGACATATATAGGGCAGGTAATCAAGGAGGTGATGGAGTCCAGGTGAGTGTCATTATGTGCCAATGCACGTACCGATGGTGACAGGTATGCGCCCCTCTTGAAACTCTAGGGGCGCTATATCATTTTTGGATAAAAAGATGTGCCCGTTTTAAGCGCAATATTTTGTCACAAAAAGATGCTCGACTATGCATATAATTGATAGCTTTGGAAAGAAAACACTCTGACGTTTCCAGAACTGCAAAGATATTCTCTGTGCGTGCCCTAGAACGTGAGCTACAGGCAAAACCAAGATGAAACGGCATCCAGGAAATCAGCAGGATTTTTGAGGCTCCGTTTTCCATTGTCTCCTTATATGGCTGTGAATGCGAGAGGAATGAGCCTGCCCTTTCTGTCGTTTCCCCAAGGTGTCTGCAGCATTGTGACGTATTTGTAGGCATATCATTGGAAGATTGACCATAAGAGACCACATTTACCAGGTGTCCGCCCGGTGTCCTGCGCCGAAATTGGTGCGCAAACCTCAGCTGCAAGTATTTTTCCATGGAATTCAGAGAAGAAAGCAGGCTTCCACGAACGATATATCAATGAAGATTCCAAACAACGTTTGCCATGTTTTGGTCGATATTATGGAGTTAATTCGGAAAAAGTTTGACGTTGTTGGTGACTGAATTTTCGGTTCGTTTCGGTAGCCAAATGTGATGTACAAAACGGAGCGATTTCTCCTACACAAAGATTCTTTCAGGAAAAACTGAACATTTGCTATGTAACTGAGAGTCTCCTCATTGAAAACATCCGAAGCTCTTCAAAGGTAAATGATTTTATTTATTTGGTTATCTGGTTTTTGTGAAAATGTTGCGTGCTAAATGCTACTCAAAATGCTAAGCTAGTTTAGCATACTCTTACACAAATTAGTGATTTGCTAAGGTTCAAAAGCATATTTTGAAAATCTGAGATGACAGTGTTGTTAAGAAAAGGCTAAGCTTGAGAGCAGGCGCATTATTTTCATTTTATTTGCGATTTTCAGAAATCGTTAACGTTACGTTATGCTAATGAGCTTGAGGCTATAACTGGATACAGGTTTTTTTCATAGCCAAACGTGAACAAAATGGAGCGATTTGTCCTACACAAATAATATTTTTTTGAAAAACTGAACATTTGCTATCTAACTGAGAGTCTCCTCATTGAAAACATCTGAAGTTCTTCAAAGGTAAATGATTTTATTTGAATGATTTTCTTGTTTTTGTGAAAATGTTGCTGGCTGAATTCTAGGCTTATAGCTATGTTAGCAATCAATACTCTTACACAAATGCTTGTTTAGCTATGGTTGAAAAGCATATCTTGAAAATCTGAGATGACAGTGTTGTTAACAAAAGTCTAAGCTTGAGAGCAAATATATTTATTTAATTTCATTTGCGATTTTCATGAATAGTTAACGTTGCGTTATGCTAATGAGCTTGAGGCTATAAATAGAATCCCGGATCCGGGATTGCGTGACGCAACAGGTTTTAACGAGCAGCATGGTGACCTAGAGGCCGGAGAGGGAGCACACGTGACACATTGACACCAATTACTGTGGAACATGAACCAATTGGACAACATTATATATGGATGTAATATTTCATCATCATTCTTTATCAGACACTGTTTCTATGGTCCCATAGACTTTCCCAGACCATGTTTTAAGATTTGACATTACCGTACACTCACCGGCCGCTTCATTAGGTACACTTATCTAGGATTGTGTAGGACCCCCTTTCACCTACACAACAGTCTGAATTATTCACGGTGTTGTACGTTAAGAGATGCCCTTCGACACACCACTGTTTTAAACAGCTGTTATTTGAGCACTTGTGGCCTTTCTGTTAGCTTGAATGAGTCTGGACATTCTCCTCTGACCTCTCTCACTAACAAGATGTTTTTTCCCAAAGAAATGTCGCTCACTGAGTGTGTTTTCGCATCATTCTCTGTAAACTCTAGAGACAGTAGCGAGTAAAAAGCCCAGGTGGGCTTTTTTTTACTCTATATATTGAGTTGCAGGCAGCCACATGATTCGCTATTCGAAGGAGCAGGCTATTTGCGTTAACATGCAGGTGTACCTAATATAGTGGCCGTGAGTGTATGTATGCAAGCCTTTGTAATTGCTTTTCCAATACTGCCAACTCTTTACTGATGATGTTTTTCCTATTGTGGTATGAGTATATAGTGATAACAACAACACAGTGATAATGTGGAGCCAGCAGGTGATCCAGGTCACAATAGAGGTCAAGCAGTGGGAGGAGGAAGACAAGGAAGACGTGGTGGTCAGCGGAATGGCAGGGGACGAGCACCCCTTCTGAGAGGTGGTCGTGGGCCTCGTTTGAGAGGTGTGGGGGAACGTGATAGAGGACAAGGCCACGGACCAAGCACCCCTTCTGAGAGGTGGTCGTGGGCCTCGTTTGAGAGGTGTGGGGGAACGTGATATAGGACAAGGCCACGGACCATCACCCCTTCTGAGAGGTGTGGGGGAACGTGATAGAGGACAAGGCCACGGACCAAGCACCCCTTCTGAGAGGTGTGGGGGAATGTGGTAGAGGACAAGGCCACGGACCAAGACAGCAGCAACAGCAAAGAGTGTCCAATGAAATCTGAGCAATAGTTGTAGACCATGTCGTAAATCATGGCACGATAATGACTGAGGCAGCTACAATGATGTCATTGTGTGGGATAATGTCAGGTTCCATCATGCTCAAATGGTGCAAGCATGGTTTCAGGCCCATCCACAATTTACTACCCTGTACTTACCCCCCCCATACTCTCCTTTTCTTAACCCGATTGAGGAATTTTTCTCCACTTGGAGGTGGAAGGTATATGATAGGCGCCCTCACGAACAAGCCACCCTTCTCCAGGCCATGGATGACGCATGCACTGACATCACGGCAGACCAGTGTCAGGCCTGGATTCGCCATGCCCAAATATTCTTCCCAAGATGTTTGGCTAATGAAAACATTCATTGTGACGTGGATGACAACCTGTGACCAAATCCACAAGACAGGGTTGATGGAAATATAGAAGTACAGTAATCAATCCTGTGTTTTGCTTTTTACAGTAAGCCAGGTGAGGAACACTGCAGTTGACATTTACTGTAGTTTCTTTATTTTTTGTAGCTAATTATTTTTGCTTTGTGTCACGTTCTGACCTTAGTTCTTTTGTTATGTCTTTGTTTTAGTATGGTCAGGGCGTGAGTTGGATGGGTTGTCTATGTTAGTTTTTCTATGATTTGCTATTTCTGTGTTTGGCCTGGTATGGTTCTCAATCAGAGGCAGCTGTCAATCATTGTCCCTGATTGAGAACCATATTTAGGGAGCCTGTATTCTATTGTGTTTGGTGGGTGATTATTTTGTGGTGCAGACACACTGTTTTGTGTCTGCACCAGTCAGAACTGTTTTCGGTTTATGCTCTTTGTTATATCCGTGTTCATTTTAATAAATATGGACAAATACCACGCTGCACCTTGGTCCTCACCTTCTTCCACCAACAACAGCTGTTACACTTTGATTCAAGGAAACCTATGTTGTGATTTTATTGTATTTCATCAATACATTTCAATACATTTGTTCAGTGATTCCACTGTCTGTAGTATTCTCTCTACTAGTCATTTTACAGTAATGTATTTATGTGTAGTAGCATAATGAAACAATGTTTCACATTTGTACTACAATATTTAATAATTGTATGAACAACTACACAGTGAAACTATCGGTATCTTGTGTGTGGGTGATCTAAATGAATCTTCCTCTGGTATTTCATGATAAATGAGTTATTTGAACCGATGATTCTGCCACTGCAAGGTTTCTTTAAAGATATGAATATGCAATGTTTTGAACATTGGATATGCTGTGTTACAAGTGATGACCGTTTTCAGTTTTGTGTCTAGATTTTTGAAAAATGATCAAGGTTCTGAAATTAGTGTCAAAGTGATTGTACATTTCTGTAATAAAGTGAGCACGATATAAAATATGACCTCAGCGTTACCATGGGACTCTACCTGCCTCCTGAAAACCCCGAGAGGTTTTAAAGTGGTCTGGATACAGTGCATACCCTGTGCATTGTGAAGGCAGTATGTTTTCTCTGCCAGACCTGGAAGGTGTGTGAACATCAGCATTGGTCACAGCTCCGCGACCAGGGCAGCAGGAGGATTGCGTCAGAGGTAAAAAGAGGAACAGGACTGGTCCTGGCCAGTAAACTGCTCTTTAATTGCCATGCAACTGAGAGCACATTGGTCTGGAAAACAAGGGGCCCATTGTAAGAGCATGTTCATCTCAACACACCTCATATTTTCAACACACCAGTTCTCCCCACCCCGCCTGCCTTCCAGCCCCGCCAGCGCCACTCTACACACACACACACAAACCCAGCAAGAGTCCACAACATTTACGAGCTAACACAAACAGAACAATTAGGATACATGAATGCAACAATTAAGATAAAGGATCCCAGTCCTACACGCACACACACATACGTATGTGTGCAGATACGCACACAGCAGAAACAGTAGTAGTTAGGTCTGATAGCCTACAGCCAGCTCTTTGTCCAACGTCGTGAGGGGATTGAGGTATGTAAATGGTAAACTTGGCTCTATCCCTAGATAAAAGCAGACATTGTGCTTGGGTTTTTCAGGGACTGGAGAGCGGTATAATGAGGTACGGAATATGGCTGAGATGATGGCTGTGTGTGCGTGTCTGTCTATTGTGTGTGTGTGTGTGTGTGTGTGTGTGTGCGTGTGTGTTCGTGTGTGTGTGTGGGTGTGTGACTGTGTGTATGTGTGTGTGTTGCAGTAGTTGTGGGGAGGGTGGTGGTGGTGGTCTGCGGTAATTAAAGCCTGATGTTGAGTAGACTATTGTACCCCCTGGAGAGAGAATGGCTCTGTGTGTTTCTATGTCTCTGTGTGACCGTGTGTGTGTGTGTGTTTCTACAACGTGACAGAGAGAGTGTTGATGATAAATTCAATGTAATCACAAAGCAATAATGGCAGACCAGGGATGTCGTGCAAGTTAGCATGAGCTCATGTCTCATATGGATGGATTCATCAATCATATGGATTTCATAGAATAACTGTACCGATAAGGACAGCTTGGCAAATGGAAAACATACATCTATGTATCTAGATCTGTGATTCAGACCTCTTTTACTGTAGATGCATTTGGATCCATTTTGACATGTTAACCTAACAAGTGACCTGGACAGATTTAATCAATTTAATCTGTTGACCCATTTAGACGTAATTACATTTGGAGGTATTTAGATTTTTGGTAAGAACTATTTATTTCACAAATGCTTTTGTGTACCTTTTTTTGTTAACAATGCCACCACTGTTGCATAGGTGTCATGACTTCGTCCTTGTTCGGGCGACGTTCAGTTGTCGACGTCACCGGTCTTCCAGCCATCGCCGAGCCACCTTTCATTTTCCAATAGTTTTGTCTTCTCTTCCATCACACCTGGTTTCAATCCCATCAATTACATGTTGTGTATTTAACCCCCTGTTCCCCACATGTCCTTGTCCGTTATTGTTGATTGTAAGAGTTTGTGCACGTTATGTCTGGCGTGCGAAGGGTTTTGTCCCATCATTTTTATTTGTGTTTGTTCTCTGTGATTTTATTATTAAACTGCACCGTTGTAACATAGTCTTTGCGCCCGTCTATTGACTATCGGGGTCTGAATCAGATCACTGTGAGGTATAGTTACCCGCTACCGCTCATAGCCACAGAGATTGAGTCAATGCACGGGGCGCTTCTTCACCAAACTAGATCGCTTACAACCTGGTGCGTATCCAGGAGGGAGACGAGTGGAAGACGGCAGACTGCTTTCAGTACCACCTCAGGGCACTATGAGTACCTCGTCATGCCTTACGGGTTGATGAATGCGCCATCAGTCTTCCTTGCCTTTGTAGACAAGATTTTCAGGGACCTGCACGGGCAGGGTGTAGTGGTGTATAATGATGACATTCTGATATACTCCGCTACACGCGCCGAGCATTTGTCCCTGGTGCGCAGGGTGCTTGGTCGCCTGTTGAAGCATGACCTGTACATCAAGGCTGAGAAATGCCTGTTCTCCCAGCAGTCCGTCTCCTTCCTAGGGTATCTCGACCCGAAACCTGCCCCTCTGCCTGCCCTGCCGGAAGCTGGGTCCGCGGTTTGTGGGGCCATTTAAAGTCCTGAGAAGACTGAACGAGGTGTGTTTCAGGTTACAGCTTCCCCCTGATTACCATATTAACCCCTCGTTCCATGTGTCTCTCCTCAGGCCGGTGGTGGCTGGTCCGCTCCAGCAGTCTGAGGTGCGAGAGGTTCCTCCACCCCCTCTGGACATCGAGGAGGCCCCGGCGTACTCCGTACGGGCCATCATGGACTCAAGGCGTCGGGCAAGGGTCCTTCAGTACCTTGTGGAGTGGGAGGGGTACGGTCCGGAGGAGAGGTGCTGGGTTCCGGTCTAAATGAAAATGGAAAAACCTGGACAGGATTCGAGACTTTTATGAACCTTTATTTAACCAGGGGAACCCATTGAGACCAGGGTATCATTTCCAATGGTGCCCTGAGAACAACAGTTCAAGCATGATCATTACAAATGTAGTTACAACATTTCTAATAAATTATGTTACATTCAAAAGGGCAGTAGAAACGAATATATACAATCAATCAAAACAAGTGCCGTTTTCATTGGTCACATTTCTTATTTACCTAAATTGATCTTTTGGGACCAAAGAATCAAGTTTAAGAGTTCCAGGACTGAGGGGTATAGTAACCGAAAGCAGTTTCCCAAACTCAGAGACCTGCGGAACCTTTTCAACCAACCCATCTTGAGAGCGATTCTTATAGTTAATACATTTCCATTTTAAAAGGGAGGTGATGCATCATGGGAGTTTCTGGGGAAGTACTTTATATACGAATAATATTGAATGTTGGGTCCTTCTGGTAGACAGAGTCTCCCAGTCTACAGAACTATATAAGTAACAATAATGTGTATGGAAATCATCACCAGTGACAAAATGCAAGGCTGAGTGAATCTAGAGGTTTTAACACAGAGACTGTCATTGAGTCGCCATAGTCAATTACTGGGAGGAGTGTTGCTTAAACAATCTTCCCCCTATTTAAAAAAATTAGACAGGATTTATTTTTATACAGGAAACCAATATTTATTTGCAAATTTTTTGTAAGCTTATGAATGTGTGTTTTAAAGTACAGCTTATGATCTATCCAAATACCTATATACATATATGTATAATGGGGGACTAGCTCAATTTGGACTCTTCTCAAGGTGCAGATACGCAGGTCTTTAGGATACATTGTACAAGACCCAGAGAAAAACATAAACTTGGTTTTATCAATGTTTAGCACGAATTTATTAAGATCAGTGAGTGATTATTGAATTGAATGAAAGCCAAGCTGGAGGTCATGAAGGACCTGCTGCACTGAGGGGTCACGGTAATAAATAACTGTGTCATCCACAAAGAGATGTAAGCCCCAGTTCTTATTATTCATGGACAAACCAACATTATTCATGTAAATAGTGAACAGTGATGTAGTAGTTTGGTAATCTGCATCAGACCCCGTGATGACTGCTGTTTTGTATTGGACCTTAGTCATCAAACAACATCTTACAATGTGTTCCTGTGAGAACAGATTTGTCTCTGTTTCAGCCTGGGTGTCTGTCATAAATATCTCCAGTGTAGAATAGACACACAACTCTGACAGAGTCCCAGCGAGAGGTAGCTAACTAGCTCATACCCCTGCACATGGACTCAGTACTGGTAGTCCCTGTATAGCCGTGTAACTTTTACTCATTATTGTTATTCCTTATTGACTGTGTATTTATTCCTTGCATCACTATTTCTATTTGAATCTTGATCTATTTTTGCATTGTTAAAAAAAGACTGGTTGGTAAGCATTTCAATGTTAGTCTACACGTGTTGTTTACGAAGCATGGGACAAATAACATGGGATTAGATTGAACTAACTGCTTTACTTCATAGAAAGATCATGAGAGAGAACAGGGCTCATACGAGAACTGCTTTTCATTTGGGACCGTTGTCAGTCTCTTAACGGTGGCCAGGATGCAATATGCCCCCTCCGGTCACAACTGGGTACCTCTCTGTTTCACCTCACCCCTCTGTGACAACATTCTCACCCTCTTCCCGTGCCCCCATGCCCTCTCATCCCTATTCCCTCCACACCTCCACCACAAACCTAACAGAGGGTGAGTAGTCATACACACCTGTCACAGGGACAATAAAAGACACGAGGGACTGTGTGGGTTGAACAAAGGAAAGAGGAGAGGAAAAGGTGAGCATTGGTTATATGGTGAAATTGTGTTCCATTCCCACACCTATCTATGTCATATCCCCTTGGTCTTATTGTGCAGGAAGAGATATCATTTCATCACAGGAAGCCAACCTGTGAACCTAATGAAAATGTATTTTTCCCTCTATCTGTGGGTGGCAATAGGGCTGGTCTACAGGGCTGGTCTATAGCGGTGGTCTACAGGGCTGGTCTATAGGGGTGGTCTACAGGGCTGGTCTATAGGGGTGGTCTACAGGGCTGGTCTATAGGGGTGGTCTACAGGGCTGGTCTATAGGGGTGGTCTACAGGGCTGGTCTATAGGGGTGGTCTACAGGGCTGGTCTATAGGGGTGGTCTACAGGACTGGTCTATAGGGGTGGTCTACAGGGCTGGTCTATGGGGTTATATCCTTCCTGTTTGGCCCTGTCCGGGGGTGTCCTCGGATGGGGCCACAGTGTCTCCTGACCCCTCCTGTCTCAGCCTCCAGTATTTATGCTGCAGTAGTTTATGTGTCGGGGGGCTGGGGTCAGTTTGTTATATCTGGAGTACTTCTCCTGTCCAATTCGGTGTCCTGTGTGAATCTAAGTGTGCGTTCTCTAATTCTCTCCTCCTCTCTCTCGGAGGACCTGAGCCCTAGGACCATGCCCCAGGACTACCTGATATGATGACTCCTTGCTGTCCCCAGTCCACCTGGCCGTGCTGCTGCTCCAGTTTCAACTGTTCTACCTTATTATTATTCGACCATGCTGGTCATTTATGAACATTTGAACATCTTGGCCATGTTCTGTTATAATCTCCACCCGGCACAGCCGGAAGAGGACTGGCCACCCCACATATGCTCTCTCTAATTCTCTTTCTTTCTCTCTCTCGGAGGACCTGAGCCCTAGGACCATGCCCCAGGACTACCTGACATGATGACTCCTTGCTGTCCCCAGTCCACCTGGCCATGCTGCTGCTCCAGTTTCAACTGTTCTGCCTTATTATTATTCGACCATGCTGGTCATTTATGAACATTTCAACATCTTGGCCATGTTCTGTTATAATCTCTACCCGGCACAGCCAGAAGCCAGAAGAGGACTGGCCACCCCACATCGCCTGGTCTATAGGGGTGGTCTACAGGGATGGTCTATAGGGGTGGTCTACAGGGCTGGTCTATAGGGGTGGTCTACAGGGCTGGTCTATAGGGGTGGTCTACAGGGCTGGTCTATAGGGGTGATTGTACGTAATCTAGGTGTTTGTATACTGTATGCCACACACACGCATACACACGTGTATGGGATAAAATACTTAATGAAGTATTTTAAATGGTGCTCTTCTCATGGGGGACAATGGTAGATAAATAAAAAAAATACATATTTAGCCTTCATCAAGGTACTTTTTCCTCTGCTCCATGTGAATGTCCACCACCCACCAACCAGCCGTTACCCTGTATGCCACCCCCCCCCCCCCTCTTTGCGGAGATCATCTGTGGGCCTTTAATACCAGTGGTGTGTAAATTGGGGGGTAATTTATTGCTGTTCATTGTGAGCGGTTAAAGATGGGGGTCTGATTTTACAGTTGGTGTCAAATGTTAACAGCCAGGTTTTATAGTGGATGTGTGTGTGTGTGTGTGTGTGTGTGTGTGTGTGTGTGTGTGTGTGTGTGTGTGTGTGTGTGTGTGTGTGTGTGTGTGTGTGTGTGTGTGTGTGTCAGATGGTAGCCCTTTAACTCCTACCTGTTTTCGGGGTGAAAATGGCCACTAATAAGCGCCTAAACTGGAAAGTACTGCCTGTAAATAGATACATGACATCAGACCTCTGGCTCTGCCTTCAGAGTGCTGTGTGGGTATTGACTGCCTTGAGTTGCCCCCACCCCTTCCACTAACTGGGCAACTTTTGCATATTTTTTGTTGTCTAACTGAGGGAAATATTGTAAATTAAAGGAGAAGTTTACACAAAATCCAGAAACTTCCCAGTGATTCCATACATTGAAACTTGCGGCGTTTTCCCTCTCCCCTCTCTCTCTGGAATGCAGACAGCTGCAACAACAGGTCACTTGTGACGTTGCTGGATGCAGGCCTCGCTCTGCTCCATTGTCAGTGAATTCATGATTCACAAATCCGCAAACTGTGGACAAATGTATTGTTTAATTGAAAGCGTAAGGCCAAATGAGTTATTTTTGTCAAAAGTACTATCAGTTTGGAGTCAGGAAATCTGTACTTTTCCACCTAAAATATTTGCTAATATTTTATATTATTTTATGTAGCCAACTGCCACAGTAGCGGAGATGTGTAACTGTGCATGTGCGCCCTCATGGGGGAAAGCCTGCCCACAATATGCCCTTATATGGAGCTTGACGTCACAGATTTATTTGGTGGGAGAAGGAGTTGGTGCAAAAGTTGATAGAGTTATACCTATCGCAGTAGAGTTAGTTCGCCGAGTGGAAAAAGAGATGGTATCAAGAGCAGGCTGGTGTTCAGTCTCTAGCTGCACTTTATACAGGAAATCAAGGGAAGGAGGCACCAAATGTCATTGTTTTCCAGTAAAATATATATAGAGATGCAGAAGATCAAATCAAATGCCTTCAATATCCTTACTACTTCTACCCTCCAAACACATTAATTTCTGACATCAATCTCCATATAAGGGCATATTGTGAAGTTCCTACGTAGCAGGGTTTCCCCTACGAGAGCATTTATGCTCAGTTGTTACCCATCTCCACTGCTGTGTCGGGCTGCTACATTAAATAATTACAAAAAATAATAGCAAATATTTTAGGTGGAAAAGTACAGATTTCCTGACTCCAAACTGATAGTACTTTGGAGCAAAATAGCAAATTCGGCTATTCGGTACTCTTTCAATAAAACAATGAGTTTGTCCACAGTTCGTGTAACTGTAAATCATGCATTCACTGACAATGGAGCTGAGTGAGGCCTGCGTCAAGCAACTTAGCAAGTCATGTGACCTGTTTTTGCAGCTGTCTCAGTTCCTCCCTCCAGAGAGAGAGGGGGGAAGAGGGGAAACTCCACTGAACTAATTGCAATACGTGGAATCACTTGGAAGTTTCTGGATTTTTGATAAACTTGTCCTTTAAGATGACTGGATGTAATTCGAAAGATACAATGTTGAGAATTATAATAAATACCACGTTCATGTCATGAGTCCAAATGTGCAAATCATAAAACTCAATTCATAGTCATTGTCAACATTTATGATCACTATGTAATGTGCAGTTACAAGATGACATGGCGTCATACCCTGGGTTGTTCTGAACAGAATGAGTCTGTTAGTGTATTGTGAAGAAAATTTGCAGCGGAACACACACCTGAATGCACTCATGAATGCACTCATGACTCCTTTCTATGCTCACCAAAATTAGGTGAAAGCCTAACACTGTAAGATCGTATTTCATAACTTAGCTAGACATGTTGACAATAGAACAAGCCTCAAATCATGCCCACCTGGCCCAGAGTGAGATTTATAATGGACAATTTTGGGATTGCGTAAACAACAACATTAATTGTGTGATGGCGGGGATGCAGAGTTATGTTCCAAACGAAACAACTACAATTGTGCTTGCTCTAGTTCCTCAACGGCACAACTAGGAGAGCTCAAAAAGACACTTTATAGTTGAACTCTTCTTTCAGTCATAAAAGTGGATTGAAATGACTTGGGAACTGTACACACCTTGGAGAGGTGTGTGGCAACTTGGAGACACCAGTTAGTCCTCTCACCCAAAGCCTTGTCATTTTTTTGTGTTGCACTTCCCCACATTTTTCAGGAATAGTCATCATGTTACTGTATGTATCCAGAGTATTTTCAGACTTCGTTATCAACAAATGCAGCGAAAAGTACATTAAACGTAAAACGCAAAAAAAAACAGCAGTGTAATGTTTGAATTCAGTCTTGTGTCTGGTGAACAGTTGTGTACTCACCTTTGGTCTAATAATGTTCCATTTTACTTCCCCTTTCAGTTGTTCCCATGATTATGCATATGATTTTCATATTTCTTCTGTAAGAAACATTTACATTTTGCTCTATTCCAGGAGTAAAGGGTTAATGTCCAGGGTTAAAAGAGTCAGAGAGTGAGGTCAAATCACCTAAAGTGTATGTCCCACAAGGCAGACCCTATACTTTCTTTTACCTCACAGTTTTTTAGTTGATACAATAATCAATGAAAACTGA
>NC_088244.1:15043238-15235738 GCF_036934945.1 Oncorhynchus masou masou | reverse complement strand
TTCTGCAGATACCAACCCTTTAGGCTTTTTGGACGAACACAGTGTATAACATTTTTTGTTTGCTAAACAGCTCTACCAGTGCATCGCTTTTATGAGATAAATACCATTGCAAATGTTGAGTGATATTCTTTGTGCAATTCAGAGGACAGAAAATGTGTGTGTGTGTGTGTGTACCTTTATGTGTGTGCATCGTTTAGAATACTGCGAGGTGCTGTTTTCCTTTTACAATGGCTTACAAATTAAGAGCAAACAAGACAGTGTAAACTATAGGCACAGTGGTAAGAAGGGTCTCCCACATCAAACACTCATACACCATTCTTTCCCTTCACGACTCTCAGGATGGCTCGACTCTCTTCTCACAGTCAACAATAAGACACAGTTAGGGAGGAGGGAAGGGAAGTAACATTTAGTGCCCTAAACCAGGCACAGATGACCATCTACTTACTGGTTATTTATCTAGGTGTGTCCCAATGACATTGCTATATTTTAAGCTGATAGGAGATATACAGAAAGCAAGGTAGTGTTTAACTGATAAGAGATATACAGAAAGCAAGGCGGTATTTAACTGATAAGAGATATACAGAAAGCAAGGCGGTATTTAACTGATAAGAGATATACAGAAAGCAAGGCAGTGTTTAACTGATAGGAGATATACAGAAAGCAAGGCAGTGTTTAACTGATAAGAGATATACAGAAAGCAAGGCGATGTTTAACTGATAAGATATATACAGAAAGCAAGGCGGTGTTTAACTGATAAGAGATATACAGAAAGCAAGGCGGTATTTAACTGATAAGAGATATACAGAAAGCAAGGCGGTATTTAACTGATAAGAGATATACAGAAAGCAAGGCGGTGTTTAACTGATAAGATATATACAGAAAGCAAGGCGGTGTTTAACTGATAAGATATATACAGAAAGCAAGGCGATGTTTAACTGATAAGATATATACAGAAAGCAAGGCGGTGTTTAACTGATAAGAGATATACAGAAAGCAAGGCGGTGTTTAACTGATAAGAGATATACAGAAAGCAAGGCAGTGTTTAATTGTAAGTCGCTCTGGATAAGAGCGTCTGCTAAATGACTTAAATGTAAAATGTAACTGATAAGAGATATACAGAAAGCAAGGCGGTGTTTAACTGATAAGATATATACAGAAAGCAAGGCGGTGTTTAACTGATAAGAGATATACAGAAAGCAAGGCGGTGTTTAACTGATAAGAGATATACAGAAAGCAAGGCGGTGTTTAACTGATAAGATATATCCAGAAAGCAAGGCGGTGTTTAACTGATAAGAGATATACAGAAAGCAAGGCGGTGTTTAACTGATAAGAGATGTACAGAAAGCAAGGCGGTGTTTAACTGATAAGAGATATACAGAAAGCAAGGCGGTGTTTAACTGATAAGACTATGTGAAGTCTCTGACACGTGAGTGTTTGGGTCTACCAGGTTTATGAAAGACAGGGTCGTATGGGGAACGCTTTGGCTGACACTGTTTCTTTCACTGTTCATCAAATGAATTGTATGTGCATCCGTTTAATGTACTCCACTGTCGTTTTGTCATGTATTGTAAGTAGACATGTTGAAGATGGATGAAGTGGCTATATGAAGATGGATGAGGTGGCTATATGAAGATGGATGAGGTGACTATATGAATGCATCCAGTGGGGGCTGAGCGGTGTGGGGTAAGTGGTAGAGGGAACACAGGGAGGCTGATAGAGGGTCCATCCTTGTGTCTGGGTAGAGGCGCACATGGAAACCCCTCACTGAACAGTGGCTCCACTTTGATGTCCAGCTGCTAGCGAGAGACTGGCGGAGAGGGATGGGGGCGTATAGGAAGGAGGGAGTGGGGGACCCAGAGAAAGAAACAGAGAAGGAAGTGGATGGTAGATATGAGGGAGGGGTGGAGAGAGAGAGAGAGAGAGGAGAGAGAGAAAGAGAGAGGGAAAAGCCTGCTGCTGCAAGAGCTGGTGTGTGTGGGGAAGAAGAGAGAGAGGTAGTAAAGGGGGATGGAGGGGTAAAGGAGGGGTAAAGGGAAGGAGGGGTTAAGGAGGGGTAGAGGGAAGGAGGGGTTAAGGAGGGGTAAAGGGAAGGAGTGGTTAAGGAGGGGTAAAGGGAAGGAGGGGTTAAGGAGGGATAAAGGGAAGGATGGGTTAAGGAGGGGTAAAGGGAAGGGGGGGTTAAGGAGGGGTAAAGGGAAGGAGTGGTTAAGGAGGGGTAAAGGGAAGGAGGGGTTAAGGAGGGATAAAGGGAAGGAGGGGTTAAGGAGGGGTAAAAGGAAGGAGGGGTTAAGGAGGGGTAAAGGGAAGGAGGGGTTAAGAAGGGGTAAAGGGAAGGAGGGGTTAAGGAGGGGTAAAGGGGAGGAGTGGTTAAGGAGGGGTAAAGGGAAGGAGGGGTTAAGGAGGGGTAAAGGGAAGGAGGGGTTAAGGAGGGGTAAAGGGAAGGAGGGGTTAAGAAGGGGTAAAGGGAAGGAGGGGTTAAGGAGGGGTAAAGGGAAGGAGGGGTAAAGAGAAGAAGGGGTTAAGGAGGGGTAAAGGGAAGGGGGGGTTAAGGAGGGGTAAAGGGAAGGAGGGGTTAAGAAGGGGTAAAGGGAAGGAGGGGTTAAGGAGGGGTAAAGGGAAGGAGGGGTAAAGAGAGGAAGGGGTTAAGGAGGGGTAAAGGGAAGGAGGGGTTAAGGAGGGGTAAAGGGAAGGAGGGGTTAAGGAGGGATAAAGGGAAGGAGGGGTTAAGGAGGGGTAAAGGGAAGGAGGGGTTAAGGAGGGGTAGAGGGAAGGAGGGGTTAAGGCGGGGTAGAGGGAAGGAGGGGTAAAGGGAAGGAGGGGTTAAGGAGGGGTAAAGAGGAAAGAGGGTAGGTTATGTGGGTGCTGGCCTGGATTGCTCTGTTTTTCCATTTGAGTCTGGTTGGAGAGAGAGAGAGATAGTGAGATAGTGAGAGAGAGAGAGAACAGAGAGAACAGAGAGAAAGAGAGAAGAGAAAAAAATAGGGGTTGTTCCCCTGTGTCTGGGCTGGGCAACATGTCAGGCCAGGGGTAGGGGCTGGGGTTTGGGAGGGATATGCAAATGACTGCTGCCTGTCAGCCTGCCCCCTCAGAGTCAGTAGTGGAGCACGCTGATCCACACACCTCACACACACACACACACACCCACACAGCATACAGAAGGCTGGGGGAGCTTAGTCAGCACGTCCCCCGCTCACTCACACGCTCGTGTTTGTGTATGGAGCTGTGGCATTCCTAGAGACCATCTCTATCTCTCACTCTCCTCTGTCTGTCTCCCCCTTTTTCACCTGTCCTTTACTTTACATTTGGTTGTGCTCTCTCCCTCCCTATTTCCCTCATCCCTTCTCCATCTCGTTCTCTAGGTTTTCTTCTGTTCTGCCTATTGCTGGCAGCTGTCTGGGAGAGATGTTTTGAAGAAGAGAGATAGAGGACAGGTCAGATTGCTGTTGACACTGCAGAGGTTTGGACTAGAGGTTTCCCGCAGGGCAAACTGAAAACAAGACAACAACACTGCAGAGGTTTGGACTAGAGGTTTCCCTCAGGGCTAACTGAAGACAAGAGAACAACACTGCAGAGGTTTGGACTAGAGGTTTCCCTCAGGGCTAACTGAAGACAAGAGAACAACACTGCAGAGGTTTGGACTAGAGGTTTCCCTCAGGGCTAACTGAAGACAAGACAACAACACTGCAGGCACCTGACACACAGCTCTTTTTTTAAATCTCCTTTCTAGATATCAATCGGTTCCTTAATAATTTATATTGGTCCTCCTTTTTGGTGCTTTTCCACGGGTGCTATTTTGGCAGCCTCTACGAAGAGAAAATGAGGTCCAGGTTTTCTCAAGCTGCTCTGCAGCCCTTTATTCTAGGAGTGTTCCTGTCACTGGTGGACACCAAAGGAACCTTCTATGGAACAGGCCATGGGAACCCGTTCTTTGGAGGAAGTCATGGCAACAGATACAACCTGTACAAGGCTGGAGTCAACCCACACTACACCCCAGGAAAACCCATGACCCGCCACAAGTAAGTGCATCTCCTGAAACTGCGTCTAGCTTCAACTTTACTAGTCATACATTTGTACAGCACCTCTCCAAGTGATTTACAAGGCAATAAGGGTTTACATGGCAAATAGAATATGGGCTTATAGCTCTTTTCCACATGAATCTTATATCTTAACCCATGTCACGGATGGGTAATACAAATATGCTTTTACTGTATCGCTTCAATAACACTGGCTGAATTGACTCGGTTTCTCTCTCTCTCACACACCGTCAGCCTATCTCTGTGGTTAAAACCATCTGTGACTGAAGATAAACATTATGAAGAAACAATGACATGCTGCATTATGGAGACAAAGAGCTCATTATAAGAGGAGAGCTGAGCTGATGTCAGGGGTATTGATCTTCTGAGCTCTGTGTGTTTGTGCACACGCACGTGTGTGTGTGTGTGTGTGTGTGTGTGTGTGTGTGTGTGTGTGTGTGTGTGTGTGTGTGTGTGTGTGTGTGTGTGTGTGTGTGTGTGTGTGTGTGTGTGTGTGTGTGCGTGAGCTCCATTAGAAGCAGACATACAGCTGGGTACCCCTAGCCAGATGGGAGTGATGCTAATAGAAGTCTAAACCAGTACCAAGGCTTGTTGCTTTTGGATCCTGCTTTAGTCATGTAGTAATTCACAGCCCAATTCAATCAAACCCTTATTGAGGTCTGATATATTTTGGGAAGGGAAAACCTACTACTACTACTACCTGACAGGCTTCCCTCACGTTGAGTCTTGTGGCTTGTGTCAAAATAAGAAGTGTGTCTATGCTGGCTAAAGTTTGGTCATGAAGACATGACTGTGGTGAATTTGATTGAATTCCAGCCTCAGTGTAATTCAATACCAGGCTACAGTAGATTTACAGTAAGGGGTAAACATGTGGGGACATACTTTGTGCTCCGACGCAAGTAAAGCCTTTGATCTCTTCTAGTCACCACCAAATACTTACCCAAGTGATAAAATAGCTGGCTCTGGGGGGATAATCTCTCGCTCCACTTCCTGTGGTTCTCTCCCTCGTTTTATTATAAAACCTAAAAAAGACTATCATGGCAATTCATTGATTATACACACAAACATAGGAATTGTTAGGTTGTTTGGCCCTGGGGTCTGCTGTCTCCTTTCTCTCATTCTCCTGCTTGGCTTCCCCTGAGAGATGGACCACTCTGGACAGCTCCCTGCTGTTTTCCTCTACCAGCCCCAGCAGACAGAGCTTGGTCTGGCCCTACTTAAACTTTACCCTCACCCTCCTCACCACTCCCTCACCCCCTCTTTACTCACCACTCCTTCACCCTTTACCTCACCCTCCTCCCTCCTCCCTCCTCCCTACTCACCACTCCCTCACCCTTCCCTCACCCCCTCTTTACTCACTACTCCCTCACCCTTTACCTCACCCTCCTCCCTCCTCCCTACTCACCACTCCCTCACCCTTCCCTCACCCCCTCTTTACTCACCACTCCCTCACCACTCCCTCACCCTCACCCCTCCTACACCCTACTCTTTCCTCACCCCTCCCTCACCCCTCCCTCACCCCACTCCCTTCTCACCCTAATTCCCCAAGCAGACAGACCCTGACCCAGCCCGACGTAGTCTTTATTCCGACTCTTAACCCGCCTCCCTCCCCCTCCCTCACCCCACTCCCTTCTCACCCTAATTCCCCAAGCAGACAGACCCTGACCCAGCCCGACGTAGTCTTTATTCCGACTCTTAACCCACCTCCCTCCCCCTCCCTCACCCCACTCCCTTCTCACCCTAATTCACCAAGCAGACAGACCGTGACCCAGCCCGACGTAGTCTTTATTCCGACTCTTAACCCGCCTCCCTCACCCCTCCCTCACCCCACTCCCTTCTCACCCTAATTCACCAAGCAGACAGACCCTGACCCAGCCCGACGTAGTCTTTATTCCGACTCTTAACCCGCCTCCCTCACCCCTCCCTCACCCCACTCCCTTCTCACCCTAATTCACCAAGCAGACAGACCGTGACCCAGCCCGACGTAGTCTTTATTCCGACTCTTAACCCGCCTCCCTCACCCCTCCCTCACCCCACTCCCTTCTCACCCTAATTCACCAAGCAGACAGACCCTGACCCAGCCCGACGTAGTCTTTATTCCGACTCTTAACCCGCCTCTATCACCCGCCTCACCTACACCCAGAGGTGGAAAGTAATAATTGAGTAGCTTTTCCAAGTACTTTTTGCAGTATTTTTCAAAGTATGTAATTTGACTTCTACTTGAGCAGGATATTTCAGTATTCTTTCCACCCCTGGTGAGGGAGTGAAAGGGAGTTTGTGAGTGAGGGAGTGAAAGGGAGTTTGTGAGTGAGGGAGTGAAAGGGAGTTTGTGAGTGAGGGAGTGAAAGGGAGTTTGTGAGTGAGGGAGTGAAAGGGAGTTTGTGAGTGAGGGAGTGCATGAGGGAAAGAGGGAGTGAGTGCAGTGAGGGAAAGAGGGTGAATGGGTGAGTGAGTGAATGTCAGCCGGTCCCATGGAGAAACAGAGAGGTGAACGAGGGATTGAATGGGTGAAACAATTAGACATGTTTATTTCTGGAGTCTGAAGTATATTGAAGTCTGGCAATTGTATTGTTCATATGCACCTCATTTTGCATTGCGTTTTTATTAATTAAAACATTTTAATTGCTTTGCATGTTGATTGCATATTTTTGACAAATCCTTAGTTTTCTTTTACATACAGATGTACCTTATTGCAACTCATATAAGAAAACGTAGTTCCTACTGTACATTAATTTCCTCTCTTCCTTTTTCAATGTAATGCATTGAAAAGATAATTTGTAACAATGTTCAGGTAACCAGTAAACAGGAACTAGAGAAAGATAGGAGCACTGGAAAACCACTGGTAGCCTTGATGAAATAAAACGAACTGGCAACAGACAGAGAACCCAGGTATAAATACACTGGGGATAATGGGGAAGATGTGCGAGACCTGGAGGGAGGTGGAGACAAGCACAAAGACAGGTGAAACAGATCAGGGTGTGACATCAGTACTCTTTCCCCACCTGCCCTTATCCTTACCCTTATCCTTTCCTCACATTAATTGACCCAGAGAGGTCTCTCCTAATGTTGTCTTTATCCCACCCTAATCCATATATTCACCACACCATTCCTCACTAGATCTCACTCACTCTCTCTCACCTTCCTCAGTCTCTCTACCCTCACCCTCAATCAATCACTCGCTCACTACCTCTCCCTCCCCCTCTTCTTCAACCACCTTCCTCCTTGTCATTCCGTCTCACCCTCAACCTCCCCCTTCCTCCCTATCCCTCAACCTCCCCCTTCCTCCCTATCCCTCCATCTCACCCTCAACCTCCCCCTTCCTCCCTATCCCTCCATCTCACCCTTGCCTTACATCTTCTTCCTCCCTATCTCTGTCACTCTGTCTCACCCTCAACCTCCACCTTCCTCCCTATCCCTTCCGCTCACCCTCAACCTCCCCCTTCCTCCCTATCCCTCCCTCTCACCCTCAACCTCCCCCTTCCTCCCTATCCCTCCATCTCACCCTTGCCTTACATCTCCATAGAGACAGTAGGTGTTTTACAGTGAAGTCTAAAATGGCTGAAATGCCACTGCAACTGTGCTGTCACGAGACAGGGCCTAGTGCTCCTTTAAAGTGGCAGATTATTTGGTTTACGATAGGGACACTGATGCCAATAGCTTTAAATATATACACAGGAACACACACATATGCATTTCCAGATTCATGGTCTATAATCTTGGCATAGGAGTAGAATAGGCACTTGAACCCCTGCAGCCAATGAGTCTCTAAAGAGTTGAGTGTGGCAACCTTTACTTCTTTGCCTTTAGCTGCAGTGGAGACATAGTTGAAGGTAAACAAAAAGAGACAGGTGGACATCTATCTATCCTCCAGTTGTATTAATAGGCTGTCTAACTCACCCAGGTCATACAGGAACCTGGAGATCTGTCACAGGCAAACAGTCACCGTAGATATATGACTTCAGTTGGTGTCTGGGGCAGTGGATATGCCCTATATAACCGAAAGTATGTGGGCACCTGCTCGTCAAACATCTCACTACAAAATCATGGGCATTAATATGGAGTTGGTCCCCCCATTACTCCTATAACAGCCTCCACTCTTCTGGAAAGGCTTTCCACTAGATGTTGGAACAAATTAACTTTTAACAAGGCACACCTGCATTCCAGGTGACTACCTCATGAAGCTGGCTGAGAGAATGCCAAGAGTGAGCAAAGCTGTCATCAAGGCAAAGGGTGGCTACTTTGAAGAATCTCAAATATAGAATATATTTTCATTGTTTTGAGTTTTTATTACCACATGATTCCATGTCATTTCATAGTTTTGATGTCTTCACAATTATTCCACAGTGTTGAAAATTGGAAAAATTAAGGTAATGAGTAGGCGTGTCCAAACATTTGACTGGTACTTTACTTTACTAATATTACACGCGCTGCAATGAGCCTGTGTGTGTGTGTGTGTGTGTGTGTGTGTGTGTGTGTGTGTGTGTGTGTGTGTGTGTGTGTGTGTGTGTGTGTGTGTGTGAGCGAGATTATCTGGAATTTCTAACACCTAGAAATACCAGTAATAACATAACACAAATATACAAAGCTACATAACAAAATACATGTATTTCCGTAGGCTACTCGTCACTCCATGGAATTAACACACGTTCTCTGTCTAGTCTTCAGCCGTCGGTGCGTTGCCCGGTTTTCTTCTTTTGTTTTTAACTGTCTTGTTGCAATGGAGCATGTGATTTGACAGCCGTTCAGTCCCATTCATGCCGACTATTTCCTGGTGGGAGGGAATGTGGCCCTCTCCTCATTGGTAGTAACAAGGTAGACAATGATCACAATGCCTACAACTGGACTGCATGGGGACTTACACAGACCATAGAGGGCTACAGGGGGAGTATTGGGGAAAATCTATGTGAGTCAAGCCAATTCAATTCAAGTTTAGCGTTTTGAGGTATTTCCATGTGAAAATATCATGGGATGCTGCTTATGATGGTACTGCTTTTTGCTTGGCCGTATTCTGTTTACAGTAGCTATTACAGTGAAAAAATACCATGCTATTGTTTGAGGAGAGTGCACAATTTTGAACATGAAAAGTTATTAATAAACAAATTAGGCACATTTGGGCAGTCTTGATACAACATTTTGAACAGAAATAAAATGGTTAATTGGATCCTTCTAAAGCTTTACACATACACTACTGCCATCTAGTGGCCAAAATCTAAATTGCAGCTGGGCTGGAATAATACATTATGGCCTTTCTCTTGTATTTCAAAGATGGTAGAAAAAAATACAAAATAACAGTGTTTTCGTCTTTGTATGATCTTTTAACAGATCTATTGGGTTGTATTCTCCTACATTCCTTTCACATTTCCACAACCTTCAAAGTGTTTCCTTTCAAATGGTACCAATAATATGCATATCCTTGCTTTTGGGCCTGAGGGAGAGGCAGTTAGATTTGGGTATGTCATTTTAGGCAATCATTTAAAAAAAGGGGCGGGTTCTTAAGAGTCTCACAAACATCTTGTCAATAGACTCTGAAAATGGTTATGTGAGCCAGACCCAGATATGGGTACCAGTGGGTAGGGGGCAAAGGCTGTACCGGGTCTGTCTGTCTGTCCGTCCATCTGATAAACTTGACAATTACAAGTAGTGTATACAGTATATTGTTAGATTTGCAGAGATGACAGCAGTGATAGATATTATTGACATTCTCCAAGATCAAATCAAAACAAATCTTACTTGTCACATGCCATGAATACAACAGGTGTAGACTTTACAGGGAAATGCTTACTTACAAGCCCTTAACCAACAATGCAGTTAAGAAAAATAAGTGTCAAGAAAGTATTTACTCAAATAAACTGAAGTTAAAACGATAGACAAAGTAAAAAATAAGAAAATAGAAAAATAACAAATAAGTAAATGGCAACAATAAAATAATAGTAACAAGGCTATATACAGGGGGTTCCGGTACAGAGTCAATGTGCAGGGGCACAGGTTAGTTGAGGTAATGGAGGTAATATGTAAATGTCGGTAGAGGTAAAGTGACTATGCATAGATCATAAACAGAGAGTAGTAGCAGAATAAAAATGGGGTGGGGGGTGGCTGGTATCTTTTGCAATTTTTAGGGCCTTCCTCTGTCAGTGACTGGTATAAACGTCCTGTATGGCAGGAAGCTTGGCCCCAGTGATGTACTGGGACGTAGGGCATTGCGGTTGGAGGCAGTGCAGTTGCCATTCCAGGCGGTGGTGCAAACAGTCAGGATGCTCTCGATGGTGCAACTGTATAACTGGGGACCCATGCCAAATCTTTTCAGTCTCCTGAGGGGAAATAGGCATTGTCGTGCACTCTTCACAACTGTCTTGGTGTGTTTGGACCATGATAGTTTGTTGGTGATGTGGACACCAAGGAACTTGAATATCTCAATCTGCTCCGCTATAGCCCTGTTGATGAGAATGGGGCTGTAGAGGCTTTGACATGGATGCATTCAGCTATAGTCAACTCTGCTGTTGTGTGCTGCATGGGTCCATAACGGAGAACCAGAGGTTAGAAATAACTTTTTAATACTCTTTAATATTTCTCAACAAGCAGTTGAGCTTGTCACTATAAGTTTTATACTGTTTTCTCTTTGCTCACTCATAATGCGAAGTAGATGTCCGACAGACAGGCATGCATTATACTGTAGCAAACACAACATACTTTCCCACGATGGCAGTCATTTTACTCCCGGACTGCAATCCCTTAGTTTTAGTAGCTGTAGCCTAAAGTAGATTAAATGCATCAGGAAATACCTTGGGCTAAAGAGAGGTATTTAAATGGACTGCCAGTATTTGAGTCTTACTTCCAAAAGTAAACGGCTATAGGAAATGCACTGTATACGTCAGAGCTGAGTTCTGGAAAAACAGTACCTGCATCGTTTAATTGTTCTAAGACAGGGATGGGCAACTGTGGCCCGCAGGACCCCTTTTCAAGGCTCTTTATTTTTTTTGGGGGGCTCAACTTACTTTAATTTTTCTAAATTTGGTTGACAATCATCGGATAAACTCTCATTATGTCAGTCACTGATTAGCCCACGCCAGCTAACATTTTTCAGATTGCTAAGTTAGTTTAGCGGCCAGCAATGTAAACTTGTATCATGTTTTAATAACCTGCTGGGGGACCCCTATTGATTGTCTCACTCAGATATCATATTAAAAACTGTACCTGGATCATTTCATTGTTCTAAAACAGGGACGGCCAGGAATTTAGTTATAAAATTGCAAAATGTCAACTGCGGCCCCTCGTGATGAGTTTCAGAAGAGAGAGAAAGAGAGACCGAGAGATAGAGAGACCGAAGGAAAGAGAGAGGGAGATCAGGAAAGAGATTTTGGGGATCATATGCAAGACTGATCATACGTTGAAACTTTTTGGAAATTCCTTCCCTGGTCCACGAATAAATGTGTTTGAGGGACAGGTAGGCAGGACCCTTGCAGTTGAGGACAACATGTTAAAATCACACTTCACATTGGCACTACAACTATGGAAGACAGCAAGAGAAGGTGTGGAATTTTCAATGTTGGACATAAAAGACTAAAAACAGGAGGAAATCAGCAGTGATTTTAATTTAAGAAATCTGTCCAAGTATTTCCACACATCATAGAGTGACACGTGATCGTATACAAATGTTAGCAAGGTTTGAACTTATGTTATAGTCAAACATATCTGTTTGGCTTCTTACAAATTATTAGTAATTATGTTTTGGGTCCCCCAACCACCCACTCCAGAAAAGCTGATGATCCCTGGAGCATAGTGTTTGGGGAGAATTGTGAGAATGTTAGGAAATTAAATATAAATTGAGAAAGAGAGAATGAGGAGGAGGAGGAGCAGAGAAAGAAGGAGAACAAAGAAAAGGGGGAGATGGATTGAGAGGTGAGTTGTTTTGGGAGAGGTTGAGGGACTACTTGCAATAATATTTGCCAAAGCGCTCCATAGGAGAATTTGAAACTGAATTATCCTTTCCCCTTCGGAGACTCAGAGGGGATTTAGGAACTATAAGGATATACTGGAAATATTTACAGTGGGACCAGACCTACACCAGAAAAATGACTTACTCACAGGCTGATTCACACAATTGGCCAGCGTCGTCCGGGTTTGGCCGGAGTAGGCCATCATTGTAAATAAGAATTTGTTCTTAACTGGCATGCCTAGTTAAATTAAGGCCAATATTTTAGAGACACATTTTTCCCTCAGATTACACAGATCCACAAAGAATTAAAAAACAAACCCAACTCCCATATCTACTGGGTGAAATACCACAGTGTGCCATCACAGTAGCACAATATGTGACCTGTTGCCCCAAGAAAAGGGCAACCGGTGAAGAACAAGCACCATTGTAAATACAACCCATATTTATGTTTATTTATTTTCCATTTTGTACTTTAACTATTTGCACATCGTTACAACACTGTACTTAATATGACATTTGAACTTTTGTGAGTGTAATGTTGACTGTTAAATTTGTATTATTTTTTTCACTTTTGTTTATTATCTACTTCACTTGCTTTAGCAATGTTAACATATGCCAATAAATCCATTAAATTGAATTGAGAGAGAGAGTGAGAGAGAGTGAGAGAGAGAGAGAGAGAGAGAGAATGGAGAAGTATTGGGAGAAAGGGTGAGGAAGGGGCTGTGCTCTGTCTTTTGGGGGAGGTTGGGGGAGTGGTGTGAGGTGAGGCATAGAGAGAAAGAGGGTGAGGCAGGGTGGGGTAAGGTTGAAGAGGAAGGTTTGTTTTGGGGAGAGAGCTTGGAAGGTGAGATATCTGTTTTGGGTAGTGTGGAATGGTTGAAAAGAATGACGAGAGAACTGTCTTTCAGGCAATAGCATGTAGGGTTATCGACAGATCTCTGTTGTGTACACATCTCTGATGGTGAAGATGGAAAGACTGAGAACAGTGTGAAGTTTAATCCTCTCATCTCAGATCCTGGATCAGTCCATCCCTGTTCCCCAGAGTCAGGATTAACGCAGTCTTACCACAATAGACCAAGTCCAAATTCTCCGTACCAGGACAGCAGCTGAGCCACTCACTCACTCACTCACTCACTCACTCACTCACTCACTCACTCACTCACTCACTCACTCACTCACTCACTCACTCACTCACTCACTCACTCACCTCACTCACTCACCTCACTCACTCACCTCACTCACTCACCTCACCTCACTCACTCACCTCACTCACTCACCTCACTCACTCACCTCACTCACTCACTCACCTCACTCACTCACCTCACTCTCACACACAGCTGTGAAGCCCTTGTAATCTTTACGGCTCTTGCTTTGCGGTCTCAGTGGTTGTGAGGCGAGGAGGTCAGATCTCCAGTAAGTGTGTGTGTGTGTGTGTGTGTGTGTGTGTGTGTGTGTGTGGTGCTGTTCTCAGGTTTATCTCTCCATCTCCATTAACATTCTCTGTTTCTCATTGACCCTATTTGCTGCTTTCCAAAGCAGATGGATTGGCCTTGAGGTGCTCTGGCCCAAATCACTGTCTGTAGAGAGACACACTTAGTTCACAGTATCTTAGCTCTCTCTCTCACACTCTCTTTCTTTCTCTCACTTTCATGCTCTCCCACTCTCTCTTTTTACCCTCCCTCCATCTCTCTGTCTCACTCTCTCTCTGTATGTCTTTGAGACACCTGCTAGGAATGAATAACACGCAGACCCAAATTACATTGACAGACCCATGCAATGGGGGGCTGGAGAGAAGGGAGGAGGAGAAGAGGGGGTAAAAAAAGGGGGTGACAAGTTGGAGAGAAAGGAGAGAGTAAGTTTGAGGAGAAAGTAGAGGAAGAGGGAATGGGAGAAGGATGAGGGAGGGTAATCAGAGTGGAGGAAGTAAGGAGAAGGAGGGGGGAGAGAGGGATGAAAGCAAGCAGGGAAAGAAGGAGAGGAGGGGAGCAGAGGCTTTCTGGTGGCTGTGCCCATTTGGATTCCTGGTCTTTAGGCCTCAGTGATAAGAATCTGAAGGTTGCTCACTCAGCCCAGATGTGCACCTGACAAAGAAATCTGGGAGTGTAGTCTGTTTTCCCTCCTCCATCTGACACCACACACACAAACACAGTCCCCTTTCCATCAGCTGTCAATCACCTTCTCCATCTGACACCACACACACAAACACAGTCCCCTTTCCATCAGCTGTCAATCACCTTCTCCATCTGACACCACACACACAAACACAGTCCCCTTTCCATCAGCTGTCAATCACCTTAACTTCTTCACCCTAAAACAGGCCTTCTCCTTGCACTCTGATGAATGAACCAATAACAGGAAGTAAAGCTGTTTCATACTGTCAATAAATCCAGCCTTTATAGGGAGGAAACTACCAGCTTAAAATCCTCTTCAGCATTTTACTGTATGATTCTAAAACCAGTTGTATGTTGTGCATTTTACTGTATGATTCTAAAACCAGTTGTATGTTGTGCATTTTACTGTATGATTCTAAAACAGTTGTATGTTGTGCATTTTACTGTATGATTCTAAAACCAGTTGTGATGTTGTGCATTTTACTGTATGATTCTAAAACCAGTTGTGATGTTGTGCATTTTACTGTATGATTCTAAAACCAGTTGTGATGTTGTGCATTTTACTGTATGATTCTAAAACCAGTTGTGATGTTGTGCATTTTACTGTATGATTCTAAAACCAGTTGTATGTTGTGCATTTTACTGTATGATTCTAAAACCAGTTGTATGTTGTGCATTTTACTGTATGATTCTAAAACCAGTTGTGATGTTGTGCATTTTACTGTATGATTCTAAAACCAGTTGTGATGTTGTGCATTTTACTGTATGATTCTAAAACCAGTTGTATGTTGTGCATTTTACTGTATGATTCTAAAACCAGTTGTGATGTTGTGCATTTTACTGTATGATTCTAAAACCAGTTGTATGTTGTGCATTTTACTGTATGATTCTAAAACCAGTTGTGATGTTGTGCATTTTACTGTATGATTCTAAAACCAGTTGTATGTTGTGCATTTTACTGTATGATTCTAAAACCAGTTGTATGTTGTGCATTTTACTGTATGATTCTAAAACCAGTTGTGATGTTGTGCATTTTACTGTATGATTCTAAAACCAGTTGTGATGTTGTGCATTTTACTGTATGATTCTAAAACCAGTTGTATGTTGTGCATTTTACTGTAAAGGAGGACTTCTACATGAGTGTGGGTGTGAGAGGGGTGGGGGGTGTGTTCATGTTTGCCTTTGTCTGTGTACGTGTGCACAGTGATTTGCATGTGTACTTTCTTGCTTTTTGTTATTTTGAGAGAATGGACACAGACTTTTCCAAGGGCACAATATAACCCTCCCACTAGAAAGTGGCTTTAGTGCAGTCCATTGACTCGAAGAACATCCCATAATACTTCACCAGGTCAGGTCACACGACAGCACAGCTAACCACTTCCTTGACGACGCACACCCCGGCAACAGGTTTCCTGCTCTGTATGAAAGGAGCCCAGTCATTCCTGCTCCAGTCCCCTATCAATAGAGTCAACACATGGAGAGAGCGAGAGTTCACACACACACACACACACACACACACACACACACACACACACACACACACACACACACACACACAGAGAGAGAGAGAGAGAGAGAGAAAAGCTAAGGGATGCCTAAACCAATAAGGCAGTGGTTTCTCATAATTTCCGACAGCCTGTCCTCTCTCTTTGCCCCATGAACCTGTTAACTTGGCAAACACACACTTCTCTGCCTCAAACGTATTCCCTCAGTTTCCTCCAAAACACTTTTGTGTGCCCTGGAACTGCTGTGGAGCAGTGCTACGTTTCACACTTAATAATAAGTATCCCTTGGAACCCCAACAACATCTAACGTCCTAAAGAAGCCGGAGCACTGCTTCCTGTGTGGACTGGCCTAGGAACATTTAGCAGTTGCTATAGTTGCACTGGCGTCAAAGTGACAGAATGAGCCTGCAGAGCCTCTTGGATACAGTCGATGGCTGAGTCTCAACAACACATATGTCTTCATGTAGGATTTTGGCCTCAAGTATAGTATATGTGGGAATCAGTGTCATTGAAAATGTGTAACATGGGCCAGAATTCAACTTGATTTTCATCACTACACTTTCAGAAAGTGTGGTACGGAATGAGTGAATTCCAACCTTGGCCATTGTGAAGAGCTGCTATATGTGCTGGAGTGGCAACCGTCACTAATGCTGTTATGGACAGAGTTCTACAGGAGAAACAGCATTGGCTGGAGGACTTGATGATATCCTGTTGTTGTTTTTGTCGTTATTGATATTCTCTCTCTCTTTCTATCAGAAACCACTGTGCGTATGTGGTCCAGAAGAACATTACGTGTACGACGCAGGACGGTATGGCCACTTACGTGACAGCAGAGTACACGACCAAGTGCATCTGGGGGCAGAAGTGTCCTGTCGTCATGTAAGTACACTTCACTTGCTCACGCGCACACATTTACACTGACTCAGCGCACACACACACACACACACAGGTACACATACTCACAATCACTCACAATCATCACATACGCTGCTGCTACTCGGTTATTCATACTGTATCCTGATGCCTAGTTACCTTACCCCACCACTCCAGTATCCCTGCATATTAAGTATGGTAAATATGGTATTGGCACCGACCCTGTATATAGCTTACTTACTTTTAATAGCTCACTTCTTTTTTTATGAAACTATTGCATTGTTGGGAAAGGACAATTAAAACATAAAACTGGAAACTATATAATTACTGTAGAGAATTCAGACCCAGCAGCCTCTGACACTCATACGAACTGTAAGAGGGGGCTGAAAAGGATACTGACAATGAGACTCAACCACTGTTGTACACATTCCATGTATTTTTGACGAGCATGACAAAGCAGTCAGTGTGCTTTGCATTTGGACCAATGATATGTATAAATCATGGATGACTGACAGGGGGCGCTGTTTGGAAACAACCGTGCAGCCATGATGGTACTCCTATTGCAAACAAGATTTTGGAAGCTTTAGAATGACATGTTATAATATCTACATTCGTTTTTGACCGGTATATTCTATTACATACACCTTATTGCATACTTTAAAATTATATTATGTGAACTGATCATTAAAAAAAAAGTAATAGGTTAAAAATATTTTCCTTAAAGTTCTTTTGTGCTGCCCTCTAGTGGTGTCAGTGTGTACTACTAGTTAACGCCATACTGTTCCCCCAGCGGCACACCCAACTGTGTTGTTTTGTCAGTGGCTCTGTGACTCTGAACCGGCCACAGGGGTTTGAAAGTGTTGTTTGACCATTTCTTTTCATCCCAGTGGATTACAAACAAACATATATTAGGGTAATTCATGTAATGAGGGTGTGAGCTGGGATGTCATATTCTCTCTGGTGTGACTGAAGCCTCTCAAAGGTCCTCTGTAGTGACCTCAAAGAGATAAATAGTCAAAGGATTTCTACTTCAAATAAAATGGAGGGAATCAGAAAGACAAGGGTAATAAACCTGGTAACAATCCCTCACCTGAGCCTGTATAATCTCCACACTACACCATCTCTTTATCCCCTAATCTACTGTTTATACCCTCCACCATCTCATTATACACACCATAATCTACTGTTTACACCCTCCACCATCTCATTATACACACCCTAATCTACTGTTTATACCCTCCACCATCTCATTATACACACCCTAATCTACTGTTTATAACCTCCACCATCTCATTATACACACCCTAATCTACTGTTTATACCCTCCACCATCTCATTATACACACCATAATCTACTGTTTATACCCTCCACCATCTCATTATACACACCCTAATCCTTTGATCTATCATGTCCTCTCCTCCAATCTCACTTCCTGATCTCTTATCTGCTCTCTCCTCCTCTCCATCTTCCACTCTTTCTCTCTCCTCTCTCCATCCTCCACTTCTGCTCTCTCCTCCTCTCCATCTTCCACTCCTGCTCTCTCCTCCTCTCCATCTTCCACTCCTGCTCTCTCCTCCTCTCCATCTTCCACTCCTGCTCTCTCCTCCTCTCCATCTTCCACTCCTGCTCTCTCTTCCTCTCCATCCTCCACTCCAGGTACCGGACCTTCTACAAGCCTAAATACAAGGTGGGTTATAAAACCATCACTGAGCTGGAGTGGAGGTGCTGTCCTGGCTACTCTGGAGAGAACTGTTACGATGGACCCACCTCCCTGCCCGATATGATGCCCCCCTTCAGGGGTGGTGCCCCCCACCGCCCAGGAACGAAGGGATACCCTCACGGGCAGCCCAGACCCCCCTTGGACCACAAACCTGTCCCTGGGGGGGCTAATTTGGAGCCTGGGAGGCCCTTCCCAAATCAGCCTGATAATAGACCCATTCCCACTGGACAACTTCCCACCGGGAACGGCAAACCCAACTATGGTCAGACCAGACAGGGGTGGAATATTAACCAATTTATATTTTCAAACCCTGATTTACTCTTCCCTTTCCTTCCCTTATGTAATCATCATGTTCTTTCTCTCTAGGTTATAAGGTTGGTGTTAGTGGAGAGCGTCTGGACCGTATGGAGGTGGATCTGCGTCGCCTAACCCAGGGTCTGGACATTCTGAACGGGGTGGTGGCTGGCCTGGAGGACCGTCTACGCCTCTCTCTCCGGGAGGATACCACAAAGATGCTGGGCTCCCTGCTCTCCAGTGCCCCCCGTCTCTCTGACTCTTCCGTTGGCTTCGGGGTTATCCCAGATGGGACCCCAGACGGCCTGAAGGGGGGAGAGGGTTTCCCCGGGTTTGGGGATCTGGCTGGGAGGGTGACGGAGGTGAAGGATGAGCTCAGAGCCAAGGGACACATGCTGGAGGAGATACAGGTGGGTGCTAAGGTTTTGCGATTAGAATAGTTTACACTAGATTATGGAAATGTAGAAAAACAAGTCATGTCCAAATCAATAATCAAACTTGTGGCACAATGCCAATCAGAACGATCCTGAATCTCACGCTGAGATTCTGTACATCTTTGACTCCGACACTGACCTATTTCCACACAATGTCAAGAGTTTGAGGAAAGTGCTGCCTAAAACCAAACCATTGTCACTCATTCATTAGGGTATGGTTCTGGGCCATGACTGGCAGCTGAAGAGGATGTTGGAGGCTGCGACCGGCAGGCCCATCCCTGGTTCGGGCTCTCCCTCCATCATGGAGCTGCTGGATGCTAAGCTTGCTGGCGTCCGCGCTGAGATCCTGGACGGCTTCGAGAGGCGTCTGTCTGGCCTGGAGAACCACTGTGAGGAGAGGATAGGAGAGGTCCAGAGACAGTGTCATAATGAACACATGAACGGACAGGAACAGATTCAGCAGTCACTGGACGGCAGAGAGACTGGCCTGAGAGAGGAGCTGGGTACTCTGCAGGCCCAAATACAGGGACTGACCCTCACTGAGAGCTGCTGCGGACAGGTACCAATTCACTTTGGGGCTCTATTCAATCCACATAGCTGAAATTGAAAGGCAATCGTCCCGCTTTAGCAGAGAATGAATTCACAGTAAATGCTGCATATGACAGCTCAATCGGAAATGTACTTTACATTTCTATCACACAATATGTAAATGGCTTAAACATGTACATGACTGGCTTATTGCTACACTACATGCCTGACATGTCACTGTCATTGCAGGTGAACAGCCTGTCCCAGCGGGTGTTGATGCTAGAGGAGTCAGTGACGGGGTTAACGGAGTCTCAGCGCCAGCTCCAGGCTGCTCTCACTGACCAGACTATCCACATCGAGACCCTGATAGAGGCCCGTCTGGAGAACATGGATGCCCGGCTCAATGCCACAGAGTCTGGGGAAGTAGGGGTTACCAGGGTGCCTTGGGACCTGGACGGCTTCAAGACCCTGGAGGACAAGCTGAAGACCCTGGAGAACAGGGTGTTTGTGGCCGTGGAAGAGCTGAGAAACGTCACCGCCCCAGCTCTGCTGGAGGGTCAGGTGGTGCCTGCCCTGGAGACAGAGATCGAGTCAGTCAGGAGGAGGGTGGAGGGAGACCTGGACGGCATTCAGAAACAGCTCACAGACCTGGAGCTCCTCTGCACCTCGTCCTGCTCCCCCGCAACTACCCCTGAAGGAGGCACGGGGACAGGCCTAGCGGAGGAGGAGTGTGAGGAGGTGGAGAAGAAGGTGTCAGGTCGTCTGGACTCCCATGCCGACCAGCTAGACCATCTCAACACCACGCTGCAGACCCTTCTGAAGCGTATCGCCCAGGAGGATCAGGAAGGCTCTGTCCAAGGAGAGATCACCCTCCTCAAAATCAATGTCAACTCTGTCAACCGCACCCTGAAGGGTCTGAGGGACTCGGTTAGCTTGTTCACTAAGGGAGTGGGCCAAGCTAATGCCACATGGACACACAGGGAGAACCAGCTAGCCACCGAGGTCCAGGGCATCACCCAGCTGGTGGGGCGCCAGGCCTCCCTCCTAGGGGCCGGGGAGCGCCGATTAGCCCAGCTGAAGGGGGAACTGGTGGGCCTGAGGAGGAGGCTGGCCGGGGAGCTGCAGGGCTGCTGGAGCACGGCCCTTGGGGTTCAGAGGGAGGTGAAGGAGGTGGATAGTCGTGTGTCCCAGGTGGAGGGACAGTGTGGCAGCCTGGGGGAGCTGGCGGACCACCTGGAGAGGATCAGAGCAGAGCTGGAGAGACACTCTGACTCGTACCTGTCACAGGTGAATGGAACGCTGGCCAGTCACTCTACACAGCTAGCCGAGCTGAAGGGAGAGATCAAAGACTGTGTCGGGAAGGGCTCATCCAATCATAGGGGAGACCAGTAGCAGCCGAGCTACGGAGAGAGACTTGTGTGTGTCAGTAGTGTGAAGAGGATACACATTTTCATCTGCTTTCCTTCATCTCCTCTGATGGGAAAGGTGAGAAGAAATTCAGAGCAGGATTCCATCATATTGCTTTGACCTACCCTAACTGTTCAGATCAGGGAAGGAGATGAGGAGAAGAGGCTATTTGAAACTATTGACATGCACCCTTGGTTGTATAGTTGGGCAATATTTTCCCTAAAGGGATATTTTTGTTGTTGTTTTTCTGATAATTTTGTTCTTTTGACATTTTATTTAGATTTTTAACTGACTTTTTAACTTATATGAAGAAATGATGGTTGCATTGTTCTACTTTACGTATTAGAGATATGTGTAAAACCAATAACAAAAACAAAGTGAATGACTAATGAGCAGCTATGGGTTTCTACTGGCAAACACACTCCACTCTGTGTGGACTCTTCCTTTAAAAATACTGGAGCCTATGTCAACATGAAAGGTGCTATAATATTTGTAAACATTTTGGGTTTTTTATTGTAAAAAAAGAAATGTATTTCTCCTTAAAGTGTTGTGTTTTCTTCTTTGGTCATTCTGATGTCTAAGATGGAATAGTATTATGCGGAAGAGTTTTGATACTAAGGTGAACTAGTAGCCTGGTCCCAGATCTGTTTGTGCTTCTCCATCTCCATTGCTCATTGTCAAGCCAAACAATGAGTGACGGGCAGTTGACATGATGGCACAAACCGACTGTCACTCATACTAGGTCACTGGGCCTACTCATACAAAACCTCACATTGCCCATGCAAGCTAAGGTAACTGAACTAAATGACTATCACCCTGTAGAACTCACCTGTGTCATCATGAAGTGCTTTGAGAGTCAAGGACCATACAACCTTCATCTTAAATGACACCCTAGACCCCCTACAATTTGCATACCACCCCAACAGATCCATGTACGATTAAATGTCGTAAGCACTGCACACCGCCCTATCCCACCTGGACAAGAGGAATACCTGTATGAGAACGCTGCTCATTGACTACAGCTCAGTTTTCAACACCATAGTGCCTTCCAAGCTCGTCACTAAGCTCATGGCCCTGGGTCTGAAGTCATCCCTGTACAACTGGGTCCTAGACTTCTAAACTTCTGCCATACTGAGCCTCAACACAGTGCTTGCTCACCCCCTCCTGTACTCACATGACGGTCTGGCCGATCACAACTAACTAAATCATCAAGTTTGCTGATGACACGACAGTGGTAGGCCTGATGACCAGAACAACAAGACAGCCACCAGGGAGAAGGTTAGAGCCCTGGCGAAGTGTTTCCAGGAAAATAATCCCTCCATCAACGTCAACAAAGCAGAGGAGCTGATCGTGGACTACATGAGACAGAAGAGGTAGCACGTCCCCATCCACAGGCCACAGTCTAGAGGTTAGAAAGCTTCAAGTTCCTTGGCCTGCACATCATTGAGAACCTGAAATGGTTCCACCACACCAGCACTGTGGTAAAGAAGGCGGAACAGCGCCTCTTCAACTTCAGGCGGCTGAAGAAATGTGTCATGTCACCGGAGCCACGGTCTGCTAACTCTGATACTGTCTAACGGAGAAGGTACAGGTACATCATAGCCGGGACTGAGAGACTGAGAAACAGCTTCTATCACCAGGCCATCATACTGTTGAACAGCCATCACTCGCCGGCTACCTGCCCGATACTCCGCTCTACATCTTGAGACTAATGTCCCATGTGAGACATTGAACACTGGTAACTTCATATACTGTTTATATACTGTTGCTTACTCACTGTGTATGTATATACTGTATTCTCCACATAGCCCATCCTAATAAACCTACTATTGTACATACCATTTTCTTTTCCAAATGACATGCTGTCTATACAAACATCACGTATTTATATACTGTAACTGCTCACGCTAATATACAGTATCTTTGGATTATTAATTGGACTAGTTCTGACAGTTCTTGATTTATTGATTATTTGTGTATTTGTATTGTGTTTGAGAGACATTCTACTGCCCTGTTGGAGCTACTAACATAAGACATTCTACTGCCCTGTTGGAGCTACTAACATAAGACATTCTACTGCCCTGTTGGAGCTACTAACATAAGACATTCTACTGCCCTGTTGGAGCTACTAACATAAGACATTCTACTGCCCTGTTGGAGCTACTAACATAAGACATTCTACTGCCCTGTTGGAGCTACTAACATAAGACATTCTACTGCCCTGTTGGAGCTACTAACATAAGACATTCTACTGCACTGTTGGAGCTACTAACATAAGACATTCTACTGCACTGTTGGAGCTACTAACATAAGACATTCTACTGCCCTGTTGGAGCTACTAACATAAGACATTCTACTGCACCTGCTGTAACACTTGCAAATCTACGTATACAACCAATAAACTCTGATTTGATTTGATTTCTCATGTTCTGATGCAGATCTAAGAATAACCAGCAGGAGGCATCAAATCCTCTGATAATGACAGACGTTGTGGTTTATTCTTCAGAATTTCAGTAGTATTTCCAATACACAAGAACAGTATGTTAAACCCTTCCTCCTTAGCAGGGACTGCACATTGCATACCATTCACTAAACAGAACAAAATGTTTTCCATGCCAGGTGGACTAGACTGTCGGACTACAGGGTAAACAGAACAAAATGTTTTCCATGCCAGGTGGACTAGACTGTCGGACTACAGGGTAAACAGAACAAAATGTTTTCCATGCCAGGTGGACTAGACTGTCGGACGACAGGGTAAACAGAAGGACAGGATGTGACTCAGCACTGTCACCAGGATGGGGAGGCTCCATAGGAGAATGAAAGGGTGGCAGCGAAAGGAGGGGGAGGGCGGGTGAGAGTAGAGAGATGGGAAACACTGCTGTGGTTGGCAGTGTTAGAGATGGAAGGATGAGAGGGAGGACATTGGAAGAGGGGGAGGAAGAGAGGAGTGTTTGAAGAGCAGATGGGTGAACAGGCGTCACTCGTGTCCCTGACAGATATGCAGGCAGGAGTCACAACAAGGCTGTGGAATTACTGATGGAATGCACGCACACACAATGGAGATATATATATATACACACACACACACACACACACACACACACACACACACAAATGAAGTCAGAAGTTTACATACACTTAGGTTGGAATCATTAAAACTTGTTTTTCAACCACTCCACAAATTTCTTGTTAACAAACTATAGTTTTGGCAAGTCGGTTAGGACATCTACTTTGTGCATGACACAAGTCATCCTTCCAACATCTGTTAACAGACAGATTATTTCACTTATAATGATAGGATAATTGACATCATTTGAGTCAAATGGAGGTGTACATGTACACGCAGCCGTCATACCGCTCAGGAAGGAGACGCGTTCTGTCTCCTACAGATGAACGTGCTTTGGTGCGAAAAGTGCAAATCAATCCCAGAACAACAGCAAAGGATCTTGTGAAGTTTCTGGAGGAAACAGGTACAAAATGATCTATATCTACAGTTAAACGAGTCCTATATCGACATAACCTGATAGGCCGCTCAGCAAGGAAGAAGCCACTGCTCCAAAACCGCCATAAAAAAGCCAGACTACAGTTTGCAACTGCACATGGGGACAAAGATTGTACTTTTTGGAAAAATGTCGTCTGGTCTGATGAAACAAAAATAGAACTGTTTGGCCATAATGACCATCATTATGTTTGGAGGACAAAGGGAGAGGCTTGCAAGCCAAGGACACCATCCCAACCGTGAACCACGGGGGTGGCAGCATCATGTTGTGGGGGTGCTTTGCTGCAGGAGGGACTGGTGCACTTCACAAAATAGATGGCATCATGAGGGTAGACAATTATGTGGATAATGAAGCAACATCTCAAGACATCAGTCAGGAAGTTGAAGCTTTGTCGCAAATGGATCTTCGAAATGAACAATGACCCCAAGCATACTTCCAAAGTTGTGGCAAAATGGCTTATGGACAACAAAGTCAAGGTATTGGAGTGGCCATCACAGAGCCCTGACCTCAATCCTACAGAAAATTTGTGGGCAGAACTGAGAAAGCGTGTGCGAGCAAAGAGGTATACAAACCTGACTCCGTTACACCAGCTCTGTCAGGAGGAATGGGCCAAAATTCACCCAAATTATTATGGGAAGCTTGTGGAAGGCTAACCGAAACACTTGACCCAAGTTAATCAATTTAAAGGCACTGCTACCAAATACTCAAATACTAATTGAGTGTATGTAAACTTCTGACCCACTGGGAATGTGATGAAAGAAATAAAAGCCAAAATAAATCAATCACTCTACTATTATTCTTCCATTTCACATTCTTAAAATAAAGTGATGATCCTAACTGACCTAGACAGGGAATTTTAGGATTAAATGTCAGGAATTGTGAAAAACTGTGTTTAAATGTACTTGGCTAAGGTGTATGTAAACTTCCGACTTCAACTGCATGCATGCATGCATGCATGCATGCATGCATGCATGCATGCATACATACATTACACACACACACACACACACACACACACACACTAATAGAAAACACACAGCAGGATAGAGCAAACACAGAGTGAGTAGGGCCCCATGGGCAGGGAACAGCTGGGTGCCCGCTCCAGCAAACTTTACCCTCTCCCTCCCTGGGGATGCAGTGAGGCACAGAGGGACCCAACCATGGATGACCTAGAGAACAGACACACAGAATGGAGAGAGAGCAGCTCTGAGGCTTGTCACGTTGTGTGCTGATATGAAGGGAAGTGACTGAAACACACCAAAACACACACACACAAAATAGGAACAGAGTGCTACCCATAGAATCAGGAATTGCCATTCATCAGCACTGAAGGCCAAGTCTTTCATTAGTGGCATAAAGACTGCTGGAGAGGCACAAACGCACGTACATATATATACTGAACAAAAATATAAAACGCAACATGCAACGTCAAAGATTTGACCGAGTTCATACAAGAAGTAAATTGAAATAAATTAATTAGGCCTTAATCTATGAACGTTACATGACTGGGAATACAGATATACATCTGATGGTCACAGATCATTACAAAACAGTTGGGGCTTGGATCAGAAAACCAGTCAGTGTCTGGTGTGACCACCATTTGCCTCATACAGCACGACACATCTCCTTCACATAGAGCTGGTCAGGCTGTTGATTGTGGCCTGTGGAATGTTGTCAAACTCCTCTTCAATGGCTGTGCAAATTTGCTGGAAATACCTGTCCATACCATAACCCCACCGCCACCATGGGGAACTCTGTTCACAACGCTGACATCAGCAATCCGCTCGCCCACAATGACGCCATACAAGTAGTATGTGATTGTAAAGATGTTTGTACTTACTGCTAAAGTCTCTAAAACGATGTTGGAGATGGCTTATGACAGAGAAATTAACATTCAATTCTCTGGCAACAGCTCTGGTGGACATTCCTGCAGTCAGTATACCAATTGCACACTCCCTCAAAACTTGACATCTGTGGCATTGTTTTGTGACACAAAACTGCACATTTTAGAATGGCCTTTTATTGTCCCCAGTACAAGGTGCAACTGTGTAATGATTATGCTGTTTAATCAGCTTCTTGATATGCTACACCTGTCAGGTGGATGGATTATCTTGGTAAAGGAGAAATGCCCACTAACAGGGATGTTAGCTTTTTGTCCATATTGAACATTTCTGGGATCTTTTATTTCAGCACTTTACATGTTGTGTTTATATTTTGGTTGAGTGTACATATGCATATGCACCGATGAAATGGACTTCGATGAAGTTAAATGTGGAAGACTATACCTCATCTGTTGCACAACTGAATGCGTTCAAATTCCCTTTCACATTCATACACGTTTTTCTAATAAAACCGACAAAATAATTGTGTGTCACTGCACAGTGTATATGAATGAGCAAATATGGCCATATGACAGTACAATTCTGTGGCATATGTCTCCTAGTGGTTTTTGACCATTGAATGGAGCCAAATGAAAAGGCGGGTGACAGCAGTGGGCTGACCTGAGATGTGCTGTTGTTGACGTTCTAAATGTCACCCACTAAATGCAGCTGTGACCCTCCTCTCAGACTCTCTTTCTGCTCCCTGCTGTGACAGATGACACACACACAAAATTAAACAACCAAAACCTTTGTCCCGTCACTGATCTGATACAGAACAGCTGTGCAGTGGAGAGTTCTGTTAACAGGAGACATGACTTGGTCTAGTTTTCCTAGAGTACTGGTGTGACTAGCTCTGACCACTCCCTCTTCTCCTTACTCCTCCCATTTCTAGCCCTTTTCTGAGCCAACATGGCTCCATTAATTATAATCATTTCAGAGCACATGGACATTGTTTAAAGTTAATTTTATTGGTGTACTTTGACAATAACGATGGTAAAAAAAAAATCATACAAAAGATAATGCAGACAGACATAAGGCTGACATCGAGTTTTACAAGTGGCTTCAATTCAAGGAGAAATAAAGTTCTTACAATCAGAGAAAGCTATATTAGTAATATAGTCATGTATTTATTCATCTTTCAATTTGCCTTTATACAAAAACACATTTTGGGGGTGTATAATCTGGAGTTGGTAGCAGTTGGAACATGGTTTCGCTTCCTTGTCTCATTACTATAAACATAATGGTGTTTCTGGCTGATGTAGTTCTCCCTATACCCTATTAGCAGTACTTGACTTGGACTGAAATAGATTGAGTAGTCATTTTGGGTGCCGGTACTGTTTATATTTAGGTGCAGGAGCTCCACAATACTTTTGAGCTGGTATTCTATAAGAGGAACAGGAGCTCAAGCAGGAGAACATTTGAGGTGCCAGTACTCAGCTCTGTTGATCTCCTCCCCAAGTCAAGCACTGCCTATAAGCTACACCTACACCTTACCACTTTAGACTACTGAGACTACTACATCATCTGCTTCATGACAATGGGAACTATTCCAGAATGCTGATGGGTTCTAATGCTGATGGACTAACCCTTACATTATTCCTTATCTACAATGAGTTTGGAACCAATAATGTGAGTGATTATGTAGCGCTAGATGAGGGTAAGTAGGTCCATGGCACCAGAAGGAACTCAGCGGAACCCCTTGTTCGTTAAGCATTTGTAGGGATTTAAGACCTTTAATTTCTCTTTTCAATAACACTAGACATAATAATATTTACAGAGTGGACATTTATCTTATATGCACCTTTTCCATCAATTTAAATAGATTTGCTCATAAAAAAATGTAAGCGTGTGAAAACAGTGAAATAAATTAAAGAGGTTTTTATTAAGGCTTGCCAGTCTGTCAGGGTGTCAGTGCTCATCTCTGAGACGACTAGCCTCCATGATTATCCAGTCTGCTACATGTACATCTAGACAGAATAATAACAGTGGCTAGTCATACCAGGGCGGAGCAGCACTGAGCCCTTCATTTGGACTGGCACAGAATGGATCAGATCATGGCTCTGCTCGGTCAGAGACGAGCCTGACAAGACCGGGGCGTTGCAGCACACCCTGGCTGAGCTCTGGGCTTACCACACTGACACAGGATCAGTTAGAACAACAATCTAAACCCCATTGTCTTCTGGCAGATGGCGTTATTCTAACGGGACACGCCGTTAAGACGATCGTTGAGCTATCTGACGTAAGACCAAGCCTAAACCAAGGTGTCCCCAGTCCTAATCCTCGAGAGCTGCAGCACTGTAAAGACCAACCAATGTCACTGACAAGACAGTATACTACAGTACATGTTTACTTGGTTTCCCAGGTCTAGGTCACTCACTGGTTCAAGGCAAAGGAACAGAACCAGAGGCTGCAGGCCTTGGGGTCTGGACTGGGACTTACCTTGAAGGTCTGGGGTTAACCTAGAAGTGACAGACAGCAGGGTGATTCACACCCAGGCCTCAAGTTAGCACTACTACTGGGTTGTATTCCTCTCCTCCTCCAGCAGTACTGGAAACCTTAGGGCTCGAACACTAGCCTACAAACTCAGGCTCTCTGAGCAGAGCAGAGCTTGAAAACAAACAAAACCTAATATATTTACAAACAAAAAACAACAACCTCTTGTAAATGACACCTGGGCCCCTGGCATTGACCGGCTCCACCATTTCAATCAAACACACTTGAAGAGGAAGACTTTAGAGAAACTAGCAGCTAATGTCAACAACTCTCCACTAAGCACCTCCAACGTGATTGGCCACAGTAGGTAAGTAAACACATGCTTCTAGTTGGGTGACATTAAAAAGAGGAAGGATGAACCAATAAGAGGGGTACTTCCTGTAGCTATCTACACACAGGATTGGTTCCCAGGCAGCACGTAGTGAGTGGCTCCCCCAATCGAAGGGCAAGCAGATCAGCACCATTGATTATCGATGAAGAAACAGAAGGTGCTTAGCAGGAGGAAGTGACTTTATGATTAGGAGTCTTCCTCTTCCTGTGGTTGTCACACAAAATGGCCTACGTCTACATTGCCGGTTCAGCTGATTTAACGAACATATAAAATCCAAAATTAACCTCTATATCCTAATCTCTATGCATGTCTGTAGATCCAAGTGGATTGGACAGGTATAAGCAATATGGCAGACATTCCAACTAGCATTTAAAAAAAGGTGGAGCCGTTACCATTTTGCTAATTGCTTCAGATCTAAGTGCATAGAGTTTAGGGGCAGGGGTTAATTTAGAACATCTTTCCACACAGGTTGAACTTTCAATCTCACAACCACAAGTTTCAGTGCTTCTAACACAGCCTGTCTCACAGCAAGTTTACTGAATCATCATCATCATCACCACAACAAAATCAATCAATCAATCACAGGAAGTCATCTTTAAAAGATTAAATAAATAAAAGGAGGTCCCGCCTCCATCATATCATGGGAACACAAAAAAAACTTTTTTCCCAAATGATACATCTGAAGAAAGTCAATGATTTGACAAGGCGATGTGTGTGAAATGAACTATGAGTATTTTAAAGCTATGGAGACACCAAGACATGGAGGGGCCGGTGTGTTGGAATATAGGCCTTCGAACAGAGACAACAGTAGGACCACATGTGATGTTACTTCAGTACTGTGACAAAACCAATTCACTCAAACACTGCCACACACGCTAGCACATGCACTCTACACACACACACACACGCACTCTACACACACACATACGTATGATGGGATTATAAATGTTCTACTGTAATAATGTTGTATGATGTACCGTTTTATTTTTGCCTTCATTTGTTTGGACCCCAGGAAGAGTTGCCATAGCAGCAGCTAATGGGGATCCTTAAAAACTACAAATACAAAAATACACATATCTGCACAGATGAGAAGACGAAGGGCTGGAATTGCTGGAGATATTTGGAGTGGAGAATGTACCTTAGTTTTTGAGGTCTCATGTAGCATACCACCCAAACACAAACGCCAGTATTCAGACTTTTCCCACACACAGACATACACACTGGCTAAAGATTAACCACTTGCTAATGACTTAATCTGTGTCTGCAGTTACTTTCTGACCTTTGAGCAGTGCCTAAGGGCACCGTCATCATAGTCCAGCAGGATGGGGGGGGGGGGGGGGGGGCGTTGCCACGGTGTCTAACCAACGTCAGAATGACATTACACAAAGCAGCTGCAAACACAGTGCAGTGTCTCTTTAAATAGACACCAGTGAAAATGCCTCTGCAGGCTCCATCACGAATGACCCTATAGATGAATAAACATTTCTGTTTAGGGTAAAGGGGATAGAACAGGGTCTCTAGTTTTAGACTGCCTCTCAAACATCATCCTATTCCTATACAGTGTGACACATGATTTTGGAACACACAGGCCTATAGGGAAAATAGTGTGAATTGGGTGACAGGCTTAAACTGCATGACATGATGTGAACAGTGAACATTTCAGTTCAGGAGACTCACTAAACATGTGTCTGACATCAGAAATCCCTCAAAGCAGTGAAAACAGGATGCTGACAAGCCCATGTGCATAGCTATCTCTCTCTCACATACATAGCTATCTCTCTCTCTCTCTCACACATACATAGCTATCTCTCTCTCTCTCTCACATACATAGCTATCTCTCTCTCTCTCTCACATACATAGCTATCTCTCTCTCTCTCTCACACATACATAGCTATCTCTCTCTCTCTCTCTCACATACATAGCTATCTCTCTCTCTCTCACACATACATAGCTATCTCTCTCTCTCTCACACATACATAGCTATCTCTCTCTCTCTCTCACATACATAGCTATCTCTCTCTCTCACACATACATAGCTATCTCCCTCTCTCTCTCACATACATAGCTATCTCTCTCTCACACATACATAGCTATCTCTCTCTCTCACACATACATAGCTATCTCTCTCTCTCACACATACATAGCTATCTCTCTCTCTCACACATACATAGCTATCCCTCTCTCTCACACATACATAGCTATCTCTCTCTCTCACACATACATAGCTATCTCTCTCTCTCTCACACATACATAGCTATCCCTCTCTCTCACACATACATAGCTATCCCTCTCTCTCACACATACATAGCTATCTCCCTCTCTCTCACACATACATAGCTATCCCTCTCTCTCACACATACATAGCTATCCCTCTCTCTCACACATACATAGCTATCTCCCTCTCTCTCACACATACATAGCTATCCCTCTCTCTCACACATACATAGCTATCCCTCTCTCTCACACATACAAATAGCTACCTCTCTCTCACACATACATAGCTATCCCTCTCTCTCACACATACATAGCTATCCCTCTCTCTCACACATACATAGCTATCTCCCTCTCTCTCACACATACATAGCTATCCCTCTCTCTCACACATACATAGCTATCCCTCTCTCTCACACATACATAGCTATCTCCCTCTCTCTCACACATACATAGCTATCCCTCTCTCTCACACATACATAGCTATCCCTCTCTCTCACATACATAGCTATCCCTCTCTCTCTCACATACATAGCTATCTCTCTCTCACACATTCATAGCTATCTCTCTCTCTCACACATTCATAGCTATCCCTCTCTCTCTCACACATACATAGCTATCTCTCTCTCTCACACATACATAGCTATCCCTCTCTCTCTCACACATACATAGCTATCTCTCTCTCTCACACATTCATAGCTATCCCTCTCTCTCTCACACATACATAGCTATCCCTCTCTCTCTCTCACACATACATAGCTATCTCTCTCTCTCACACATACATAGCTATCCCTCTCTCTCTCACACATTCATAGCTATCTCTCTCTCTCACACATACATAGCTATCCCTCTCTCTCACACATACATAGCTATCTCTCTCTCTCACACATACATAGCTATCCCTCTCTCTCTCACACATACATAGCTATCCCTCTCTCTCTCACACATACATAGCTATCTCTCTCTCTCTCACATACATAGCTATCCCTCTCTCTCACACATACATAGCTATCCCTCTCTCTCTCACACATACATAGCTTCCCCTCTCTCTCTCACACATACATAGCTATCTCTCTCTCTCTCACACATACATAGCTATCCCTCTCTCTCACACATACATAGCTATCTCTCTCTCTCACACATACATAGCTTCCCCTCTCTCTCTCACACATACACAGCTATCTCTCTCTCTCACGCATACATAGCTATCTCTCTCTCTCTCACACATACATAGCTATCCCTCTCTCTCTCACACATACATAGCTATCTCTCTCTCTCACACATACATAGCTATCCCTCTCTCTCACACATACATAGCTTCCCCTCTCTCTCTCACACATACATAGCTATCTCTCTCTCTCACACATACATAGCTATCCCTCTCTCTCACACATACATAGCTATCCCTCTCTCTCTCACACATACATAGCTATCTCTCTCTCACACATACATAGCTATCCCTCTCTCTCACACATACATAGCTATCCCTCTCTCTCTCACACATACATAGCTATCCCTCTCTCTCTCACACATACATAGCTATCTCTCTCTCTCACACATACATAGCTTCCCCTCTCTCTCTCACACATACATAGCTATCTCTCTCTCTCTCACACATACATAGCTATCCCTCTCTCTCACACATACATAGCTATCTCTCTCTCTCACACATACATAGCTTCCCCTCTCTCTCTCACACATACATAGCTATCTCTCTCTCTCACGCATACATAGCTATCTCTCTCTCTCTCACACATACATAGCTATCTCTCTCTCACACATACATAGCTATCTCTCTCTCTCACACATACATAGCTATCTCTCTCTCTCACACATACATAGCTATCTCTCTCTCTCACGCATACATAGCTATCTCTCTCTCTCTCACACATACATAGCTATCCCTCTCTCTCTCACACATACATAGCTATCTCTCTCTCTCACACATACATAGCTATCCCTCTCTCTCACACATACATAGCTTCCCCTCTCTCTCTCACACATACATAGCTATCTCTCTCTCTCACACATACATAGCTATCCCTCTCTCTCACACATACATAGCTATCCCTCTCTCTCTCACACATACATAGCTATCTCTCTCTCACACATACATAGCTATCCCTCTCTCTCTCACACATACATAGCTATCCCTCTCTCTCTCACACATACATAGCTATCTCTCTCTCTCACACATACATAGCTTCCCCTCTCTCTCTCACACATACATAGCTATCTCTCTCTCTCACGCATACATAGCTATCTCTCTCTCTCTCACACATACATAGCTATCCCTCTCTCTCTCACACATTCATAGCTATCCCTCTCTCTCTCACACATACATAGCTATCCCTCTCTCTCACACATTCATAGCTATCCCTCTCTCTCTCACACATACATAGCTATCCCTCTCTCTCTCACATACATAGCTATCCCCCTCTCTCTCTCTCTCTCACATACATAGCTATCCCTCTCTCTCTCTCACATACATAGCTATCCCTCTCTCTCTCACATACTTAGCTATCCCTCTCTCTCTCTCACATACATAGCTATCCCTCTCTCTCTCACACATACATAGCTATCTCTCTCTCTCACACATACATAGCTATCCCTCTCTCTCTCTCACATACATAGCTATCCCTCTCTCTCTCTCTCACATACATAGCTATCCCTCTCTCTCTCTCTCTCACACATACATAGCTATCCCTCTCTCTCTCTCACACATGCATAGCTATCCCTCTCTCTCTCTCACACACATACATAGCTATCCCCCCTCTCTCTCACACATACATAGCTTCCCCTCTCTCTCTCACACACATACATACATAGCTATCCCTCTCTCTCACACATACATAGCTATCCCTCTCTCTCACACATACATAGCTATCCCTCTCTCTCACACATACATAGCTATCCCTCTCTCTCACACACATACATAGCTATCCCTCTCTCTCTCACACATACATAGCTATCCCTCTCTCTCACACACATACATAGCTATCCCTCTCTCTCACACATACATAGCTATCCCTCTCTCTCACACACATACATAGCTATCCCTCTCTCTCTCACACATACATAGCTATCCCTCTCTCTCACACACATACATAGCTATCCCTCTCTCACTCACACTGTACTGTCAAAGATTTTCAATTTGCTAGGCTAGTATGTTTATTTAGCTAAAGGTGCGTCTACTGTGACCAGTCAGCCACTCTGCACACAAGTCAGTCTGAAGCTAATGTTATACCTTAGTCCACAGCGTCTCTCTCTCCCTCCATGTCCTACACAGAGCCAGCTGTGAGGACCTACTCTGTGTGTGTCTGTTTTTCACAGGTTTAAGAAGTCAATGAAAAATATTCAGGTCAAATATTCAAGGTGAAAATAAAATCAAAGCCGAGGGACTGTGTTAGCAGATGTGTGTACAACCTAACTCCTTCAGCCACATACACAAACTACACTACTGTCCCCTACACACCACAGCCCTATAGAGGGAACGTGTTCCTGTTTCCCTTATGGTTACAGTTGCCATCGTCTCCATGAGTGAATTAATGACTTACTGAACAAATCAATGAAAGAATGAATGCTAAAGGCCCAAAATGGTGTGGAGGGCAGGTGGAGACAGAAGAGTGGAGAAGCCCGGATGATAGAAGCGATTGATGGACCACAGCACCAAACGAGTACGGCTTTCTTCTTACATGTCACGAGGATCAATCAACACCGTTCTGCATGTCTTTTTTGCTTAAAAAAAAAACGAATCAAAGTAAATTAACTAAAAAGTCCTAAGGAGTGCTGTGACTGGTGAGATATGGCTGACGTCCATAATGACTTTGTTTCCCCGGAGGGCTGTGTGGCCCGCTGCTTCCTGGTCAGTTATAGTCTGCTATAGGGGCTAGCTTCCTGCTCAGGCTGACTGATATGTTGGTGTAGAGAGGCCTCCGGGACAATAGGGGGGAGTACCGCAGGTTGTTGAGCCCATCCAGACTCTGTCTCTCCTTAGAGCGCCTTAGAAGAGTGTACCTGGGAGGACAGAAGAAAGACAGGGGTCAGACAGAGGAGGAGAGAGGAGCCTAGACGCTGTTCCAAGGTCAGTTTGGGTCCCAGAGAAGATGAAGTAGAAGAGACCAGAAGGAAGTCATGGTAGACTATTGGGAAATACTCCAGGTTTACGACGGCTCTATTTGACGTGTTCGACTAACTGCCGACTTGTAAAAGATGTTAAGTATTTAGGAATGAGAATAGAGAGGATATGCTTGGAATGTAGCTCGCAAGCAAGTCACATGCAAAATCTTTGGAGGAGTGGAGAAATCCCTGAAAGCCACTAACTCGGACTCTTCATGTGACTGGCTCACATGGGTCGGGGCTGCATTCTTCTCACAAACACCCTTTATCCAAATCCCCAAGTATCACCGGGGATGTGTGTTAGTGTACTAGAGAGTGGCGTGTGTGTGTGTGTGTGTGTGTGTGTGTGAGAGAGAGAGACTAACCTTCCCAGGAACTGCACCTCGCCACGGTGGTGGTGTGGGATTGACATGTAACGGCCCAACTCTCCCTGCGGCCGACTGACCGTGTAGTTAGCATACTGCACCCTGTCAGACACAGTAACACTACAGAGTCACACACTCACAACGGCATGGTATAAACAATTCAAAGACACAGCACAAACTGTACAGTACATACTGTTGTCAGTGATTGTGTAAAGCTTGGGGCGCAGTAGACACATCTGCTTCAGTGGGAGCGGATTCGTGTGTGTGTGTGTGTGTGTGTGGGGGGATAACAATGCTGTATGGCAAAGACAAATGGAGGAAGAATGCCTGCTGTGTGTCCAACCAGTTCTCACAGTCTCACTACACAACAAATTTCTAAGTTGTCCCAAATGTCAAATTTAGTTTAATGTTTTGGACAGGGTTAAACATTAAGTTTAGGCACTCATTCTGAATGGTTAATGTAAAGGTTAAGGCAGTGGTATTCAAACTTTCTCTGGGGACCCACTTTTTCTCCCAATAATTTTTTGCGACCGCAACCCACCTCAAATCTAATGCACAACCTTAAAAATAAATCTGTCAATTTCGATTTTTACATCAACAAATAAAAATGCAATGAATTGAAGGTTCTCTCTTATTAAAATGAAAAGAAAACAATAAATACATTTCCTCACTAACATGTGAGAATGCTGTTCCTCGACTACAGCTTAGCATTTAACGCCATAGTACCCTCCAAACTAGTTATCAAGCCGGAGACCCTGGGTCTCGACCCCGCCCTGTGCAACTGGGTCCTGGACTTCCGGACGGGCCGCCCCCAGGTGGTGAGGGTAGGTAACAACATCTCCACCCTGCTGATCCTCAACACTGGGGTCCCACAAGGGTGTGTTGTCAGCCCTCTCCTGTACTCCCTGTTAACCTACGACTGCATGGCCATGCACGCCTCCAACTCAATCATCAAGTTTGCAGACAACACTACAGTGGTAGGCTTGATTACCAACAACGACGAGATGGCCTACAGGGAGGAGGTGAGGGCCCTTGGAGTGTGGTGTCAGGAAAATAACCTCACACTCAATGTCAACAAAACAAAGGAGATGATTGTGGACTTCAGGAAACAGCAGAGGAAGCAGCCACCTATCCACATCGACGGGACAGTAGTGGAGAGGGTAGAAATTTTTAAGTTCCTCGGCGTACAGTACACATCACAGACAAACTGAAATGGTCCAACCACACAGACAGCGTGGTGAAGAAGGTGCAGCAGCGCCTCTTCAACCTCAGGAGGCTGAAGAAATTTGGCTTGTCACCAAAAAAACAAACTTTTACAGATGCACAATCGAGAGCATCCTGTCGGGCTGTATCACCGCCTGGTACGGCAACTGCTCCGCCCATAACCGTAAGGCTCTCCAGAGGGTAGTGAGGTCTGCACAACGCATCACCGGGGGCAAACTACCTGCCCTCCAGGACACCTACACCACCCGATGTCACTAACATTGAGTGGCTGCTGCCAACATACTGACTCAACTCCAGCCACTTTAATAATGGAAAAATTGATGTAATAAATGTATAACTATCCACTTTAAACAATGCCACTTCATATAATGTTTACATACCCTACATTACTCATCTCATATGTATATACTGTACTCTATACCATCCACTGCATCTTGCCTATGCCGTTCGGCCATCACTCATTCATATATTTTTTTATGTACATATTCTTAGTCATTCCTTTACATTTGTGTGTATAAGGTAGTTGTGAAATTGTTAGGTTAGATTACTTGTTGGTTATTACTGCATTGTTGGAACTAGAAGCACAAGCATTTCACTACACTCTCATTAACATCTGCTAACCATGTGTATGTGACAAATAAAATTTGATTTGACATTGTATCTTTCTCAAAAACGTCCGTGGGGCGACGCACAATTGGCCTAGCGTTGTCCGGGTTAGTGAGGGTTTGGCCGATAGGGATGTCCTTCTCTCATCGCGCACCAGCGACTCCTGTGGCGGGCCGGGCGCAGTGCATGCTAACCAAGGTCGCCAGGTGCACGGTGTTTCCTCCGACACATTGGTGTGGCTGGCTTCCGGGTTGGATGCGCGTGTTAAGAAGCAGTGCGGCTTGGCTTGGTTGGGTTGGGTTTCGGAGACGCTCTCCTGAGCCCGTATGGGAGTTGTAGCGATGAGACAAGATAGTAATTACTAACAATTGGACACCACGAAATTGGGGAGAAAAAGGGGTAAAAAAAGACTTTGAATTACAATTGGTTAATGTTCAGGATAGGATTAAACAATGTCAACACTATCGACAACCTCGCACTGTAAACCTGTCACAGGGGACACGGTGTGTGTATGGAGGTGTGTGTTGTTTATGTTCTGTATGAGTACAGGAAGTAATAAAAGGGAGGAGTGAAGCGTGTGGGTATGGAGGGCGTTCTCCTCACCTGTTCCAAAGGTCGTCGTCTTCTCCTCCCCAGCCCCAGAATGCATTGGGAAAGCCATTGATCTTGGTGAACTGTTCCACTGTTAGACCACTGACGCCACCAAAGAACTCATTGTACGGAAGCCTAGAGGACACACACACACACACACACACACACACAGAGTTAGCATTACACACACATATATCTAAGAAATGGTTAGGAGAAACCTGGACAACTCCAACTAATGGAAAAATTGTGTATGTGTGTTAGCACGTGACAATACACACACGAGTGTCTGAAAGTTTGTGAGAGACTCACATGTAGGAGTACTTGTTGAGTTTGACAGCGAAGTGGCGAGGCATGTCTCCACAGCCATAGTAGTTCCTGTCGTTCTCCAGCATGTGGTCTACATCGTGGAACACCATACAGTCCCAGTCCAGGTCCCGCATAGCCTCCCGGAAGCCCACGTTAAACAACATGGCCCTATTGAAGGGCTCACTACCAACCTAGGAGGAGAGGGAGGAGTGGTCCGAGGGAGGGAGGAGAGAAAGAGGTTATCCAGTGAGCCACACATACCCAAGCAGTTCTGTGGTTATCCAGTGAGCCACACATACCCAAGCAGTTCTGTGGTTATCCAGTGAGCCACACATACCCAAGCAGTTCTGTGGTTATCCAGTGAGCCACACATACCCAAGCAGTTCTGTGGTTATCCAGTGAGCCACACATACCCAAGCAGTTCTGTGTTTATCCAGTGAGCCACACATACCCAAGCAGTTCTGTGTTTATCCAGTGAGCCACACATACCCAAGCAGTTCTGTGGTTATCCAGTGAGCCACACATACCCAAGCAGTTCTGTGGTTATCCAGTGAGCCACACATACCCAAGCAGTTCTGTGGATATCCAGTGAGCCACACATACCCAAGCAGTTCTGTGGTTATCCAGTGAGCCACAGATACCCAAGCAGTTCTGTGGTTATCCAGTGAGCCACACATACCCAAGCAGTTCTGTGGTTATCCAGTGAGCCACACATACCCAAGCAGTGTGTGCATGCGTGTTACCTGCTCTACAACATAGAAGGCGAACTGTAGCCTCTGTCTTTGTAGTGCTGGTATCAGGTGTCTGAGTAAGATAGGCAGGTGCTCATGGCGGTTTCGGAATGGGACCAGTATCGCCACCTATGGATAGGGAGGGGAACAACATTATTACACATCAGATAAGGCACAACCACTACAGAAGTAAGGAAGAAGGCATTTAAGTATTTCAACAGGCCTTTCAAAAATATACATTTCACACAATCAGATATGGCATCTGCTGATCATAGCACGGGGATATAGGTGGATTGAAGGTCACTCTGGAGAGGGCCAACTAAATCTTTCCCTGCTTTTGGTTTTTAGAAGAGTCATCTTCGTAACAGCAGCAGCTTTAAAGAGATTCTCCAGTACTGTTGTATACTTCTTAGCCAGTAGTTCTGAAAGAAGTGCTCACAAGCCAAAACTGATCCCAGGAAACTGCGTACTTGTGCAGAGATGTGCACCACATCATTCCTCTCTTTCTCACTCTGCTGTGTGTGCATATGGTTAGCTGTCACTCAAATGGCAAGGGGCTGAAGCTCATTGGCTAGAACTCGAATTGCTAGAGGGCTGGCCTACGTGGGGGAACTTGTATGGAAAATGGTGCAGCACAAGTTCCAGAAAAACGGTCACTTTCAAACTAGGGTTACATGGCTAAGTGAGGTAAGACTGAGTTATTCTCAGAGATGATGCATGTATGAACTACACATTGACACATCCAAAGCAGGAGGTAAAAAAAATTAAAAATAATAATAATTGCTTAAAGTTAAAGTTCCAGAACATGTCTTTAGGTTTCCTTTGAGCCTGAGTAGGGAAATGGAGATGTCAACCATCAAACCCCCTCTGTCAATCAGCTGTCTTCCTGCAGAAACAGTGTCTGGTTTACACACATCTAGCTGGAATTTAGAGTCACTGTTTGGCTGCTCTGTTTTGCGAATGTGTTTGTGTGCCTTCATTTCCTTGAGAAGAAGTTAGACATGGGAGGAATGTAGTCCTGGCTGCACACTCTTGAAGTGCAATATATTTCCAGTTCAATGTTAAAAAGACAAATAAATACATTATCCAGGGCTGATGTGTTGATCCAGATTGTACAGTACAGTGCCTCCATCAGAGTCCTATACAGGCTACATGCATGTGCAGTATGACAGTGCGTGTGATGGACTGCGCCAATCACTAACTCACCTTCCAGCGTGGGACACAGTCCCTGGGCTTCCAGTAGCCCCCCAGGGTCATGCTAGGCTCAGCATTCAACAGAACCCTCTCCACATCCTCCAGAGCCATCTCACTCATATTCACCTCCAGCCTCCCCTCTGAGTGAGTGAGTGAGTGAGTGAGAGAGAGAGTGAGTGAGAGAGGTCAACACTGAATGAACAGGACAGCACGCAACCATATATACACTCGTAAGACTAAATAAACTGACATTCAAGAACTGAGGTAACAGTCTTTCACTTAACTAGCTAGGGGAGCACAAAGCCCAGAATAGAACTCTATAGGTATAAAATACCAATCTCATTGTGAAGTGAACTTTGAAAGTAGTGCTTGAAATAAATCAAACATGTGTACCATGTGACTAGCTAATGGTTTAAGGCCAATATTCTAGAGTGTGTGTTTATGATTTTACTATCCTTGTGGGGAACAGAAGTCCTCACAAGGATAGTAAAACAAGGAAACAAGTGGGGACATTTTGCCAGTCCCCACAAGGAAAAAATATATTGTAGGCTTAGGTTTACAATAGGGTTTAGAATTAAGGGTTAGGTTTACAATAGGGTTAGGTTTAAGGTTAGGGATTTGGGGTTAAGGTTATGGAAAAGCAGATTTTTAAATGGGAAACAACCGTTTGGTCCCCACAAGGATAGCAAAACAAACGTGTGTGTGTGTGTGTGTGTGTGTACTCACTCATGGAGGGCAGTCTCTCTGGGCAAATCTGTGAGGACAAATAGGTGAAGCTGTCGGGGAGGTATGTGGTGGGCGGCACATCACTCTCACTCAGGTTGAAGTCATAGGCATAATCTGGTCCCAGACAGAAGGAGAAATCAATGGCCTAACCTAAATACATTTCCACTACTGCCAGTATGTTGCTCAGTGTTAATCGTCCGGACACACAGACTGTGTAGAAAAATGGCACACTATTCACCTTGTGCTGTGGTGAAAAGTAGTGAACTATAAAAAGGAATAGGGCGCCTAGACGCAGCCAGAGAGAACTCATTAATTATGACACCTTAGACTACTACAGTGAGCTCCAAAGGTATTGGGTTTTTGCTCTGTACTCCAGCACTTTGGATTTGAAATGATACAATGACTATGAAGTCAAAGTGCAGACTGACAGCTTTAATTTGAGGGTATATTCATCCATATCGGGGGAACTGTTTAGAAGTTACACATCTCAAAAATTGTACAGAGTCTCCCCATTTTAGGGGACCAAAAGCATTGGGACAAATTCACTTACAGTACCAGTCAAGCGTTTGGAAACACCTACTCATTCCAGGCCTTTTCTTTATTTTAATATTTTATACATTGTAGTGAAGACATCACAACTATGAACTAACACATGGAATCATGTAGTAAACAAATCAAAGTAGATTTTATATTTGAGATTCTTCAAAGTAGCCACCCTTTGCCTTGATGACAGCTTTGCACATTATTGGCCTTCTCTCAACCAGCTTCATGAGGTAGTCACCTGGAATGCATTTCAATTAACATGTGTGCCTTGTTAAAAGTTCATTTGTGGAATTTCTTTCCTTAATGTGTTTGAACCAATCAGTTGTGTTCTGGCAAGGTAGGGGTGGTGTACAGAAGACAGCCCTATTTGGTAAAAGACCAAGTCCTTTATGGCAAGAACAGCTCAAATAAGCAAAGAAAAAGTAATGATGGACTGTAAATTTAAGACATGAAGGTCAGTCAATCCGGAACTTTTAAATGTTCTTCAAGTGCAGTCGCTAAAACCATCAAGTGCTATGTTGAATCTGGCTCTCATGAGGACCGCCACAGGAAAGGAAGACCAAGAGTTACCTCTGCTGCAGAGGATAAGTTCATTAGAGAGTTACCAGCCTCAGAAATTGCAGCCCAAATAAATGCTTCAGAGTTCAAGTAACAGACACATCTCAACATCAACTGGTCAGAGGAAACTGAGTATCAGGCCTTCATGGTCGAATTGCTGTAAAGAAATCCCTACTAAAAGGACACCAATAAAAAGAGACTTGCTTGAGACGAAACACAAACAATGGATATTAGACCAGAGGAAATCTGTCCTTTGGCCTGATTAGTCCAAATTTGAGAGTTGGTGAATGGATGATCTCTGCATGTCTGCAGGTGTGATGGTGTGGGGGTGCTTTGTAGATGACACAGTCTTTATTTAGAATTCAAGGCACACTTAGCATGGCTACCACAGCACTCTACAGCGATATGCCATCCCGTCAGGTTTGCGCTTAGTGTGACTATCATTTGTTTTTCAACAGGACAATGACCCAAAACTCATCGCCAGGCTGTGTAAGGGCTATTTGACTAAGAAGAAGAGTGATGAGTGATGCATCAGATGACCTGGACTCCACAATCACCCGACCTCAACCCAATTGATATGGTTTGTGATGTGTTGGACCGCAGAGTGAAGGAAAAGCAGCCAACAAGTGCTCAGCATATGTGGGAACTACTACTACTCAAGACAGTTGGAAAAGCATTCCAGGTGAAGCTGGTTGAGTGAATACAAAGAGTGTGCACAGCTGTTATCAAGGCAAAGAGTGGCTGCTTTGAAAAATATAAAATATATTTTTACTACATGATTCCATATGTGTTTATGTCTTCACTACTATTCTGCAATGTAGAAAATAGTAAAAATACAGAAAAACCCTGGAATGAGTAGGTGTCTCCAAACATTTAACTGGTAGTGTATATGTGAATTAAAGTAGTCAATAGTTTAGTATTTGGTCCCATATTCATTACAACAAGCTTGTGACTCTACAAACTTAATGGATGCATTTGCTATTTGTCTGGGGGTTTTTAGGAGATAGAACAGCTTTAATATTGCAGATAGATTGTGGGTTCCATCAATTCAATTGTCTGCATCATTTCCAATCCCCATATATATTTGTTAGTAAATAAATATTCTCAAATCAAATTTATTTATATAGCCCTTCGTACATCAGCTGATATCTCAAAGTGCTGTACAGAAACCCAGCCTAAAACCCCAAACAGCAAGCAATGCAGGTGTAGAAGCACATTCTCCTTTATTATTTTCCCCTAACCCTACCACCCCTCCCCTAATTGGAGTAAACTTATGGACAACAACACTTAGGCTTCTACTTCTAGCTTATACATACATTTTATGGACACAGTACACTTTACAATAGTAGAGGTTGGGCCTGTTTGTTTTTAGTCCCACCCTTCAGCTCCCCCCAACCCCTCCCATTTATCTCTGAACACCATCCAGTTTTGATTTCAAATTGCCATGTCCTTTTCAACTGTGCGGTTTCACAAACGTTCTGAACTTCTATACATTTTACGGACACCGTATATTTGACATTACGGACACCGTATATTTGACATTACGGACACCGTATATTTGACATTACGGACACCGTATATTTGACATTAGTTATGTTGTTTTTTTAGCCCCACCCTTTAGCTCCCCTCAACCCCTCCCATCTATCTCTGAACACCGTACAGTTTCTATTTGGCATATATTTTTCCAACTGTGCTTAATTTTTCTATTCTCATAGTTTCTACAGATTGTACATTAAAGATAGCAAAACATTTTAAGAGAATAACTATATTATTGATCAATTGACTATAACTTTTTAAATTACCCATTTGCTGTTTGTTTTGGTTGTGTTTCAGATCATTTTGTGCCCAACAGAAATTAATGCTAAATAATGTAGTCACTTTATTGTAAAGAATATATGTTTCTAAACACTTCTACATTAATGTGGATGCTATTATGATTATGAAGAATCCTGAATGAATAATGATGAGTGAGAAAGTTAGACGCACAAATATCATACCCCCCCAAAAAATGCTAACGTCCTATGGAGTGATGCACCGATATTAAATGTTTTGGCCGATACCGATATTTCCTTGCCAAAAACCCCCAGATATAACCAATATAAAAACATTTTTACTGCCTTTTAAGCATGCCAGTACAGTTAAATAGTTAACACACACATGGGATCAGCAGTCTAAGGCACTGCATCTCAGTGGAAGAGGAGTCACTACAGTCCCTGGTTTGAATCCAGGCTGTATCACATCCGGCCGTGATTGGTAGTCCCATAGGGCGGCACACAATTGGGCTAGCGTTGTCTGGGTTTGGCCGGCATTATAAATAAGAATTTGTTCTAAACTGACTTGCCTAGTTAAGGTTACACACACACACACACACACACACACACACACACACACACACACACACACACACACACACACACACACACACACACACACACACACACACACACACACACACACACACACACACAAAAGTTATTTTGTTTATGGCATTTACGTATGTCCCCATTACCAGTAAAACAATCAAAACCTATTTCTGTCACATACTTGCTGTGCTGCTTCGTTGTTCATTTGTTCAGTCGTTTCATTCTCAACCAGGATTTCTATGGAACGCCGTTTGGGTCATGGCTACGGAACGCCGTTTGGGTCATGGCTACGGAACGCCGTTGGGGTCATGTCTACGGAACGCCGTTTGGGTCATGGCTACGGAACGCCGTTTGGGTCTTCAAGTGGCAAAAAAAATATACTATTTAACGTGTCAGGACCTGAATATGACTGCACGTCACATAATAATTTAACACATTTATTAACTTTTTACATAGTTATTACACTTTGACTACACTATCACTCGTATTTCATATGTCACAAAGATTCATCGATACGTATGGTATGATGCTGGTGAAGTTGTCTCGCGCACCTACAGTGCTGGTCATAAAAATAAGCTAGTTAGCTCATGGATGCAAACAATGCTATGTTTTTGGGGAAGAACAAAGTGACAATCAAAGCGACAAGCGAGCTAACTATATACTGTAGCTAGGTGTCATCATCTAAAACAACCCTACATTTATAAGACAGTTCTTATTTGATTAATGGTGGTTGGACCCATCTATGTGAAGCTAGCTACAATAAGGATTAGCCACAACAGTGAAACTTGCGCTTATCCTTTAAAATAAAAGTATGGCATAATTCTACTATTTGTATTCATTTGCGGCACTGTCAATGGCACTTTAATTTTTGAAGGCAAACAGCAAATTAGACTATTCTTCCTAATCCTTATTGTGGCTAGCTTCAGAACACATTTCCGGTCGAGCCTCACTAGCAAGATGAAGCTAGCTGGCTGCTTATAATGTTAGCTTTGGGCAAAAGGGTTAAGTAGCTGGCTAGCTATTTATTTTCATGAACTTAAGTTCAATTTCAATAGGCGAACAACAAGTGGCAACCTAGCTAATACTTACTCATAAGGTTTCCAAAATCATTGCTAAGAATAATGAAAATGACTGCAGTTTCTACTGGTCATTGTTTTCAGGCTGGTTGTAATGGTGCTAGCTAGGTACCAAGGCTAAAGCTAGCTACCCCAGAAGTTACGGTCGAACAAATTATGTTTTATTACCAACGCTATATTGAAAACACATCGTTCGTTGCTGGTGTTTGCAGACTTTTTGTACAGCTTTGACAGTGCTACTGTATCTTATTTTAACAGGCAAAGACCCAAACGGCATTCCATAGCATGTATGTCGTGAAGCTAATAGCAGTGACGCTATTACTGTGCAACTCCAATAGGGCAACATCTGAAAAATAGCGCACTTTGTAGTGTGTACCGGTGCTCGACCAGTCGGCGAAAGTCAACATCACCCACGACAGAGAACGGTTGATTGTAAAGGGCAATGAATTCCATTATCTTGGCTTTAATGGATTTCATCTTTGAGTTGTCTCGCTGAAATGTTCTTACTGTTTCAAATGACTGCTCGACTTGTTGACTGCTCGAGCCACACAGCAGACATTGTGGGCTAGGATAGGAATGTTGTGTTGTAAGTGTAGTGCAAAATTTTATGTGGCGTCATTACGTCATGTACCTAAGTTATATAGGTATGCACGACAGCTTTGACATTGGTTTTGCACTTTGCCGTTAAACTAGACATCAGCCGATATGGATGTTGGTACTTTTAGCTAATATCGTCCGATTCCGATATGTTCACTGATATATCATGCATCCCTACTCCTATGTTATTGTAATGGTGAGAGGTTATCATGTGTTATGGGTATGATATTGGTGTGTCTAACTGTCTCACTCATCATTTTTCACGATTCATTAAGGACTATCCGTAACCATGGTAGCATCCACAATAATGTAGAAGTGTTAAGACACATATTATTGAGAACCTGTGTTGGCAGACTTGTGCCCTAACATTAAGAACCTGTGTTAGCTGTGTCTTACCTGTCCCATTGATATTGTAACCACCTCTGACAACCTGCTCTAGAACCTGAACACCGATATTCTTCACGTTGTCCTTGATGTGAATCCCTGTGGCCTGCACCATAAACAGGTACTCATTTACTACGGAGAGAGGAGGGAGAGAGGAGGGAGAGAGGAGTGAAACGTTAGTTCATTGATACAGTCATACGGTCCTGCTCTGTCAAAATTACCTGCAATTTGGTATATTTTCTACCAAAAAAGATTGAGGAGACATTTAGAAACCACACCACTAACAGAAAGGATGAACTACTGTAAGTGAGAACTGCAATGAAGAAAACAGACACTGCTAACTCTGTCAGGGAACTGTAACATCAGTATACAATCCAACATTGAATGAGCAGTCATTTTCATAAAGGGTGTATTCAGACTGGAATGTTTATTTCAGATCATGCCTGGATGTGTTTAATATAACCACCTGCAACTAACCCAAATGAAAATAGGGGCGTCCAGTGAGGATGCACCATAAAAAGAATATCCTCCAAAGGCAAAACTCCTATATGGTACGTAAATATAAGGGCAGAACTCTCTCTCCCCCTCCTGATTTATTAAGAGAGCTAAACTTTGATGTGCGATTTTGCTTGTTGTGTCAAATTAGATCAAGCCCATTTCAAGCTTGTCAACAAAATGTATACAGTGGGGCAAATAAGTATTTAGTCAGCCACCAATTGTGCAAGTTCTCCCACTTAAAAAGATGAGGCCTGTAATTTTCATCATAGGTACACTTCAACTATGACAGACAAAATGAGAAGAAAAAAAAAATCCAGAAAATCACATTGTAGGATTTTTAAACAATTTATTTGCAAATGATGGTGGAAAATAAGTATTTGGTCACCTACAAACTAGCAAGATTTCTGGCTCTCACAGACCTGTAACAACTTCTTTAAGAGGCTCCTCTGTCCTCCACTCGTTACCTGTATTAATGGCACATGTTTGAACTTGTTATCAGTACAAAAGACACCTGTCCACAACCTCAAACAGTCACACTCCAAACTCCACTATGGCCAAGACCAAAGAGCTGTCAAAGGACACCAGAAACAAAATTGTAGACCTGCACCAGGCTGGGAAGACTGAATCTGCAATAGGTAAGCAGCTTGGTTTGAAGAAATAAATTGTGGGAGCAATTATTAGGAAATGGAAGACATACAAGACCACTGATAATCTCCCTCGATCTGGGGCTCCACGCAAGATCTCACCCCGTGGGGTCAAAATGATCACAAGAACGGTGAGCAAAAATCCCAGAACCACACGGGGAGACCTAGTGAATGACCTGCAGAGAGCTGGGACCAAAGTAACAAAGCCTACCATCAGTAACACACTACGCCGCCAGGGACTCAAATCCTGCAGTGCCAGACGTGTCCCCCTGCTTAAGCCAGTACATGTCCAGGCCCGTCTGAAGTTTGCTTGAGAGCATTTGGATAATCCAGAAGAAGATTGAGAGAATTTCATCTGACCATATGACACGAAAATAGAACTTTTTGGTAAAAACGCAACTCGTCGTGTTTGGAGGACAAAGAATGCTGATTTGCATCCAAAGAACACCATACCTACCGTGGAGCATGGGGGTGGAAACATCATGCTTTGGGGCTGTTTTTCTGCAAAGGGACCAGGACGACTGATCCGTGTAAAGGAAAGAATGAATGGGGCCATGTATCGTGAGATTTTGAGTGAAAACCTCCTTCCATCAGCAAGGGCATTGAAGATGAAACATGGCTGGGTCTTTCAGCATGACAATGATCCCAAACACACCGCCCGGGCAACAAAGGAGTGGCTTCGTAAAAAGCATTTCAAGGTCCTGGAGTGGCCTAGCCAGTCTCCAGATCTCAACCCCATAGAAAATCTTTGGAGGGAGTTGACAGTCTGTGTTGCCCAGCTACAGCCCCAAAACATCACTGCTCTAGAGGAGATCTGCATGGAGGAATGGGCCAAATACCAGCAAAAGTGTGTGAAAACCTTGTGAAGACTTACAGAAAACGTTTGACCTCTGTCATTGCCAACAAAGGGTATATAACAAAGTATTGAGATAAACTTCTGTTATTGACAATACTTATTTTCCACCATAATTTGCAAATAAATTCATTAAAAATCCTACATTGTGATTTTCTGGATATTTTTTTCTCTCATTTTGTCTGTCATAGTTGAAGTGTACCTATGATGAAAATTACAGACCTCTCATCTTCTTAAGTGGGAGAACTTGCACAATTGGTGGCAGACTAAATACTTTTTTGCCCCACTGTATATTATATATATTAGAATGTTTAGGAAGGTTAGATGGTTAACCTCTTGATCCTGCTCCGTAGTATACTGTACCCCTCTGCTCTGTTCTGACCCTAATTGATTATCTGTGTTGTGTCTTTATGAGGCGATTCCCCCAAACACAAAGGGTCTCTGCTGAAGCAGCTGACAGAGAAGAATGCTAATATGGATTGAGACAGGGAGAGGGATGTGGGAGAGAGGGAAAGAACATATATCTCATTTAAAATGGAAAGAAAGAGTGACAGAGGAAGAGAGCTGGAGAGAGCGCATTTCCCGGGCATGTGCCTCAAAACCAAATGTTACCTGGCTCACCACTCCCCCCTGGACTTGAACAGCATTTACGATCAGGTCCACCTATACAAGGCAGCAATCCCAACTTTTACTAGGACCCTAAAGGACTTAACCCTCAACCGTAGCCCCAACACCTCACATAGAAGCAACGGACACCCCACCCAGACCAGCGAGACCCCCCCCCCCCAGGACCTGCACCAAGAGGATCCACACCAAGTGGTCCTACACCCAGACCACCATCAGACACATCCCCACCCCAACCAGTCGACCTATAAAGGTTGGGGAAGGTCAAGAGCCATGCGTACTCTGAAACATAACTCAACCAAGCTGCACTGCTTCTTAACACAGCGCGCATCCAACCCGGAAGCCAGCCGCACCAATGTGTCGGAGGAAACACCGAACACCTAGCGACCTGGTCAGTGTGCACCCGCCACAGGAGTCGCTAGTGCGCAATGAGACAAGGATATCCCTACCGGCCAAATCCTCCCTAACCCGGACAACGCTAGGCCAATTGTGCGTCACTCCATGGATCATGGTCGCGGCTGGCTGTGACAGAGCCGGGGCTCGAACCCAGAGTCTCTGGTGGGACAGCTAGCACTGCGATGCAGTGCCTAAGACCACTGCGACACCCGAGAGGCCCTAAAACAGGAACATTTTACATGAAATTAATAAGGAAATTATCTCAACAGATAAACCTAAACTACCTAAAAGAAACATCCCTTTTTCAGGACCCTGTCTTTCAAAGATAATTAAAAAAAATCCAAACAACTTCAGAGAATGAACAGAATGTTCAATGAACCATAAACAATTAATGAACATGCACCTGTAGAGCGGTTGTTAACCTCTTTCAGCTAGGGGGCACTATTTTTATGTTTGGAAAAATAACGTTCCCAAAGTAAACGGCCTATTTCTTAGGCCCAGATGCTAGAATATGCATACAATTGACAGATTAGGATAGAAAACACTCTAAAGTTTTCAAAAATGTCAAAATACTGTCTGTGGGTATAACTGATATTGCAGGCGAAAACCCGAGGAAAATCAAACCAGGAAGTGGCTTCTATTTTGAAAGCTCCATGTTCCATAGCCTGCCTTTGCTCCATTTAAAGAGATGTCAACCAAATTCCTTTTCCTATCGCTTCCTCAAGGTGTCAGTCTTTAGACATAGTTTCAGGATTTTATTTTGAAAAATGAGCAAGAAAGATAACATCGCGTCAGGTGTTCGCATGAGTTCGCACGCGCTGTGTTAAGAAGCAGTGCAGCTTGGTTGAGTTATGTTCGCATGAGTTTTGCTTGCGCAACAGAGCTTGGGCAGCCATCGTCTCTCCCTCTCCTACTGAAAAAGAGAGTGCTGGTTGATATATTATCGATTATATATTTTAAAAACAACCTGAGGATTGATTATAAAAAACGTTTGACATGTTTCTGTGGACATTATGGATACTATTTGGAATTTTCATCTGAGTTGTTGTGACCGCTCGAGCCTGTGGATTTCTGAACATAACGCACCAAACAAAACAGAGGTATTATGGATATAAAAATAATCTTTATGGAACAAAAGGAACATTTATTGTGTAATTGGGAGGCCCGTGGGTGAAAACATCCGAAGATCATCAAAGATAAGCGATTCATTTTATTGCTTTTATGATTTGTGACCAAGCTACTTTAATGCTAGGTGTTCATAATGTGTTGTCTAGTGATCGATAAACGCTTGGATTGCTTTCGCTGTAAAGCATATTTTCAAAATCTGACACGACAGGTGGAGTAACAAAACGCTAAGCTGTGTTTTGCTCTATTGCACTTGTGATTTCATGAATAGAAATATGTTTAGTAATATTTTTTGAATGTGGCGCTCTGCAATTCAGAGGTTGTTGATGAAAATTATCCCGCTAACGGGATGGGTTGCGTCAAGAAGTTAAGACACTAACAGCTTACAAACGGTAGGCAATTAAGGCCACAGTTATGAAAACCTAGGACACTAAAGAGGCCTTTCTAATGACTCTGAAAAACACCAAAAGAAAGATGCTCAGGAGTCCCTGCTCATTTGCGTGAACGTGCCTTAGGCATGCTGCAAGGAGGAATGAGGACTGCAAATGTGGCCAGTGCAATAAATTACAATTACTGTCCGCAATAGGCTGAGAGAGGCTGGACTGAGGGCTTGTATGCCTATTGTAAGGCAGGTCCTCACCAGACATCAACGGCAACAATGTCGCCTATGGGCACAAACCCATTGTCGCTGGACTAGATAGGACTGGCAAAAAGTGCCCTTCACTGACAAGTCACGGTTTTGTCTCACCAGGGGTGATGGTCGGATTGGCGTTTATCGTCAAAGGAATGAGCGTTACACAAGGCCTGTACTCTGGAGGGGATCAATTTGGAGGTGGAGGGTCCATCATGGTCTGGAGTGGTGTGTCACAGAATCATCGAACTGAGCTTGTTGTCATTGCAGGCAATCTCAACGCTATGTGTTACAGGGAAGACATCCTCCTTCCTCAAGTGGTACCCTTCTTGCAGGCTCATCCTGACATGACTCTCCAGTATGACAATGCCACCAGCCATACTGCTCGTTCTGTGTGTGATTTCCTGCAAGCCAGGAATGTCAGTGTTCTGCCATGTCTAGCAAAGAGCCCGGATCTCAAACCCATTGAACACGTCTGGGACCTGTTGGATTGGAGGGTGAAGGCCATTCCCCCCAGAAATGTCAGGGAACTTGCAGGTGCCTTCGTGGAAGTGGGGTAACATCTCGCAAATCTGGTGCAGTCCATGAGGAGGAGATGCACTGCAGTACTTAATGCATCTGGTGGCCACACCCCTCCCTTTGTTCAGGGACATATTATTCCATTTCTGTTAGTCAAATGTCTGTGGAACTTCTTCAGTTTATGTCTCAGTTGTTGAATTTTGTTATGTTCATAAAAATATTTACACGTTAGGTTTGCTGAAAATAATTGCAGTTGACAGAGGACGTTTCTTTTTTTGCTGAGTTTATATACCCCCAATAGAATCCTCATACTTTAACGATGACAACTTCTCCATCCGAGAGGGGGAGATCAACCATTTCCAGGCCCAGGGACATGTACTAGTCTGACGATCTAAATGCCAGAACTGGAAAAGAACCTGACACTCTTAGCACACAGACAGCATGTCCTCCCAAATATACCCTTAGACACAACCACCAACAAAAAGTAGTCACAACGACTACAGCTCTGTCTCTCGCTGGGTCTGTACATAGTCAAATGGTAGGCTTTGAGGGGACTCTTACGGTAGGTACACCTACAGCTCATCCCTTGTCAGTAGTACAGTAGATTACTTTATCACAGACCTCAACTCAGATACTCTCAGAGCATTCAGTCAGCCCACTGACACCCCTATCAGAGCAAAATCCCACTCAACTTAAGCAATGCTCAAATCATGAGGCATCAAAGCCAAAGGAACTGCATAATATTAAGAAAACCAAAAACTAATTCAATCCCTTCGAGACAACTTCCTACTTAGCAGTAGAAATCCTAGACCATATATTTGATCTTTCAGCTTCCGTATCAAATCCAAAATGTCAAGCAGACAACTTAAGAAAATGAACAACAATAAAAAGGTTTTCGCGTTCTTCATCAAACCAAAGACAGAAATTGAGAAACCTATCCAACCAGAACCTGAGCCTACACCTTCACGATGGTAAATCACTAAAACAATACAAACACACTACGGAAAAAGGAACAGCACATCAGAAATCAGCTCAATGTAACTGAAGAACCCATAGAATGTAAAATGCAAACCCTCCAACCACAACATGCCTGTGGTGTTGATGGTATCCTAAATGAAATGGTTAATATCCAGAACACAAAATCCAGTTGACGACACTTACATTTTTTAACATCCTCAGCTCTGGCATCTTCCCCAATAATATTTGGAACTAATCACCCTAATCCACAAAAGCGTAGACAAATTTGACCCCAATAACTAACGTGGGATATGCGTCAACAGCAACTTTCGGAAAATCTTCTGCATTATCATTAAAAGCAAACGTGTACATCTCCTCAGTGAAAACAATGTATTGAGGAAATTTCAAAATTGGCTTTTTACCAAATTACTGTACAACAGCGCACGTGTTCACCCTGCACACCCTAATTGACAAACAAGCAAACCAACACAAAGGCAAAATCTTAACATGCTTTGTTGATTTCAAAAATGCTCAATTTGGCTTAAGGGTCTGCTACACAAATTGATGGAAAGCGGTGTTGGGGGAAAAACATACAATATTATAAAATCCATATATACAACCAACAAGTGTTCGGTTAAAATTGGCTCTGGCCTTAACACGTACATTTCTTTCCACATGGCCGTGGAGTGAGACAGGGATGCAGCTTAAGCTCCACCCTCTTCAACACATATATCAACGAATGGGCGAAGGCACTAAAACAAATGTGCCACGCCCCGACTCACCCTACTAGAATCAGAAGTCAAACGTCTACTGTTTGCTGATGATCTGGTGCTTCTGTCCCTAACCAAGAAGGGCCTACAGCAGCACCTATATCTTCTGCACAGATGAAAATAATAGTGTTCCAAAAAAAGTCAATTTGCCAGGACCACAAATACAAATTCCATCTAGACACAATTGCCCTAGATTACACACAAAAAAAGACACGTACCTCAGCCTAAACATCAGCGCCACAGGTAACTTCCTCAAAGTTGTAAACAATCTGATAGATAAGGCAAGAAGGGCCTTCTATGCAATCAAACGAACCATCAAATTTGACATATCAACAGGCTAAAAATACAACCACAAAAGGGCAATAGAACCCATTCCCCTTCATGTTTGTGAGGTCAGGGGTCTGCGAACCAAACAGGAATTCACAAAATGGGACAAACACCAAATTAAAGACTCTGCATGCATTATTTGGTGTCTCACCCAGAGGATATTTTTGCAGAGCAGAATTAGGCTGATAACCGTAATGATCAAAATCCAGAAAAGAGACGTTAAATTCTACAGCCACCGAAAAAAATAAGTGATTCCCAAACCATCCATAACAAAGCCATCACCTACAGAGAGATCAACCTGGAGAAGAATCCCCTGAGCAAGCTGGTCCTGGGGCTCTGTTCACAAACACAAACAGAGCCCCAGGACAGCAATACAATTAGATCCAACCATATCATGAGAAAACAAAAAGATAATTACTTGACACATTGGAAAGAATTTACAAAACAGAGCAAACTAGAATGCTATATTTGGCCCTAAACAGAGAGTACACAGTGGCAGAATACCTGACCACTGTGACTGATGAAAAACTAAGGAAAGCTTTAACAGACTCAGTGAGCATAGCCTTGATATTGAGAAAGGCCGCCGTAGCCTGCCTACTCTTGAGAGCCAGGACTGTGTATGTGCACACTGCCCACAAAATCCAGAAGAGAAAAAAAATAAAAAAACAGAAACTGCAACAATGATCAGGGGAGAGACAAATCTCCAGCCACGATCACAGACTCACATGGCTGCACTTGATAGAGGAGAAAGAACAAAAATAAAACGCCAAACTTTCTGACCTCCAGTTCTGCCGTCTGTCCAATAAGAACATCTTATACTGATGGCCCCTCCCATTCTGTCCAATAGGATTATTGTATACTGATATGCCCCTGCCCACCCTTCTCCCATCACTGCCCCTTGCCTAGTTCCTAACCTCCTGCCAAATGTATGACCATATTAGAGACACATATTTCACTCATATTTCGCAGACACACAAATAATTCAAAAGCATATCCAATTTTGATAAACTCCCATATCTACTGGGTGAAATGCTAGTGTGCCATCACAGCAGCAAGAACACCATTGTAAATACAACCCATATTTATGTTTATTTATTTTCCATTTTGTACTTTAACAATTTGCACATCGTTACAACAGTGTATTATAGACATAATATCACATTTAAAATGTATCTTTTCCTTTGAAACTTTTGTAAGTGTAGTGTTTAAGGTACATTTAAATTGATTGTTTCATTTTCGTTTATTTATCTATTTTACTTGCTTTGGGAATTGAGAGAGATAGCATGCAGTAGAGACAGACACGCAATAAAGAAGCACTAATGTCTTTCCTAATTGTTTCCTGTATTTTTCTCTGGGGAGTCAGAGAGCAGAAAACAGGCCTGTTTCTCTCCCTTTAACCTACTGTCAACCTTCCCACATGACAACCTGCACCACATATAGGCAGCACCACACCACATATACAGTTGAAGTCGGAAGTTTACATACACTTAGGCTGGAGTCAATAAAACTTGTTTTTCACTCCACAAATTTCTTGTAAACAAACTATAGTTTTGGCAAGTCAGTTAGGACATCTACTTTGTGCATGACACAAGTCATTTTTCCAACAATTGTTTACAGATTATTTCACTTATCATTCACTGCATCAGAATTCCAGTGGGTCAGGAGTTTACATACACTAAGTTGACTGTGCCTTTTAACAGCTTGGAAAATTCCAGAAAATGTCATGGCTTTAGCAGCTTCTGATGGACTAATTGACATCATTTGAGTCAATTGAGGTGTACCTGTGGATGCATTTCAAGGCCTACCTTCAAACTCAGTGCCGCTTTTCTTGACATCATGGGAAAATCAAAAGAAATCAGCCAAGACCTCAGAAATAAGTCTGGTTCATCCTTGAGAGCAATTTCCAAACGCCTGAAGGTACCACGTTCATGTGTGCAAACAATAGTACAAAAGTATAAACACCATGGGACCACGCAGCGGTCATACCGCTCAGGAAGGAGACGCGTTCTGTCTCCTACAGATGAACGTACTTTGGTGCGAAAAGTGCAAATCAATCCTAGAACAACATCAAAGGACCTTGAAACCAGTACAAAAGTATCTATATCCACAGTAAAACGAGTCCTATATCACCAAAACCTGAAAAGCCGCTCAGCAAGGAAGACGACACTGCTCCAAAACCGCCATAAAAAAAAAACCAGACTACGTTTTGCAACTGTTTGGCCATAATGACCATCGATATGTTTGGAGGACATGCTTGGGGGAGGCTTGCAAGCCAAAGAATACCATCCCAACTGTGAAGCACTGGGGTGGCAGCATCATGTTGTAGGGTTTATTTGCTGGCGGGGGCGACTGGTGCACTTCAAAATAGATTGCATCATAAGGATGGAAAATTATGTGGATATAATGAAGCAACATCTCAAGACATCAGTCAGGAAGTCAAAGCTTAAATTGCAAATGCGTCTTCCAAATAAACATGACCCCAAGCATACTTCCAAAGTTGTGGCAAAATGGCTTAAGGACAACAAAGTCAAGGTATTGGAGTGGCCATCACAAAGCCCTGACATCAATCCTATAGAAAATGTGTGGGCAGAACTGAAAAAGCGTGTGCGAGTAAGGAGGCCTACAAACCTGACTCAGTTACACCAGCTCTGTCAGGAGGAATGGGTCAAAATTCACCCAACTTATTGTGGGAAGCTTGTGGAAGGCTACTTGAAACGTTTGACCCGATGCTACCAAATACTAATTGAGTGTATGCAAACTTCTGACCCACTGGGAATGTGATGAAAGAAATAAAAGCTGAAATAAATAATTTTCTACTATTATTATTTCACATCCTTAAAATAAAGTGGTGATCCTATCTGACCTAAGACAGGGAATTTTTACTAGGATTAATGTCAGGAATTGTGAAAAACTGAGTTGAAATGTATTTGGCTAAGGTGTATGTAAACTTCTGACTTCAACTGTAGGCAGCACCGCACCACATATAGGCACCAAATCACAAGACCAAACAGACCAAAAGAATCAAGAATATCTAAATTGTTATTATTCATTCTGTCAGCACAAGACCTGGGTTCAAATACTGCTTAAAATATCTCAAATACATTTGAAGTAAGTATTCTGATTTTGTTTGATTTTAATATATTTGTATGTATTTGGAAATACACTCCCATGTATTTAACCTAGGTATTTGAAAATAATGTCAAATAGATTTTGGTAGACTATTTGGTTTTTACAAAGAACCATTCAAATAAAATTACTTTTTTGGGGCTGTGTATTTGAAAGTACTCAAATACACAGATACTCTAATTGAACACAGCTCTGGTCACCCAAATGAGAGCGCTGGCTTCTTCTTCCACTGTAAATGTTTGGTTAGTGGTTTTAAACAGGTCTGTCCATTTGTCTGGGCGTGGGAACCACATGAGTGGGCTGACTTGTTTGTGTCGTCTGGAAAGTACATGCATAAAGGATGTGGTTAAACTGCTATACCCAGCTCTCACTCACACACACACACACACACACACACACACACACACACACACACGCACACACACACACGCACACACACACACGCACACTAGGAACACCTTTCCTAATATGGAGTTGCACCCCGTTTTGCCCTCAAAATAGACTCAATACATTGAGGCATAGCCTCGACCAGGTGTCTAAAACGTTGCTGGTCCATGTTGACTAAAATGCTTCACACTGTTGTGTCAAGTTGACTGGATGTCCTTTGGGTGGTGGACCATTCTTGATACACATGTGAAAACCCCAGCAGTGTTGCAGTTCTCGACACACTCAAACTGTTGCAACTGGCACCTACTACCACACCCCATCCAAAGGCACTTAAATATTTTTAAACCCTCTGAATGGCACACATACACAATCTATGTCTCAGTTGTTTCAAGGCATAGAAATCCTTCTTTAACCTGTCTCCTCCCCTTCATCTACACTGATTGAAGTTGATTTAACAGGTGACATCAATAAGACATATTTCACTGGAGCCACCTGGTCTGTCTGTCATGGAAAGAGCAAGTGTACATAATGGTACACTCAATGTAGATTAATAGCACAATCAACCACGGCAATACAAAGGCCATATGTTCAGGATTTATAATATCAGCTGCACAGCTGTCTATACATGTAATACTCCTTTAGTAAACAATATACCTATGGTCTACATGTATCCATGTCATAGCCAGTAATTAGCAGAGTTGTGCTAAGTGGAGCACTGCCCATTGTTCATTAGACTGTTGCCTGAGAGACTACAACAGTGGAAGGGAAGGGTAGGACCACTACAACTGACTGATTCCTACAAAGCTGTGTCTATGTCCGCATCGCTGTGTATTAGTGTACGTATGGTGTGTGTGTGTGTGTCACTTGTTAGCTGAGTCACAAGGCCTGAAAGTCGAGGACAATGAGCCTTTGAGCCAAGAGGAGCTTTGTCTCAGTGTGCGTTTCATATCTCTTGATTAATCTCATCAACCAATATCCCATTCCCAGCAGCATTCCGCAAAACACTCGCTTTCTTTGTGTGTGTGTGTGTGTACACTGCCTTACATGTATGCTATCGTGAGCATGGATTGTGTGTGTGTGTATGTGTGTGTACACTGCCTTACATGTATGCTATCGTGAGCATGGATTGTGTATGTGTGTGTACACTGCCTTACATGTATGCTATCGTGAGCATGGATTGTGTGTGTGTGTATGTGTGTGTACACTGCCTTACATGTATGCTATCGTGAGCATGGATTGTGTATGTGTGTGTACACTGCCTTACATGTATGCTATCGTGAGCATGGATTGTGTATGTGTGTGTACACTGCCTTACATGTATGCTATCGTGAGCATGGATTGTGTGTGTGTGTATGTGTGTGTACACTGCCTTACATGTATGCTATCGTGAGCATGGATTGTGTGTGTGTGTGTGTGTATGTGTGTGTACACTGCCTTACATGTATGCTATCGTGAGCATGGATTGTGTGTGTGTGTGTGTATGTGTGTGTACACTGCCTTACATGTATGCTATCGTGAGCATGGATTGTGTGTGTGTGTGTGTGTATGTGTGTGTACACTGCCTTACATGTATGCTATCGTGAGCATGGATTGTGTGTGTGTGTGTGTATGTGTGTGTACACTGCCTTACATGTATGCTATCGTGAGCATGGATTGTGTGTGTGTGTGTGTATGTGTGTGTACACTGCCTTACATGTATGCTATCGTGAGCATGGATTGTGTGTGTGTGTGTGTGTATGTGTGTGTACACTGCCTTACATGTATGCTATCGTGAGCATGGATTGTGTGTGTGTGTGTGTATGTGTGTGTACACTGCCTTACATGTATGCTATCGTGAGCATGGATTGTGTGTGTGTGTGTGTATGTGTGTGTACACTGCCTTACATGTATGCTATCGTGAGCATGGATTGTGTGTGTGTGTGTGTGTGTGTGTACACTGCCTTACATGTATGCTATCGTGAGCATGGATTGTGTGTGTGTGTGTGTATGTGTGTGTACACTGCCTTACATGTATGCTATCGTGAGCATGGATTGTGTGTGTGTGTGTGTGTGTGTATGTGTGTGTACACTGCCTTACATGTATGCTATCGTGAGCATGGATTGTGTGTGTGTGTGTGTATGTGTGTGTACACTGCCTTACATGTATGCTATCGTGAGCATGGATTGTGTGTGTGTGTGTGTGTATGTGTGTGTACACTGCCTTACATGTATGCTATCGTGAGCATGGATTGTGTGTGTGTGTGTATATGTGTGTGTACACTGCCTTACATGTATGCTATCGTGAGCATGGATTGTGTGTGTGTGTGTGTGTATGTGTGTGTACACTGCCTTACATGTATGCTATCGTGAGCATGGATTGTGTGTGTGTGTATGTGTGTGTACACTGCCTTACATGTATGCTATCGTGAGCATGGATTGTGTGTGTGTGTGTGTGTACACTGCCTTACATGTATGCTATCGTGAGCATGGATTGTGTGTGTGTGTGTGTGTACACTGCCTTACATGTATGCTATCGTGAGCATGGATTGTGTGTGTGTGTATGTGTGTCTACACTGCCTTACATGTATGCTATCGTGAGCATGGATTGTGTGTGTGTGTGTATACTGCCTTACATGTATGCTATCGTGAGCATGGATTGTGTGTGTGTATGTGTGTGTACACTGCCTTACATGTATGCTATCGTGAGCATGGATTGTGTATGTGTGTATGTGTGTGTACACTGCCTTACATGTATGCTATCGTGAGCATGGATTGTGTGTGTGTGTATGTACACTGCCTTACATGTATGCTATCGTGAGCATGGATTGTGTGTGTGTGTGTATGTGTGTGTACACTGCCTTACATGTATGCTATCGTGAGCATGGATTGTGTATGTGTGTGTGTGTGTACACTGCCTTACTTGTATGCTATCGTGAGCATGGATTGTGTGTGTGTGTATGTGTGTGTACACTGCCTTACATGTATGCTATCGTGAGCATGGATTGTATGTGTGTGTACACTGCCTTACATGTATGCTATCGTGAGCATGGATTGTGTATGTGTGTAACTCCATGAAATGTGATTCATCAGTAATTCTATTACCATGACATTCACATTGGTAGAGACCAATAATAACCTTGGTTGCAGAACTAGAGAGACTACAGACCACCAATAACTGAATTAATGTTCTCCTCTTATTTCCGCAGAACACATAAACATAGCTGAGATTCCAATAAAATACTCCTTATCCAAATGCATCCTTATCCACATCAATGTAGCATTTCCTGTGTGTGTGTAATATAGGAGAGAGAGAGATAGAGAGAGATAGATATCTATCTATCTCTCTATCTCTAACACACACACGTATATATATGTATACACACACACACACACACACACACACACTACATGAAGGTGTGAGAACATGCATGATGTGTGAGCATGCATGATGTGTGAGCATGAAGTGTATTGTGTTTGGTTGTACACCGTCTATATGGAAGCGTGTGTGTGTGTACGTATGTACCAATTGGAAAGGCTTTATCTAGTGAAACATTTCATTCAAAGACACACAGCCTTATCACAGTCCTTCTGATACACCACTCCCTCCATATGGAGAGAAATGACAGAGGCTGACAGTATTTGATATAGCCTACAGGCACTGAAATACTCCAAGTCACACACTTTCCACATGCAGGCACCCACTCGTCACTCTGTGCCGATGCCAACTCATGTTATGCCTGAGCCTATCTCAGAGCTCACAGACAAGTCACGGTCTGTGTGTTTGTGTGGGGGTCCATAATGATCGAATCATCTGAGTAATGCTCCTTCTGGGTAAACAACAAAGACAGTAAATCTTTTGGATGAGTCCATCTGAGACCTGTCCAGTAAAACCCTTCTCACATGGCCAGCACTGAACCCTTCTAAGCTTGATGGGAGACCTTGGTCGACCTTGTTCTCCAGAGCTCTGTAAAAACACACTGTTCTCATGTCAAGCTCACCCCTACCTCGCTTCCCTTTATCCTATCCTCTTCTCTCTCCCCCTCTGTGTTCTCCCTCCTCTCTCTCCCCTTCTGTACATTTTCTGTCATGTTTCAACGTTCCACCATGACAACCATCAGTGATGAATGTGAAGCTGTAGAGGAAGAGGGCTCTGGTAAGCTAGCAGCCATCCCAACTGGCATTCTACTGCTGGCTCGCGTTTGAAGCTATGCAGGGTTTGGTATTTTCAATCATTTGATGGAAGGCTAGTATCAGTTTGGTCTTTAAGATCATAATGATTATATGGAGAGGGATGACCAGATCCTAGATCATCACTACTCTGAGATGCTTTGTGAATATGGGCCCTGCAGATGCAGCATTATGTGATGTTTCATATCTGCTCGGCTGTATTTCCATCTAGTACATGTTAATTCTCCTTGGTCATCTGCAGAGATGAAATGATTGAAAGAATGTTAACTGGCTTACAAGAACACGGCCACAAAATACTGCTATGAAGGCAATATTGACCATAAACTCTCTCACACACACAACCTCACACACACAACCGCACACACACACACACCAATAGGAGATGATCCTGCTGGCTGTCTGATAAGAGCTGAAAGGCCAGGTTTACAATAGGAACACACACACACACACACACACACACACACACACACACACACACACACACACCAATAGGAGATGATCCTGCTGGCTGTCTGATTAGAGCTGAAAGGCCAGGTTTACAATAGGAACACACACACACATACAAGACTAAGGCTTTAAAGCTGTCACTCTGAAACTGTCATTTTTACCATCAGCCCATATCAGCACTTCCCACATACCTGCAACAGAGCCTGAGGACATACAAACACAAAATACAAAGAAAGAGAGATAGCTGTTATTGGCAGAGAGGTTTGGAACTCTTATTGGTCTACCAATTACCAAAACAGGCTGATATTTCAGGCAGTGTTTTCAAACAGCTCTAACACCAAAAAGGCATTATCATACTTTTCACACTATTATTACAACCTTATACTTCCGCACTATTTAAAAAAAAAACACAGAAACAAAGTTTGACTACACTGGGCATTTAAACCATTAAGCGATTCAATTGGACCACAAATAATTACAACAAAAAACGCACAATTATGAAGATTGATTGCTGCTATAGATCAGAGAGTATGTCGATGATGACTGCTACTGTAGATCAGAGAGTATGTCGATGATGACTGCTACTGTAGATCAGAGAGTATGTCGATGATGACTGCTACTGTAGATCAGAGAGTATGTCGATGATGACTGCTACTGTAGATCAGAGAGTATGTCGATGATGACTGCTACAGTAGATCAGAGAGTATGTCGATGATGACTGCTACAGTAGATCAGAGAGTATGTCGATGATGACTGCTACTATAGATCAGAGAGTATGTCGATGATGACTGCTACTGTAGATTAGAGAGTATGTCGATGATGACTGCTACTATAGATCAGAGAGTATGTCGATAATGACTGCTACTGTAGATCAGAGAGTATGTCGATAATGACTGCTACTGTAGATCAGAGAGTATGTCGATGATGACTGCTACTGTAGATCAGAGAGTATGTCGATGATGACTGCTACTGTAGATCAGAGAGTATGTCGATGATGACTGCTACTGTAGATCAGAGAGTATGTCGATGATGACTGCTACTATAGAGGAGAGAGTATGTCGATGATGACTGCTACTATAGATCAGAGAGTATGTCGATGATGATGGACCAAAGAGTAGTGCTCTAGCATCATTAGGAGGTGCTGTTGCAGGTGAAAGGTTCCCGTTGATGCTAAACTATTATTGGATGTCCTCTCTGGAACCGCTAGCCCAGCATGACCACAGTAATTGATGCCGAGAAGCCTGAAGGCAGTCCGAGATCGACATGCTTCACACACACACACACACACCACTTTGCTAAATATAGATGTGAAGGGGCCCCTCTCGCTATCAAGACTGGTCGATACACAAACCCTCCCTTAGATAAACCGATCTGTACTTTCTGTAACAATGGATCCATTGAAACAGGCTCAAGCCTTGCTTTACTGTGGGTCATACAACAACATTAGGGATGATCTTCCTCGGCAACTAAACAAATTATTTTAATGGTCTAGATGAAAATAATAAATGGTGTCAACTTTTATCAGGTAACAATAAATGCCTGCGCCAACGCCTGTCACCTCATCCTCCAACAGAGACGTTTCTTCACAAGTGCTTTAATGTAGTGTCATCTAGTGTACATGTGTTTCGATAGATACACACACACACACACACACACACACACACACACACACACACACACACACACACACACACACACACACACACACACACACACACACACACACTTGAAGAAGTCAGAAGTTTACATACACTTGGGTTGGAGTCATTAAAACTAATTTTTCAACCACTCCACAAATGTCTTGTTAAACTATAGTTTTGGCAGGTCGGTTAGGACGTCTACTTCGTTCATAAACAAGTCATTTTTTTCAGACAATTGTTTACAGGTTATTTCACGTCTCACAATTCCAGTGGGTCAGAAGTTTACATACACTAAGTTTGACTGTGCCTTTAAACAGCTTGGAAAATTCCAGAAAATGATGTTATGGCTTTAGAAGCTTCTGAAGGCTAATTTACATAATTTGAGTCAATTGGAGGTGTACCTGTGGATGTATTTCAAGGCCTATCTTCAAACTCAGTGCCGCTTTGCTTGATATCATGGGGAAATCAGCCAAGACCACAGAATAAAAATTGTAGATCTCCACAACTCTGGTTCATCCTTGGGAGCAATTTCCAAACGCCTGAAGGTACCACGTTCATCTGTACAAACAATAGTACGCAAGTATAAACACCATGGGACCACGCAGCCGTCATACCGCTCAGGAAGGAGATGGAATTTTGTGCGAAAAGTACAAATCAATCCCAGAACAACAGCAAAGGACCTTGTGAAGATGCTGGAGGAAACCGGTACAAATGTATCTGTATCCACTAGAGGTCGACCGATTAATCGGAATGGCCATAACAATCGGAAATCGGTATTTTTGGGCGCCGATTTGCAGATTTTAATATTTTTTTTTATATACATTTTTTCATATACCTTGATTTATCCAGACAAGTCAGTTAAGAACACATTCTTATTTTCAATGACGACCTAGGAACGGTGGGTTAACTGCCTTGTTCAGGGGCAGAACGACAGATTTACCTTGTCAGCTCGGGGGATCCAATCTTGCAACGTTACAGTTAACTAGTCCAACACAATAACGACCTGCCTCTCTCTCGTTGCACTCCACAAGGAGACTGCCTGTTACGCGGATGCAGTAAGCCAAGGTAAGATGCTAGCTAGCATTAAACTTCTTATAAAAAACAATCAATCCATCAATCATAATCATTAGTTAACTACAGGGTAGCCTAGTGGTTAGAGCGTTGGACTGGTAACCGAAAGGTTGCAAGTTCGAATCCCTGAGCTGACAAGGTACAAATCTGTCGTTCTGCCCCTGAACAGGCAGTTAACCCACTGTTCCTAGGCCGTCATTGAAAATAAGAATTTGTTCTTAACTGACTTGCCTAGTAAAAAAACAAAACAAAAAAACATTAGTAGATATTATCTAGCGTGCCCTGTGTTGCATATAATCTGACTGAGCATACAAGTATCTAAGTATCTGACTGAGCAGTGGTAGGCAGAAGCAGGCGCATAAACATTCATTCAAACAGCACTTTTGTGTGTTTTGCCAGCAGCTCTTTGTTGTGCATCAAACATTGCGCTGTTTATGACTTCAAGCCCATCAACTCCGGAGATAAGGCTGGTGTAACCGAAGTGAAATGGCTAGCTAGTTAGCACGCTAATAGCATTTCAAACCTCACTCGTTCTGAGCCTTCTAGTAGTTGTTCCCCTTGCTCTGCATGGGTAAAGCTGCTTCGATGGTGGCTGTTGTCATTGTGTTGCTGGTTCTAGCCCAGGGAGGAGTGAGGAGAGGGACGGAAGCTATACTGTTACACTGGCGATACTAAAGTGCACTTTTGCTTTCTTCTCAAACACTTTGTTTTTGCATTATTTAAACCAAATTGAACATGTTTCATTATTTACTTGAGGCTAAATTGATTTTATTGATGTATTATATTAAGTTAAAATAAGTGTTCATTCAGTATTGTTGTAATTGTCATTATTACAAATAAATGTAAAAAAAAAAAAAATGGCCGATTAAATCGGTATCGGCTTTTTTGGTCCTCCAATAAATCGGTATCGGTGACGGCGTTGAAAAATCATAAAGTCGGTCGACCTCTAGTATCCACAGTAAAAAGTCCAATATCGACATAAGCTGAAAGGCAGCTCAGCAAGGAAGAAGACACAGCTCCAAAACCGGCAGAAAAAAGCCAGACTACGGTTTGCAACTGCACATGGGAACAAAGATTATACTTTTTGGAGAAATGTCCTCTGGTCTGATGAAACAAAAATAGAAGAGTTTGGCCATAATGACCATCGATATGTTTGGAGGACAAAGGGGGAGGCTTGCAAGCCGAAGAACACCATCCCAACCGTGAAGTACGGGGGTGGCAGTATCATGTTGTGGGGGTGCTTTGCTGCAGGTGGGACTGGTGCACTTCACAAAATAGATGGCGGCATGAGGATGGAAAATGATGTGGATATATTGAAGCAACATCTCAAGACATCAGTCAGGAAGTTAAAGCTTGGTCGCAAATGGTCTTCCAAAAGGACAATGACCCCAAGCATACTTCCAAAAATGGCTTAAGGACAACAAAGTCAATGATTTGGAGTGGCCAACACAAAGCCCTGACCTCAATCCTATAGAAAATGTGTGGGCAGAACTGAAAAAGCGTGTGCGAGCAAGGAGGCCTACAAACCAGACTCAGTTACACCAGCTCTGTCAGGAGGAATGGGTCAAAAATTCACCCAACTTATTGTGAGAAGCTTGTGGAAGGCTACCTGAAACGTTTGACCCAATGCTACCAAATACTAATGGAGTGTATGCAAACTTCTAACCCACTGGGAATGTGATGAAAAAAAATGAAATAATTCTCTCAACTATTATTCTGACATTTCACAATCTTAAAATAAAGTGGTGATGCTAACTGACATAAGACAGGGAATTGTTAGGATTAAATGTCTGGAAGTGTAAAACTGAGTTTAAATGTATTTGGCTAAGGTGTATGTAAACTGTGTGTGTGTGTGTGTGTGTGTGTGTGTGTGTGTGTGTGTGTGTGTGTGTGTGAGAGATAGAGATATATATATATATATATATCTCTATCTCTATCTATGAGAGAGATAACCTGATGTATTATAATGATACCAATGTAAAGATGATGTATTATAGATGACGCCAAAGAAAGCCCTGAACCATGTTTGACTAGGATTGTCTCAAAACTCTGAGCGGTACTTAAAAACAAAAAGCTGTATTTTGTAATGTGACTGGAGTGACACTTAGTTAAATACATATTTTCTAACTCAAGAAACACACACACACTTTCAAAACCTCAATCAAAAGCACAAAACTGCACAATACTGTAAGAGCATAATAGATCAAGACACACACACACTGTCTGCAGAAGGACAACTTGTGTACATGGAAGATGTATCTCTTACCTGTAGGTCAAACTTACCATCAAGATGGCTGTGTTTTGTTATGTGGGCCTAGAAGGGTTGTGCCAGACTTAAAATACACACCTCTTTCCTGACCAGTGTGCGCACACAAGCACACACACTTTACATACTTGTGCACTTGTGGGTTTCTGTATACAGTCTGCAGACTGGCATTTCTAAGGAAATCGGAGCCATTGTTTGAGAGAAACTCATTCCTTAGATACAGTTACCCGAAAGCAAACAAGTACAATATACAGTCGTGGCCAAAAGTTTTGATTCGCTCGTTAACAGAGGTGTGAGTGTTGACGAGGACAAGGCTGGAGATCACTCTGTCATGCTGATTGAGTTCAAATAAACAGACTGGAAGCTTCAAAAGGGGGGGGTGGTGCTTGGAATCATTGTTCTTCCTCTGTCAATCATGGTTAGCTGCAAGGAAACGTGCCGTCATCATTGCTTTGCACAAAAAGAGCTTCACAGGCAAGGATACTGCTGCCAGTAAGATTGCACCTAAATCAACCATTTATTGGATCATCAAGAACTTCAAGGAGAGTGATTCAATTGTTGTGAAGAAGGCTTCAGGGTGCCCAGGAAAGTCCAGCAAGCGCCAGGACCGTCTCCTAAAGTTGATTCAGCTGCGGGATCGGGGCACCACCAGTACAGAGCTTGCTCAGGAATGGCAGCAGGCAGGTGTGAGTGCATCTGCACGCACAGTGAGGCGAAGACTTTTGGAGGATGGCCTGGTGTCAAGAAGGGCAGCAAAGAAGCCACTGAGGAAAAACATCAGGAACAGACTGACATTCTGCAGAAGGTACAGGGATTGGACTGCTGAGGACCGGGGTAAAGTCATTTCCTCTGATGAATCCCCTTTCCGATTGTTTGGGGCATCCGTAAAAAAGCTTGTCTGTCTGGAGAAGACAAGGTGAGCGCTACCATCAGTCCTGTGTCATGCCAACAGTAAAGCATCCTGAGACCATTCATGTGTGGGGTTGCTTCTCAGCCAAGGGAGTGGGCTCACAGCCATGAATAAAGAATGGTACCAACACATCCTCCGAGAGCAACTTCTCCCAACCATCCAGGAACAGTTTGGTGACGAACAATGCCTTTTCCAGCATGATGGAGCACCTTGCCATAACGCAGAAGTGATAACTCAGTGGCTCGGGGAACAAAATCAATATTTTGGTTCCATGGCCAGGAAACTCCCCAGACCTTAATCCCATTGAGAACTTGTGGTCAATCCTCAAGGAGGTGGGTGGACAAACAAAACCCCACAAATTCTGACAAACTCCAAGCATCGATTATGCAAGAATGGGCTGCCATCAGTCAGGATGTGGCCCAGAAGTTAATTGACAGCATGCCAGGACGGATTGCAGAGGTGTGAAAAAGAAGGGTTAACACTGCAAATATTGACTCTTTGCATCAACTTCATGATATTGTCAATAAAAGCATTTGACCCTTTTGAAACTGTGGAAATTAATATGTGTCATTCTCAAAACTTTTGGCCACGACTGTACGGTATATTCGGAAAGTATTCAGACCCCTTGACATTTTCCACATATTGTTACTTTACAGCTTTATTCTAAAATAGTTTTTTTTGTTTTTGTTTGTTTACGCACAATGACAAAGAAAAATGTTTGCAAAAAGAAAAAAAAAGAAAAAAGGAAATAAGTATTCAGACCCTTTACTCAATACTTTGTTGAAGCAACTTTGGCAGTGATTAGAGCCTCAAGTCTTCTTGAATGTGATGCTACAAGCTTGGCACACCTGTATTTGGAGAGTTTCTCCCATTCTTCTCTGCAGATCCTCTCAAACTCTGTCAGGTTGGAGGGGAGGGTTGCTGCACAGCTATTTTCAGGTCTCTCCAGAGATGTTCGACTTTGTTCGTCCGGTCTCTTGCTGGTCCCCTCAAGGACATTCAGAGACTTGTCCCAAAGCCACTCCTGCATTGTCTTGGTTGTGCGATAGGGTTGTTATCCTGTTGGAAGGTGTACCGTCGCCCCAGTCTGAAGTCCTGAGTGCTCTGGAGCAGGTTTTCATCAAGGATCTCTGTACTTTGCTCCGTTCACCTTTCCTCTATCCTGCCTAGTCTCTCAGTCCACGACGCTGAAAAACATCCCCACAGCATGGTGCTGCCACCACCATGCTTCACCGTAGGGATGGTGCCAGGTTTCCTCCAGACGTGACGCATGCCATTCAGGCCAAAGAGTTCAATCTTGGTTTCATCATTCATTTTTCATGGTCTGAGAGTCTTTTGGCAAACTCCAAGCAGGCTTTCTTGCTTCCGTCTTGCCAAGCTACCACCCCCAATTGCTCAGTTTGACCGGGCGGCCAGCTCTAGGAAGAGTCTTGGTGGTTCCAAACTTCTTCCATTTAAGAAAGGAGGCCACTGTGTTCTTGGGGACTTTCAACGCTGCAGACATTTTTTGGTCCCCTTCCCCAGATCTGTATCTCGACTCAATCCTGTCTTAGTGGGACGTTATACAGACAGTTATGCCTTTCCAAATCATGTCCAATCAATTTAATTTACCACAGGTGGACTCCAATCAAGTTGTTGAAAAATGAAGGATGACCACTGATAACAGGATGCACCTGAGCTCAATTTGAAGTCTCATAGGAAATAAGGTATTTCTATTTATACCCCAAAACATTTTTCACTTTGTCATTATGGGGTATGTGTAGACAAAAAATAAAAAATATATATTTTAACTCAACAATTTTAGAATAAGGCTGTAACGTAACAAAATGCGTTAATAAAAGGCACTGCATATGGAAGCCCTACATCTCTATGTAACTGTTTCTGTTTTACTGATTATACTGTCATCAATATTTACACACAAACACTTCCAGAAAGCATAGAATGACTGGCTTTGCATGCACTTTCAATATTTAACTGGTCGACAATAAAGTGATTATTAGTCACATTCCTTCTTTTTTCATCTCTCTACCCAAGTTTTGTACTATCCCTCTCCCATGCCCTCTCTCGCTCTCTCATGCCCTTCCTTTCATGTCCCCCCTCTCTCCCATGCCCTCCTCCCCATCTCCCCCATGCCCTCCTCCCCATCTCCCCCCTCCGTGTTATTTATCTCACTCTTTCATCTTGATCACTCGCTCTATTTCTCTCATCTCTTCTTTGTGCTGTATTGACACGCATTCCTTTCAAAAAATAAATCTCCCTCTCCCCCCTTAGTCTCTCTCCTCTTACCCCTCTCTCTCATCTCCCTCTCCCCCCTTGTAATTTCTCCATCATCTCTCTCTCTCCCCCTCCCTCTCTCTCCCCCTCTCCCCCCTTGTCTCTCTCTCTCTCTCCCTCTAAACTCTCATCTACCTCTCCCCCCTTCTCTCTCTCTCTCCCCCCTTGTCTCTCTCTCCCCCTTGTCTCTCTCTCCCCCTTGTCTCTCTCCCTCTCTCTCTCTCTCCTCTCTCTCCCCCTTGTCTCCCTCTCTCTCATCTCCCTCTCCCCCTTGTCTCTCTCTCTCTCTCTCTCTCTCTCTCCCCCCCCGTCTCTCTCTCTCCCCTCGTCTCTCTCTCTCCCCCCTCTCTCCCCTTGTCTCTCTCTCTCTCCCCTTGTCTCTCTCTCTCTCTCCCCCTTGTCTCTCTCTCTCTCTCTCTCTCTCTCTCTCTCTCCCCTTGTCTCTCTCCTCTCTCTCTCCCGTTGTCTCTCTCTCTCCCCTTGTCTCTCTCTCTCTCCCCTTGTCTCTCTCTCTCTCCCCTTGTCTCTCTCTCTCTCCCTCTCCCCCTTGTCTCTCTCTCTCCCCCTTGTCTCTCTCTCTCTCCCTCTCCCCCTTGTCTCTCTCTCTCCCCCTTGTCTCTCTCTCTCTCCCTCTCCCCCTTGTCTCTCCCCCTTGTCTCTCTCTCATCTCCCTCTCCCCCTTGTCTCTCTCTCATCTCCCTCTCCCCCTGTCTCTCTCATCTCCCTCTCCCCGTCTCTCTCATCTCCCTCTCCCCCTGTCTCTCTCATCTCCCTCTCCCCCTGTCTCTCTCATCTCTCTCCCCCCTTGTCTCTCTCTCTCCTCTTACCCCTCTCTCGCTCATCTCCCTCTCTCCCCCTTGTCTCCCTCTCCCCCCATTGTCTCTCTCTCCCCCCATGTCTGTCTGTCTCTCCTCTTACCCCTCTCTCATCTCCCTCTCTCCCCCTCTCATCTCCCTCTCTCCCCCCTCTCATCTCCCTCTCTCCCCCTTGTCTCTCTCCCCTCCCTTGTCTCTCTCTCCCTCTCTTCCCTCCCTCTCCCCTTGTCTCTCTCTCCCCTTGTCTCGCTCTCCTCCCTCTCCCCTCCCTTGTCTCTCTCTCCCTCTCTTCCCTCCCTCTCCCCCTTGTCTCTCTCTCCCCCTTGTCTCGCTCTCCTCCCTCTCCCCTTGTCTCTCTCTCCTCCCTCTCTCCCCTTGTCTCTCTCTCTCTCCCCTTGTCTCTCGCTCTCTCCCCTTGTCTCTCGCTCTCTCTCCTCCCTCTCTCCCCGTCTCTCTCCCTCTCCTCCCTTTCTCTCCTCCCTCCCCTCTCTCTCTCCTCCCTCTCTCTCCCCTTGTCTCTCTCTCTCCCCTTGTCGCTCTCTCTCTCCCCTTGTCGCTCTCCCTCTCCCCTTGTCGCTCTCTCTCTCCCCTTGTCGCTCTCTCTCCTCCCTCTCTCCCCTTGTCTCTCTCTCTCCTCCCTCTCTTCCCTTGTCTCTCTCTCTCTCCCCTTGTCTTTCTCTCTCCTCCCTTTCTCTCATCCCTCCCCTTGTCTCTCTCTCTCTCCCCTTGTCTCTCTCTCTCTCTCCCCTTGTCTCTCTCTCTCCCTCCCCTTGTCTCTCTCTCTCTCTCTCTCTCTCTCTCTCCCTCTCTCTCCCCCTTGTCTCCCTACCCCCCTTGTCTCCCTCTCTCCCCTTGTCTCCCTCTCCCTCCCTTGTCCGTCTCTCTCTCCCCCCTTGTCTCTCTCCTCTTACCCCTCTCTCTCATCTCCCTCTCCCCTTGTCTCTCTCTCCTTGTCTCCCTCTCTCTCTTCTCTCTCCCCTTGTCTCTCTCTCTCTCCCCTTGTCTCTCTCTCTCTCCCCTTGTCTCTCTCTCTCTCCCCTTGTCTCTCTCTCTCTCCCCTTGTCTCTCTCTCTCCTCCCTCTCTCCCCTTGTCTCTCTCTCTCTCCTCCCTCTCTTCCCTTGTCTCTCTCTCTCCCCTTGTCTTTCTCTCTCCTCCCTTTCTCTCATCCCTCCCCTTGTCTCTCTCTCTCTCCCCTTGTCTCTCTCTCTCTCCCCTTGTCTCTCTCTCTCTCTCTCCCCCCCCTTGTCTCTCTCTCTCTCCCCTTGTCTCTCTCTCTCTCTCTCTCCTCCCTCTCTCTCCCCCCCTTGTCTCCCTACCCCCCCTTGTCTCCCTCTCTCCCCTCGTCTCCCTCTCTCCCCTCGTCTCCCTCTCCCTCCCTTGTCCGTCTCTCTCTCCCCCTTGTCTCTCTCCTCTTACCCCTCTCTCTCTCTCTCTCTCTCTCTCCCCTTGTCTCTCTCTCCCTCTCTCCTTGTCTCCCTCTCTCTCTCATCACTCTCCCCTTGTCTCTCTCTCTCTCCCCTTGTCTCTCTCTCTCTCCCCTTGTCTCTCTCCCTCCCTTGTCCGTCTCTCTCTCCCCCTTGTCTCTCTCCTCTTACCCCTCTCTCTCTCTCTCTCTCTCTCATCTCCCTCTCCCCTTGTCTCCCTCTCTCTCTCTCTCTCTCCCCGTCTCTCTCTCTCTCCCCTTGTCTCTCTCTCTCTCTCCCCTTGTCTCTCTCTCTCTCCCCCCGTCTCTCTCTCGCTCCCCGTCTCTCTCTCGCTCCCCTTGTCTCTCTCGCTCCCCTTGTCTCTCTCGCTCCCCTTGTCTCTCTCGCTCCCCTTGTCTCTCTCGCTCCCCTTGTCTCTCTCGCTCCCCTTGTCTCTCTCGCTCCCCTTGTCTCTCTCGCTCCCCTTGTCTCTCTCGCTCCCCTTGTCTCTCTCGCTCTCCTCCCTCTCCCCTGGTCTCTCTCTCTCCTCCCTCTCTCCCCTTGTCTCTCTCTCTCTCTCTCCTTGTCTCTCGCTCTCTCTCCTCCCTCTCTCCCCTTGTCTCTCTCCCTCTCCTCCCTTTCTCTCCTCCCTCCCCTTGTCTCTCTCTCCTCCCTCTCCCCTTGTCTCTCTCTCCTCCCTCTCCCCTTGTCTCTCTCTCCTCCCTCTCCCCTTGTCTCCCTCTCCTCCCTCTCCCCTTGTCTCTCTCTTTCTCCCCCCTCTCCCCCCTTGTCTCTCTCCCCCCTTTTCTCTCTCTCTCTCCTCCCTCTCCCCCCTTGTCTCTCTCTCTCCCCTTGTCTCTCTCTCTCCCCTTGTCTCTCTCTCTCCCCTTGTCTCTCTCTCTCCCCTTGTCTCTCTCTCTCCCCTTGTCTCTCCCTCTCCCCCCTCTCTCCCCTTGTCTCTCTCTCTCTCCCCTTGTCTCTCTCTCTCCCTCTCCCACCTTGTCTCTCTCTCCCCCCTTGTCTCTCTCTCTCTCTCCTCCCTCTCTCCCCCCTTGTCTCTCTCTCTCCTCCCTCTCCCCCTTGTCTGTCTGTCTCTCTCTCTCTCCCCTCTCTCTCTCCCCCTTGTCTGTCTCTCTCTCCCCCCCTTGTCTCTCTCTCCTCCCTCTCCCCCTTGTCTCTCTCTCCTCCCTCTCCCCCTTGTCTCTCTCTCCTCCCTCTCCCCTTGTCTCTCTCTCCCTCCCTCTCCCCCTTGTCTCTCTCTCCTCCCTCTCTCTCCCCCTTGTCTCTCTCTCCCTCTCTCTCCCCCCTTGTCTGTCTCTCTCTCCTCTTACCCCTCTCTCTCTCTCTCATCTCCCTCTCTCCCCCTTGTCTCCCTCTCCCCCCATTGTCTCTCTCCCCCTTGTCTGTCTCTCTCCTCTTACCTCTCTCTGTCTCCCTCTCTCATCTCCCTCTCTCCCCCCTCTCATCTCCCTCTCTCCCCCCTTGTCTCTCTCCCCCTCCCTTGTCTCTCTCTCTCTTCCCTCTCCCCCTTGTCTCTCTCTCCCCCTTGTCTCTCTCTCTCTCTTGTCTCTCTCTCCCCCTTGTCTCCCTCTCTCGTCTCTCTGTCTCCCTCTCTCTTGTCTCTTGTCTCTCTCCCCCTCTCTCTTGTCTCTCTCCCCTTCTCTCTCTCTCCCCCTTGTCTCCCTCTCTCCCCCCTTGTCTCCCCTCCCTCTCTCCCCCCTTGTCTCCCTCTCTCCCCTTGTGTCTCTCTCCCTCTCTCTCGTTGCCGAGATTACATAACCTTAAATTATCAGCTGCATTTGTTTGTCTTTCCCAAGGGGCCACTCTGTAGACACCTCCACACACACACACACACACACACACACACACACACGGCTCCTCGAAGCGGGAATGAATTCCTCTCTCTGTCAGACACAAATAAATATCTGATTCATGACCACACTCACACACTTTACGCTGAATAAAGGGCCGGATGTCTGTGGATTTTCCCCTTCCATTCCAATCTTTCCCGCACTAACAAATTCCTCTCTTCCGCATCCCTTCCTCTCTCATCTTAGAGGGATTGAGATGGAAGAGAGAAATCTGTCCATTCTCCCTTTGAGAGGAACTGCTCTCCAGTCTGTGCTCCATGATGACATCACTCACCACAGCGCTGTTTGGCACCGTGCCCACTTCCTGCTGGAGTCAACACACAACGCTTCCTCTTCCGTCCCTCTCCACCCCCTCTCCCAATTCAGCACCAGGCCAAGCCTGATACAAGCCAGAGACTACACACCATTCATGCAACATCCTCATCAACTCCTCATTAAATGTAGGCTATGGTCAAACAGAAACGGTAAGCGAGAGATGCGTTTTAGGGATCCCTTCAATCCGAACAGCTACCGAGTAAGATCAACAACATTAATGCCATACCATTAGTCACCAAATTAGCTCTGGCACTGATTAGGACAAACCTCAGAGTCAACCCAATAGCCCTAAACACGAGACACAAATAAATAATGAAACTAACCTGTGAGCAGCAGTGAGTCATCTGTACTAAGAAACTAGGGACGGTACTTCCCTAGAAACCCATCGATCCTCTTTACTGGTAGATATGAATCATTCACTGACAATAGTGAGCAACACACGCACAACACCCCCGTACGGGCAATCATATAGGAAGAAATACAAGCACAATCATTATCTAAAAAGGGTCATTCTCATTCTTTATCCATGTCAGTGTCAGCAGGTGTACTAGGTGGTGAAATGATACAGTGTTAACACTATAGGTCACTGAACAGCCCAGATGACAAATTGCATACACATCCAAAATCAGTTTGGAACATTGCACATCAGCGTTCTATGAATTTCTCCATGCATTTTACCCATATGTACAGTTGAGATTAAAATCACCATAAATTTCTACTAACGTCTAAATGCAGTTCTGAAGTACGTGGGAGTGACAAAAGAACTTCTAACAACTTTTGCAATGTAGAATTGACATAATGCAAAAATGTGATAGGCAAATGAAAGGGACATCTAGCTACAGTATCCAAGCGTGGAGTTGGTTTATATCATAAAGTAACCTCACTGGCAGACTTGCATTTAAATAAGAATGCTTAAAGGAGATATGGGGAGGAAGAACTACACAGTGTACAAAATATTAGGAACACCTGCTCTTTCCATGACAGACTGACCAGGTAAATCCAGGTGAAAGCTATGATCCTGTATTGATGTCACCTGTTAAATCAACTTCAATCAGTGTAGATGAAGGGGAGGAGACAGTTTAAAGAAGGATTTTTAGACCTGGAGACAATTGAGACATGGATTGTGCATGTGTGCCATTCAGAAGCTGAAAGTGCCTTTGAACATGGTATGGTAGTAGATCCCAGGTGCACCCGTTTGTGTCAAGAACTGCAATGCTGCTGGGTTTTTCAGTTTCCCGTGTGTATCGAGAGTGGTCCACCACCCAAAGGACATCCAGCCAACTTGACACGACTGTGGGAAGCATTGTAGTTAACATGGGCCAGCATCCCTGTGGAAAGCTTTGGACACCTTGTAGAGTCCATGCCCCAACGAATTGAGGCTGTTCTGAGGATAAAAAGCTGGCTGGTTCAGGAGGGATGGGAAGAGAAGTGAGCACACACAATATGGCACACATACTATTGAGGACATAAGCCAGCAGGGAGAGCAGGGGGCCGGCTAGAGTTCATGTTCTGTCTCACACCGGCCACTCTGCTCCTCCATCTGCTCTTCTGTCCCGTGTGTGTGTGTGTGTGTGTGTGCACCTCCTGAGTCATCCTGCACACAGAGCTGAGCCACACAACATTGCTGAGAAACATGGGGACCAGATGAAGAGAATAACATAAATACAAAACTCGAGTAAAAGGAACACATTCTCACTTTTACTGTAGAATAACACTGGAAATGAACTGAGGGACAGAAAACTGTTGCCTTTCTCTTTACTCTTTCGCTCCTCTCTTCCACTGTTGGCTGTATCCTTGCTGTGGTAAACAGAGCAGGCAGACGGTAGAACAAGGCGCTCTTTGTTTCTTTCAGAGTGGGTTAGTGAAGCGATATCCTACGAGAAGAGGACAGAGCCCAGTTGATTTCTCAGGTGAAAAAGAGAGAGCAAAGACAGACAAATGGGTGGATACTATTAGGTAGGATTTTAAAAAGAGATAAGCCCACGTCTCTCTCCCACCTCACAGAAAGACTCACAACTGTTCTTTCCTGCCTGTCCCATCCATCCCTACATCCATCCCTCCATCCATCCCTCCATCCATCCCTCCATCCATCCCTCCATCCATCCCTCCATCCATCCATCCCTCCACCTCCCAATCCCTTCCTCATCTGTTTCACAGGCACACCCTGCTCATCCCTAAATGACACTATCTGCACACTGTAATCCCCTAAAGCTGGTTAACCCAATACCCTGCAACTGACACACACACACACACACACACACATTCTATTTGTGCCCCTCCCAGGCAGCATTCAGTCTCAGGGAGCTGAGTTTCCCTGTCAGACCACGCTACGGAGCAGTGATTCATTCCTACAGCATCCCCAGCCTCACATCTTATCCCACTGTCCCACCCCCCTCCTCTGCAGGCAGTCTACACTGCACTTATCCCACTGTCCAACCCCCCTCCTCTGCAGGCAGTCTACACTGCACTTATCCCACTGTCCAACCCCCCCCCCCCACTCCTCTGCAGGCAGTCTACACTGCACTTATCCCACTGTCCAACCCCCCACTCCTCTGCAGGCAGTCTACACTGCACTTATCCCACTGTCCAACCCCCCACTCCTCTGCAGGCAGTCTACACTGCACTTATCCCACTGTCCAACCCCCCTCCTCTGCAGGCAGTCTACACTGCACTTATCCCACCCCCTCCTCTGCAGGCAGTCTACACTGCACTTATCCCACTGTCCAACCCCCCTCCTCTGCAGGCAGTCTACACTGCACTTATCCCACCCCCCTCCTCTGCAGGCAGTCTACACTGCACTTATCCCACCCCCCTCCTCTGCAGGCAGTCTACACTGCACTTATCCCACCCCCTCCTCTGCAGGCAGTCTACACTGCACTTATCCCACCCCCTCCTCTGCAGGCAGTCTACACTGCACTTATCCCACCCCCCTCCTCTGCAGGCAGTCTACACTGCACTTATCCCACCCCCTCCTCTGCAGGCAGTCTACACTGCACTTATCCCACCCCCTCCTCTGCAGGCAGTCTACACTGCACTTATCCCACCCCCCTCCTCTGCAGGCAGTCTACACTGCACTTATCCCACCCCCCTCCTCTGCAGGCAGTCTACACTGCACTTATCCCACCCCCCTCCTCTGCAGGCAGTCTACACTGCACTTATCCCACCCCCTCCTCTGCAGGCAGTCTACACTGCACTTATCCCACCCCCTCCTCTGCAGGCAGTCTACACTGCACTTATCCCACCCCCTCCTCTGCAGGCAGTCTACACTGCACTTATCCCACCCCCTCCTCTGCAGGCAGTCTACACTGCACTTATCCCACCCCCCTCCTCTGCAGGCAGTCTACACTGCACTTATCCCACCCCCCTCCTCTGCAGGCAGTCTACACTGTACTTATCCCACTGTCCAACCCCCCTCCTCTGCAGGCAGTCTACACTGCACTTATCCCACTGTCCAACCCCCCTCCTCTGCAGGCAGTCTACACTGCACTTATCCCACCCCCCTCCTCTGCAGGCAGTCTACACTGCACTTATCCCACTGTCCAACCCCCTCCTCTGCAGGCAGTCTACACTGCACTTATCCCACTGTCCAACCCCTCCTCTGCAGGCAGTCTACACTGTACTTATCCCACTGTCCAACCCCCCTCCTCTGCAGGCAGTCTACACTGCACTTATCCCACCCCCCTCCTCTGCAGGCAGTCTACACTGCACTTATCCCACCCCCCTCCTCTGCAGGCAGTCTACACTGCACTTATCCCACCCCCCTCCTCTGCAGGCAGTCTACACTGCACTTATCCCACCCCCTCCTCTGCAGGCAGTCTACACTGCACTTATCCCACCCCCTCCTCTGCAGGCAGTCTACACTGCACTTATCCCACCCCCCTCCTCTGCAGGCAGTCTACACTGCACTTATCCCACCCCCTCCTCTGCAGGCAGTCTACACTGCACTTATCCCACCCCCTCCTCTGCAGGCAGTCTACACTGCACTTATCCCACCCCCCTCCTCTGCAGGCAGTCTACACTGCACTTATCCCACCCCCTCCTCTGCAGGCAGTCTACACTGCACTTATCCCACCCCCCTCCTCTGCAGGCAGTCTACACTGCACTTATCCCACCCCCTCCTCTGCAGGCAGTCTACACTGCACTTATCCCACCCCCTCCTCTGCAGGCAGTCTACACTGCACTTATCCCACCCCCCTCCTCTGCAGGCAGTCTACACTGCACTTATCCCACCCCCCTCCTCTGCAGGCAGTCTACACTGCACTTATCCCACCCCCTCCTCTGCAGGCAGTCTACACTGCACTTATCCCACCCCCCTCCTCTGCAGGCAGTCTACACTGTACTTATCCCACTGTCCAACCCCCTCCTCTGCAGGCAGTCTACACTGCACTTATCCCACTGTCCAACCCCCTCCTCTGCAGGCAGTCTACACTGCACTTATCCCACCCCCCTCCTCTGCAGGCAGTCTACACTGCACTTATCCCACTGTCCAACCCCCCTCCTCTGCAGGCAGTCTACACTGCACTTATCCCACTGTCCAACCCCCCTCCTCTGCAGGCAGTCTACACTGTACTTATCCCACTGTCCAACCCCCCTCCTCTGCAGGCAGTCTACACTGCACTTATCCCACTCTCCACCCCCCCCCCCCCCACCCCACTCATCTGCAGGCAGAGTTTACACTGCACTTATCCCACCCCCTCCTCTGCAGGCAGTCTACACTGCACTTATCCCATTCTCCAACCCCCGCCTCTGTAGGCAGAGTTTACACTGCACTTATCCCACTGTCCAACCCCCCACCTCTGCAGGCAGTCTACACTGTACTTATCCCACTGTCCAACCCCCCACCTCTGCAGGCAGAGTCTACACTGTACTTATCCCACTGTCCAACCCCCCCTCCTCTGCAGGCAGAGTCTACACTGCACTTTTATTTGGCAGCTGTCCAGAGCAGCATTGTGTTATTGCAGTAGCTCACCATGGCTCAGAAAAGCCAAACACACATTAAACACACACGCGCACAAGCAAACATACAAAAAAAAACACACCCCCTTCTCGTTCTCTACATCTCCCACTCTTTCTCAGCAGAAGGGCGAGGTCTCCTCACAGCTGAGGGTTGCTACTGTTCACCGAACAAATAGTCCACAGCACACTCCGCTAACACTACATAAAGAGAGGAAGAAGCTAGCAACTACAGACATACAACCGCAAGATACAGACAAACCCTATACTGCTAGACTGAAAACAGGACCAGAAGATAGAGAAATGCTGCAGAAGCTACTACAAGCCTATAAAACAAACTTCAGCTAACTAGCTACATAAATAATAAGTTAATAAGTTGCTCTGCATAATAGTCTGCTAAATTACCTGACCACTGCTAAATGCTAAATTACCTGACCACTGCTAAATGCAAAAATACATGACCACTGCTAAATGCAAAAATACCTGACCACTGCTAAATGCAAAAATACATGACCACTGCTAAATGCAAAAATACATGACCACTGCTAAATGCAAAAATACATGACCACTGCTAAATGCAAAAATACATCCACAGCTCCAGAGTAGAACTGACTAACTCCCCTCTAGAGGATTTACAGGGCAGCTCGAACAAGACTCTTTTTATACATGGTACCATGGGGAACAGACAACAGGAAAACACAGGAGTTCCTGAATAGCAGATGACGAGACGGCCTGGTCAACAACAGGACCTGCTGCAATGGCAAAGTGGAAAGGGTACCTTGTTAAAATTGTCATCACCATCATTACAGTATTTGTCGTAACAACATTGTTTGTTATGCTGGTGAGGACAATGTCATCATCATCATCATCATCACCCCCCCCCCAATCACACCGCCCCCCTGGTCCCTATGAGATGAGATAACTGGGCTGTTCATGTTGTGGTCATGTTGTTGACATTAACAAGTGATTCCATTACCACCAGATGCTGTGTGCCAGCAGCACAAGACCAGCGTAACCACGGCAGCAGTATCAATAACAAGGGGAGGGACGGGCCGCGGAAAACAAAGAGATTATTCTCCTGTCCCTCAGGTTACACTGATGATTAGTGTCTATCTCCCTTACTCCAAACTGCCCCAATCCTCACACACCTAAAAAAACAACACACCCAAGATTAGAGGACAACACATCTAAATGAAATAGATCTGAATCTGAGTGACAGAAGAAGTTGACATGTTTTGGAGTAGGATCGTGTGGTTTTGCTAGTGTAGTCACTAGGGGGAACTAATCTACGTCAGACGAGGATAGAGACGGGGTGTTGTGCTGAAACAGTATGACAATGGTGAACTAGAGGTGCTGCCTATACTTTCAGTGAGGAAGCTGCCATGCAATAGTACACAGGTGTCAAACTCTTTCCACAGAGGGCCAAGTGTCCGTGGGTTGACGCTCCTCCCTTGTACTTGATTAATAAATTAGTCATTAATTAGTAAGGAACTTCACTCACCTGGTTGTTTAGGGATTAGTTGAGAGGAAAAAACTAAAACCTGCAGACACTAGTTTGTATTTCTGAAGTATTCTCACAACCTGGTGGAAGGGTCCATTGATTTATGAGAGGTGTGACTGTTAGTGTGTATCTAGGAGGAGTCCGTGACACCATTGATCTATCAGCCACTTTATTGGCCCACAGTAAATTAGACAGAAGTTTCCACATACATCAACTTTATTAGCCTACAATGAGTGGGGGGAGGGGCATCATTGATAATGCACCAATAGATTGCTATAGATAACTCGATAAGTTGTCCTTGCCATATCCGTGAGGAAGTGGGTTTCTCAACTATTTTAGTCCTGCTTAATAGCCTCTCAAGAGAGTACTGTGTCCCATGGTAACCACACAAGATTATGGTCATTAAGTTGTGAGAGAAAGAGAAATTGCAGTAGAGATAGTGTGAATGTGTGCGTGCTTTCGTAAATGAAGGAACACACAGTCAATGAAAGGCTATAAGAGGATTTCTGGTGGTTGAGAGAGACTCGATAGGTGCAATGAACTCACATTATAGTGTTTAACCAAATTCCTTTGTTAATATAGAATCACATGTCCTTGGGCTTCACCTTACACACGCTTAAAACAATGGGTCCAATAGCAGTTAGGGCAGAAAGACATAGGCCCACCGACCTAACACTCTAGAGGGCAGTCAACTGGTTTCCATGGAACAAATGAAAAGTACTCAATTCATAGAGCTTTCACGGTTTGATTACCCATGTGTGGCCATATCACTTCGACAAATTGCTTGTTCTTTTGAAATGGCCATTTGGCAGATATGAATGAAAAGGCCTACTAATATGCAAAATGAGAAATCAGATCTAACCACACTTGGCGTAATCAATTTAATTCCAAACATATATTCAACTCCCTTCACAGCAGAGCATTAACTTCTTCCAACGCATGGGGACTGATTAAGTGTGTTTGGACATATGCACCAGGCACAGAATAACTCTGCCTTTTCCATTTGGTTCTCTTGGGGAGGAACCTGCAGTCACACACACACACACACACACAAAGCACTGCGGCTGGAAGAAAAATGTTTGCTGTTACTGTGACGATAAAGGTATACAAAGGCAGTGTTTCGGTCTGATCAAGGTCTTGGGGACCACGGTAACTAGAAGAATTTGTTCTTAACTGACTTGCCTAGTTAAATAAAGGTAAAATAAAAATAAATGTAAAAAAAAAACACAAGAAAATGACATGTCAGAGACAGACAGTAGGTATCATGGTCTAAAGAGGAGACATTCAATCTATGGAAAGTGCAGTGTGGGTGTGTGACTTCCTCAAAAGTCAGTTAAGCTTAGGGGTTTGGTTTAGGGTTACAATTAGGGTTAAAATGAAATAGTGATGGGAAATTTTCCCTAAGAAGCCAACTGTGTGAATTAATCAAAGAAAATACATTTGCCTCACTATTGGCCTCAAGGACTGGAGATGCACAGTCCTGCTCTGCAATGGAGCCACTGTAAGATCACATCCTACAGACCCAGAAATGACGACATTTACATTTTAAAAAACAGACGTCAAGGTACACACTATGTTAACCTAGGTCCAAACCCGGTCCTCACCATTATGGCAACCACACAGGCAGCCGGGTCTATAAAAGTGTCAAGAGAAAAGAGCAGTATCATTATTCATCTGGGATAGTGTGTTAACATCATGGAGAATAAAGGACTTTATAGACTATATAGGATGAGGCATCTTAACGGTTGGAGGCTTCCTCTCCTCATCATATTCACCTTGACTGATGGAAAAACACGTGAAAGAAATATGGTGGATGAAATATACAGTGTACAAAACATTAAGAACATCTTCCTAATATTGAGTTCCACCCCCTTCAAGAAGGATTTTCAAGAACCTGTCTCCTCCCCTTCACCGGTATTGATTGAAGTGGATTTAACAAGTGACATCAATAAGGGATCTTTCACCTGGATTTAGCTGGTCAGTTGATGGAAAGAGCAGGCGTTCATAATGTTTTGTGCACTGTGTACAATCACCTGTCCAATTCTTTCACCTCAGATGTGACACGAATGGAGACGGTTTAGACTATGGATGAAACAAACTGGATTTGGATGGACTGAATGGTATTGTTAAGCAGATTAATTAAATTAGGCATTATAAATCCCAAATAGTTGTTTGTAGTTTGTTGGCCCTAAAGTGCTGCCTCACTGACCAACAAAGTTAATGAGCTAGACATTACCCTCAATGGTCATTCTCTAGTCCCTACCAACCAGCTACACACGGACTGGAGGTCAACAAGACAGACTGACAGCCAGACATGGTTTTTGCCTCCATTCGCGTTTGCCAAAATGCAAAGCACCCTGCTACACACCACCATGCTCATGACATGAGCGCTGACAGACACACACCACACACACCCTTTGAGTTTACACAAATCAGGATTCAAATGATGCTATGAGCAGGATGCTGCTTGGCTGCCTTCCATTGTTAAGCCAAAATGGCAGCTTGGAAGGAAGTGGCTTGCTATGCACACACACACACACACACACACACACACACACACACACACACACACACACACACACACACACACACACACACACACACACACACACACGTACACGCCTACACACAACGTAGTCTCAGAGCATTTTGTATTATTCTGTACGTAATTTTGAGACACTCCATTTCGTATGTTACGAATTTGCAAAATGTTTGATATGTTACAAATTTGTGGGGTTAACATTAGCTAGGTGGCTAGCGCTAAATTAGCTAGCTCTAGGGGTTAAGGTTAGGAGTAGGGTTAAGGTTAGGGGAAGGGTTAAGGATAGGGTTAGCTAACATGCTAAGTAGTTGCAAAATAGCTAAAAAGTAGTAAGTCATTGCAAAGTTGATAATTATCTAAAAATGCTAAAGCTGTCCATGATGAGATTCGAACACGCATTGAGTAACCTTCCATGTTATACAACATAGCATACTAATTTCAGTGTCCTGGATTTACGCTTACTATGTTACATGTAGTCTAGGAGAGCAGTCTGGCACACAGGACAAATAAAAGCACGCACACACACACACACACACACAAATGAAGAGCATTTCTAAGAAACACAGCTATTTTTTGAGCAGCCTTGCAGGAAACTCGGGTGGGGGCTCTAAAAAGTCTGGAGAGGCAAGCTATGCAGGAAGAGGGGTACAAACTGGCCCTGAGTCATCAAGGAAACTACACAACTCAAATTCAACAGATCATGAAAAATGTAAAAACTTTGCATCACAGACACAATATTTCTGCTAGTCATTTCCTTTACTTGGATGGGTTTTGCAAGCCTCTGGGTTTTACAGTCAGGAAACCGGATTCCAAAACCATTAAAGAAGCAGTCGATTTAGGCCCTGCATGAACAGATTTCAACGGAAACCCTGCCAACTCACAAATTGTCCATAGATGTAGAGTCGTTTATCGAAAAAACAAGCAGAGCCTGCCAAAACCAGACAGATTTCAAAGGTTCAAAGGTGGCATGCAGCAAGGAAATGGTGACGTAAGAGGTTGGCATGGAGACAAAGACACAGTCAAACAGGGAGAGGCCAGTCAAACCGTGAAATAACTTCTTTTGGAGAGTGGGGGCGGGGGGGGGGGGGGACACCAGAGCAAGTTGAATGAAAGCTGAGCTCGCTCCAATTTTTCACTAGATGTTATCAGGTGAGCAAGGCTATAACCTGTTGCTATCTACACATTACAGATGCAGCTAGTGTGTGGAGCATAGCAACTTCAGCAGGGCATTTGTGGTTATAGCATTGGGGCAGTAACCAAACGGTCGCGGGTTCAAATACCCGACAAGGTGAAAGATCTGTCGATGTCCCCTGAAACAAGGAAACCCTCATTTGCTCCAGTTGCACCGTACTACGATGGTTGACCTTGTAAAACAGCACATTTCACTGCACCTGTCCAGTGTGCGACAATAAAACATTATGATTATTAAACAAGCATTAGAGCCAACCCTCTGCTGCAACACTGTGCATAGGCATTGTCTGTCTGTCCACTCTCCAGTAATACATTATAGCCTCCGTCTCTCTCTTTGGGTGTCCCGGATCACCGGGGTCTGAGAAAAGAGGACTGCTACCACTGGTCGCTGTGTGTGGGTGACTGACCAACCAGAAAAACACACAGCCATGGTTACCACAGCAGGCAACATGAACTAACTGGCAGTTCACACCCACTCTCTCCCTGTAATTAACACAATCACATGCTATCAGGATGGTAGAATTATACCATGGAGATGTGTGCCATAAAACCATGGGCATCAGCCTGGCGTCGCAGGATAAGCTTTAGCAGTCAACACCGTGGCGATGTATGCAATGTCATTTTTATGAGGTGTGTGTGTGTGTGTGTGTCAGGGTACAGTCAGTCATTGACACTTAACTAAGCTAAAGCACTGTTTTGCTGGTTCAAAGAATGTAGCCTTTACACTCGTACATGGGTTGAAAATGGCAGATTTGGGCACTAATAAGCACTTAAATCTGAACGCAGTGGCTGTATAGTAATGCTACACATGATGTCAGAGCTCAGGCTCTGTGCTTCACAGTGCTGTGTGGGTTTTATGCTGACTGACGTTCTGAACTTGAGCAACTGGTGTGACAAGAAGTTGCCCCATCCCTCCTGGTAAGCGGGGAACATTTTGGTTATCCGAGTGAGGGGAATGCTGTAAATGAAGAGGACGATGTATTATGAAAGATGAGACGTTGAGAATTATAATAAATTCCCACGAGTCCAAATGTGCACTTCACATTTCCAAGTCATAAAACTCATGTCATACACAAAATGTCAACGTTTATGATCGCGAGGTTTGATATGCAGTTGCAAGTCGACATGGCGTCATACCCTGGGTTGTTCTGAACAGAATGAGCCTGTTTGTGTATTGTGAAGAAAATGCCTGAATGCACTCGAGTCCTTTCTATGTGCACCAAAATTACATTTCTCTGAATTGCCTTGTGAAACACCGTAAGATCTTATTTTATAACTTAGCTGGCAATGTTGGCAATAGAACAAGCTTTTAAATGATGCCCACCTGACCCAGATTGCGATTTAGAAAATGGGCAATTTTTGGATTGTGTAACTAGTAATTGTGTGATGGCGAGGATGCAGGGTTGTGTGTCGTGGGCATAATATGTATCAATGCATCACATGCGACTCCTAATAAGACTAAGCTATTAGCCTTTTAAAATGTTTATCTGACTCCAGAAAGATTATTTAGCAATATGCAAGAACACCATAGTTGAGTTACAGTAATATGCAATGAATAAATGCCTAAATACAAATGTATTGAATTACTTCGTAAAATGAACGGATTCACATACAAGGCATGAACTTAAGTTACAATGCATTACAAGGCTTTATTCTAAGCATATAGATCCTAAGGTGAACTTACAAGACAAAGCATGAAATCTGTCGTTCTGAACAGGCAGTTAACCCACTGTTCCTAGGCCGTCATTGAAAATAAGAATGTGTTCTTAACTGACTTGCCTAGTTAAATAAAGGTACAAATAAAAATGAACAAAGAGACGCTTACGAGACCGGAGGCCTAGAAAATGAGAATTGATCATATAACCTTCTTCCATGGACTGGATACGAGAGAGAACAAAGGCATTTAATTCCATTTATAACATTTGAAGATGTAACCTTTCAACCCAAAACCAACCATTGGTCAATCAAACGATACCGAGTTACCAGAATAACCTGACGACCAAGCCCCAACCTAAACAGGATGTCACAGCAGTTAAAGGCTTGTGTGGGGGATGAGATATATGTAAATAAGACAGAATTCCTGAAATGACAAGAAAACCTGTTTTAGAGCCAGTTTTAGAGCTGTCCAGACACAAGTTACCACAGAGATCAGCCATCCATACAGATAGCATCAGAGTTCTCCTCAGTGAACAGTTACCACAGAGATCAGCCAATCATACAGATAGCATCAGAGTTCTCCTCAGTGAACAGTTACCACAGAGATCAGCCAACCATATAGATAGCATCAAAGTTCTCCTCAGTGAACAGTTACCACAGAGATCAGCCAACCATATAGATAGCATCAGAGTTCTCCTCAGTGAACAGTTACCACAGAGATCAGCCAACCATATAGATAGCATCAGAGTTCTCCTTAGTGAACAGTTACCACAGAGATCATCCATACATCCATATAGATAGCATCAGAGTTCTCATCAGTGAACAGTTACCACAGAGATCAGCCAAACCATCCATATAGATAGCATCAGAGTTCTCCTCAGTGAACAGTTACCACAGAGATCAGCCAACCATCCATATAGATAGCATCAGAGTTCTCCTCAGTGAACAGTTACCACAGAGATCAGCCAACCATCCATATAGATAGCATCAGAGTTCTCCTTAGTGAACAGTTACCACAGAGATCAGCCAACCATATAGATAGCATCAGAGTTCTCCTCAGTGAACAGTTACCACAGAGATCAGCCAACCATATAGATAGCATCAGAGTTCTCCTCAGTGAAGTTACCACAGAGATCAGCCATCCATCCATATAGATAGCATCAGAGTTCTCCTCAGTGAACAGTTACCACAGAGATCAGCCAACCATACAGATAGCATCAGAGTTCTCCTCAGTGAACAGTTACCACAGAGATCATCCATACATCCATATAGATAGCATCAGAGTTCTCCTCAGTGAACAGTTACCACAGAGATCATCAGAGTTCTCCTTAGTGAACAGTTACCACAGAGATCAGCCATCCATCCATATAGATAGCATCAGAGAACAGTTACCACAGAGATCATCCATACATCCATATAGATAGCATCAGAGTTCTCCTCAGTGAAGTTACCACAGAGATCAGCCATCCATCCATATAGATAGCATCAGAGTTCTCCTCAGTGAACAGTTACCACAGAGATCATCCATACATCCATATAGATAGCATCAGAGTTCTCCTCAGTGAACAGTTACCACAGAGATCATCCATACATCCATATAGATAGCATCAGAGTTCTCCTCAGTGAACAGTTACCACAGAGATCATCAGAGTTCTCCTTAGTGAACAGTTACCACAGAGATCAGCCAACCATCCATATAGATAGCATCAGAGTTCTCCTCAGTGAACAGTTACCACAGAGATCAGCCAACCATCCATATAGATAGCATCAGAGAACAGTTACCACAGAGATCATCAGAGTTCTCCTCAGTGAACCTGTTTCAGATAGAATAATGCTATAGTATCCGTGTTTGAGATCTATCAGTCATTAAATAGTCAGTCCTCTGGATACTGTAACATAGATACATTTTGGAAGGGCTGACTAGTCCTTGGGCATTGACCTTTGCTCCTGGACCATTTGCCATGCAGTTCCATGTAACAGAAAACACATAAATTAGGGCCGAGCCTACATGTGTACCAAACAACAGTGTCATGTTTGGATTCAGTCTTGTGTCAGGTGACCTCGTGTTCTCAACTTCAGTCTAATACTTTTCCCATGAGCTCCAAACTGGTCTCTTTCATGTGCTCCCATGGTTACGCATATGCTTGTGTCTTCTTTAAGAAACATTTCCATTTAGCCCTATCCATTAGAGGCCAAAGGTTAAACCCATAGGGCAATTACAAATGAATAACCAGACACAGAATGTCTTACACAAACGTACTGTGACCTACTTGTTCCTGGTACAGAGAGTGAACTTACTTCCTCAACACCCATATAAAGGAGAGCAGAATAAGGAAGTTGACAGTTTAGCTGCATCAATATGTTTAAAGTAATACCTCCAATGCTGCAATTTTAACTTTGAGAACATGACCATGCATTGTGGTCAGTGTTTTATAAACATTGATTTTAATGACATGATGATGCCCAAATAAACAAATTATTACATACAAATTGTATTTCCAATTTACTGTGAAATCTATAAAACGCAAGCTCGCAAGCTAGCTAGTTAGCGGACTAAAATCAAACGTAACCAAAATGTTCAATGGGTTGTAGACTAGAGATGGCTTTAGGGCAGGAACTTGGCTGTGCCTGTGACTGAATGCACGATGGAACTAACAGTGGCAGACCATGTAGTAGTAGAACATCCCTTTCATTCAGTACACCTGGGGGTTTCACCTACAAACAACAAACCCCCCACACACAGCACTGACACACACAGCACAGACACACACAGCACAGCACAGACACACACAGCACAGACACACACAGCACAGACATAAGAAGCACCTGGATTTCTCGTCTCGCTTGCTCTGAGTGTGCCAGTGCGTGGGTGTCTCTATAAATAGGGCTTGTGCCTTCCCCAGCTCCGACGGGATCCTCTCATGTTTTAATTAAGTAAACTGCAGTCATCAAGCCCAGCTGTGGCCTGCATCCCCGGCCTCCCAACTGCATCACAGCATCCATGCTCCAGGGCCACAGAGAAGCTGAGCTCATGTGGGTATATGTGTGTGTGTGTGTGTGTGTGTGTGTGGCGCAGTTTGTTGTGCTTGTTGGAGGGGGTCTATACGTGTTTTTATGACTACACTCCAGTGACACAGAAACGAGGGACTGGGCCTAAGGGAGAGGGGCATGCTGGGTAAAACATACATACTGGTGTTTCGGAACGCTCCCCTGGAGTGTAACAGAGAACGAGGGTACTCCCGCTCTGTCTATCCCTCCCCCTCATCTCTCCTCTCTCCAGTCATCTATTTGTTTCATTCTCCTCTGGTATCTCTTCACCAACTCATCCCAAAATTCTCCCACCCTCCTCTGTCCCTCTCCTCCTCTCTCTTCCCCCTGCTCTCTGCACCCACTACATTCCTCATACTTTGACTACCTCATCTGCACCTACCCCTTATACCGTCCCTTCCCTCCCCTATACCCTCCCCCGTCTCACCCCTCAACCTAACATTTACACCCTCCCCCGTATCTACCATTTACACCCTCCCCCGTATCTACCATTTACACCCTCCCCTGTCTCTACCACTTACACCCTCCCCTGTCTCTACCACTTACACCCTCCCCTGTCTCTCCTCTCCCCTGTATCTACCACTTACACCCTCCCCTGTCTCTACCACTTACACCCTCCCCAGTATCTACCACTTAAACCCTCCCCTGTCTCTCCTCTCCCCTGTATCTACCACTTACACCCTCCCCCGTCTCTCCCCTCAACCTAACATTTACACCCTCCCCCGTATCTACCATTTACACCCTCCCCCGTATCTACCATTTACACCCTCCCCCGTATCTACCACTTACACCCTCCCCCGTATCTACCACTTAAACCCTCCCCTGTCTCTCCCCTCCTCTGTCTCTCCCACTTACAGCCTCCCCTGTCTCTCCCACTTACAGCCTCCCCTGTCTCTCCCACTTACAGCCTCCCCTGTCTCTCCTCTCCCTTGTATCTACCACTTACACCCTCCCCTGTATCTAACACTTACAGGGGAGGGGAGAGACGGGGGAGGGTGTATCTCCCACTTACACCCTCCCCTGTCTCTCCCACTTACACCCTCCCCTGTCTCTCCCACTTACACCCTCTCCTGTCTCTCCCACTTACACCCTCCCCTGTCTCTCCTCTCCCTTGTATCTACCACTTACACCCTCCCCCGTCTCTCCCCTCCCCTGTAAGTGTTAGATACAGGGGAGGGTGTAAGTCGTAGATATAGGGGAGGGTGTATCTACCACTTACAGCCTCCCCCGTCTCTCCCACTTACAGCCTCCCCCGTCTCTCCCACTTACAGCCTCCCCCGTCTCTCCCACTTACAGCCTCCCCCGTCTCTCCCACTTACAGCCTCCCCCGTCTCTCCCACTTATAGCCTCCCCGTCTCTCCCACTTACAGCCTCCCCCGTCTCTCCCACTTACAGCCTCCCCCGTCTCTCCCACTTACAGCCTCCCCCGTCTCTCCCACTTACAGCCTCCCCCGTCTCTCCCACTTACAGCCTCCCCCGTCTCTCCCACTTACAGCCTCCCCCGTATCTACCACTTACACCCTCTCCTGTCTCTCCCACTTACAGCCTCCCCCGTCTCTCCCACTTACACCCTCCCCCGTCTCTCCCACTTACAGCCTCCCCCGTCTCTCCCCCGTCTCTCCTCTCCCCCGTCTCTCCCACTTACAGCCTCCCCCGTCTCTCCCACTTACAGCCTCCCCCACTTACAGCCTCCCCCGTCTCTCCCACTTACAGCCTCCCCCGTCTCTCCCACTTACAGCCTCCCCCGTCTCTCCCACTTACACCCTCCCCTGTCTCTCCTCTCCCTTGTATCTACCACTTACACCCTCCCCTATATCTACGACTTACACCCTCCCCTGTATCTAACACTTACAGGGGAGGGGAGAGATGGGGGAGGGTGTATCTACCACTTACAGCCTCCCCCGTCTCTCCCACTTACAGCCTCCCCCGTCTCTACCACTTACACCCTCCCCCGTATCTACCACTTACACCCTCCCCCGTATCTACCACTTACACCCTCCCCCATATCTACCACTTACACCCTCCCCTATATCTACCACTTACACCCTCCCCTATATCTACCACTTACACCCTCCCCTATATCTACCACTTACACCCTCCCCTATATCTACCACTTACACCCTCCCCCGTATCTACCACTTACACCCTCCCCCGTATCTACCACTTACACCCTCCCCTATATCTACCACTTACACCCTCCCCTATATCTACCACTTACACCCTCCCCTATATCTACCACTTACACCCTCCCCTCCTTCATTTTACACTACACTCTCTAACTCCTGCTCCCCTGAATGGCCATTAGTTTAAGTTGAATGTATTTGCACCAAAGAAAGTGATAAGAGAACAATACAGATAAAAACACATTTAAAAAAAAATGGTGTGCAGGTTGTGGTTGGAAGCACAGGGTATTATATGAAAACCACACCACAAAAAAAGTAATAAAATAAAGGTTTGTTAAAACACATAACAAAATCTACCAATTATAAATGAGTAAATGAATTAAATATATTTGTTTTGTTTAAATGTGTGCATGTGAGTGAGAGAGAGTTAGGCTATATGTAGGATGTCCCTGTATCCAACATCTCTCTCCATCATTCTTCCTCTTATCCCCATGTCATTCCTCCTTTTCCTAGTCAATTTCCACCCTTCTTCCCTAACCCCATTGTATTCCCCACCCCCAGAACTACTGTACTCTGACCTCTTCTCCTGTAATCACCCCTCTGTGAGGCCCCAAGTGTTGGGGTCTAAACTGTAGCTTTTAGTAGCAGCAGTCCTGCTCCTAGTTACAATCCATTATTAATGGCCTGCTGCTAGTTCTGTTTCTGGACCCATCTTACTTTCAGGGTCATGCAGCCATTAAAACACTACAATCAACACCCAGGAGAACCGGAGAGAGAGAGAGAGAGAGAGAGAGAGGGGAAGGAGGGAAAGACAGGGTGACAGAGGGAAGGAGGGAAAGACAGGGTGACAGAGGGAAGGAGGGAAAGACAGAGTGACAGAGGGAAGGAGGGAAAGACAGGGTGACAGAGGGAAGGAGGGAAAGACAGGATAACAGAGGGAAGGACAGGATAACAGAGGGAAGGAAAAGTGTTTGCACTAACAAACTGAGATCATCAATAAATTAAGTTTTTTTTTTAAATGGTGGTAAACGAATGAAGCCAAATGATGGTTTTAGAACGGCCGTCAATTGTTCAAAGAGTAAACTGGCTGACATTTAAAAAAATTGTAGACAAGAGTCAGGGTAAAAAACCCATGACCTGCAAAGCCAATTCCAATCAGTTGACGTGTTCCCCCATATGAACATTGATTCAATTATTGATTAAGTCAGCTTCAATAGGTAAAAAGCACAGGTGGGTCAATAGCCATTCTGATGACTTAGGGAGATCAGCTTACCCTTTGATGATTTGTAAAGTCCCAACATGTGACTTACAAGGGAGGAACTGGACATCCAATGGGTTGGAGCAGGTGTCGGACATCAAAATGTTTACCAACAAATACACCTGCTGAACTAGGACTCCGTCCTTATAATAGCTAATATGACTATAAATCATTCTTTCATATGCTTATAATGCTTTACACTTGTATTATATGTCTGTCCATGGACAATTGTTTGGGGCTTGAGGAAGGGGAGGTCGGCATTATGTAGGTGTGTGCCTTTAGTCCCAGTGAAGCAGTATAGCAGCATTAAAAAAGCAGGATGTTCTACAGTGAAGTGGTTGAAGCACAATATCCGGGCTGCAATGAATATGAGGTTATTGAATAAATAGCACATGAGCACTGTAGCTTCTGATCAAGAGACAAGTCAGAACAGTTTAGACAACATTGTACGTTGATGGCTGTATGTTGAAATAGAAGTGATGTTCTGACTATGGTCTCTTATGTAATACATTTATAAAGCATTATAAGCATATGACAGAATGATTTAAAGGGGTCCAGGACAGAGGGAACTATGGTGCTGTCTGAAATCCTTACTTTACCCCAACCCAATCATTTCCTAAACGAGATCCTCGGGACCCAGAGGGGTGCACGTTGTGGTTTCTGCCCGAACACTACACAGCTAATTCAATTGTCAAAGCTCGATGATTAGTTGATTATTTCAAATCAGCTGTGTAGTGCCAGGGGGAAGAAGACATTTTTTTTAGCAGAATATATTACCACGTTGTTAGTTTTAGCAAGGCCATCTTTGACTAATCGTGAAACCATTCATGACCTACTGTACAAAACATATGCCCTATAGTAACCCTTCTTCCCTGCCTCTGATTGGGCCCGCCTCTGCCGTTTGGATAGTACGAACCATGTGATCGGTTATCTCACTTCAACTAAATAACTACTAACTTGTTCTTTATCATAGGAATTGTTACCCGAAACAGTTGTGTCATTTGTGTCAGATTTCATGCGGAATGTAAAGCTGCACATTGATTCATGTCCAAGCTTCTCAACAGCATGAGGCTGGAGCGCTATGTGCTCAGAGTTGAAGTAAAGGTGCTTGATTAACCCTCCTTAAATACAAAACTGACCTTAGATTAAGGGCGACTTCATCCTTCTCAGCACAGTAGTACCTACTAGTTTACTGAGACACGCCCACCCTGGTGATTAGCTGACTCAGTCATATACCTATCCAGTGATGTAAATTACTTCATTAAAATACTTGAAAGTACTACTTAAGTCATTTTTAGGGTATATATTTTTGAGAACTTTTACTTCACTACATTCCTAAAGAGAAGGATGTACTTTTTACTCCACACATTTCCCTGACACTCAAAAGTAGTTGTTACATGTTGAATGCTTAGCAGGACAAGAAATTGTCTATTTCACACACTTATCAAGAGAACATCCCCAGTCATCCCTACTGCCTCTGATCTGGTGGACTCACTAAACACGTGCTTCATTTGAAAATTATGTCAGAGTGTTGGAGCATGTTCCTGGCTATCCGTACATTAAAAAACAAAACATTGTGTAATCTGGTTTGCTTAATATAAGTAAAATGAAATGTATACTTTTACTTTTGATACTTAAGTATATTTTCACAATTACATTTACTTTTAATCCATAAATATATTTAAAATCAAATACTTTTACTCAAGTAGTATTTTACTGGGTGACTTTCAGTTGAGTCATTTTCTATTAAGGCATCTTTACTTTTACTCAAGTATGACAATTGGGTACTTTTTCCACCACTGTATCTCTCTTCACTCGCTGTGCTGTGAAAGTCAAACTGTTCTGATCATTCATTAAATAAAATCACACCACCAATAGAGTCAAATCAAGAAATAACTATATTTTCTAAACAGTAGCCTTGCATGTTGTGGCATTAACAGGTTGCTGTTCTAGACTCTCACAGTGACTCTCACAGTGACTCTCACAGGCAGAATAAGACAGGCAATAAATTGCCAAGAATCATCCCACACAACAGGATAAGAGTCATAATACAGTACAGTGTGGTGTAATAAAAACAGCTGACCTTTGGGCCACACAAAGAAACTCATGACTACAGCTGGACACCTCAGCTGATTAACTGGCCCTCCAGGAGTAGGAGCAGCCCAGCTACGTTACTGCACAGCCCTCCAGGAGTAGGAGCAGCCCAGCTACGTTACTGCACAGCCATCTAGAAGAGGGAGCAACCCATTTACGTTACTGCACAGCCATCTAGGAGTGGGAGTAGCCCAGCTACGTTACTGCACAGTCCTCTAGGAGTGGGAGCATCTACATTACTGTACAGTCCTCTAGGAGTGAGAGCATCTACATTACTGCACAGTCCTCTAGGAGTGAGAGCATCTACATTACTGCACAGTCCTCTAGGAGTGGGAGCAGCTACATTACTGTACAGTCCTCTAGGAGTGGGAGCAGCTACATTACTGCACAGTCCTCTAGGAGTGGGAGCAGCCCAGCTACGTTACTGCACAGTCCTCTCGGAGTGGGAGCATCTACATTACTGTACAGTCCTCTAGGAGTGGGAGCATCTACATTACTGTACAGTCCTCTAGGAGTAGGAGCAGCTACATTACTGTACAGTCCTCTAGGAGTGGGAGCAGCCCAGCTACGTTACTGCACAGTCCTCCAGGAGTAGGAGCAGCCCAGCTACGTTACTGCACAGTCCTCCAGGAGTGGGAGCAGCCCAGCTACGTTACTGCACAGCCCTCCAGGAGTAGGAGCAGCCCAGCTACGTTACTGCACAGCCATCTAGAAGAGGGAGCAGCCCATTTACGTTACTGCACAGCCATCTAGGAGTGGGAGTAGCCCAGCTACGTTACTGCACAGTCCTCTAGGAGTGGGAGCATCTACATTACTGTACAGTCCTCTAGGAGTGAGAGCATCTACATTACTGCACAGTCCTCTAGGAGTGAGAGCATCTACATTACTGCACAGTCCTCTAGGAGTGGGAGCAGCTACATTACTGTACAGTCCTCTAGGAGTGGGAGCAGCTACATTACTGCACAGTCCTCTAGGAGTGGGAGCAGCCCAGCTACGTTACTGCACAGTCCTCTCGGAGTGGGAGCATCTACATTACTGTACAGTCCTCTAGGAGTGGGAGCATCTACATTACTGTACAGTCCTCTAGGAGTAGGAGCAGCTACATTACTGTACAGTCCTCTAGGAGTGGGAGCAGCCCAGCTACGTTACTTCACAGTCCTCTAGGAGTGGGAGCAGCTACATTACTGCACAGTCCTCTAGGAGTGGGAGCAGCTACATTAATGTACAGTCCTCTAGGAGTGGGAGCAGCCCAGCTACATTGCTGCACAGTCCTCTAGGAGTGGGAGCAGCCCAGCTACATTACTGCACAGTCCTCTAGGAGTGGGAGCAGCTATATTACTGTACAGTCCTCTAGGAGTGGGAGCATCTACATTACTGTACAGTCCTCTAGGAGTGGGAGCAGCTACATTAATGTACAGTCCTCTAGGAGTGGGAGCAGCTACACTACTGTACAGTCCTCTAGGAGTGGGAGCAGCTACACTACTGTACAGTCCTCTAGGAGTGGGAGCAGCTACACTACTGTACAGTCCTCTAGGAGTGGGAGCAGCTACATTGCTGTACAGTCCTCTAGGAGTGGGAGCAGCCCAGCTATGTTGCTGCACAGTCCTCGAGGAGTGGGAGCATCTACATTAATGTACAGTCCTCTAGGAGTGGGAGCAGCTACATTACTGTACAGTCCTCTAGGAGTGGGAGCAGCCCAGCTACATTGCTGCACAGTCCTCTAGGAGTGGGAGCAGCCCAGCTACATTACTGCACAGTCCTCTAGGAGTGGGAGCAGCTACATTACTGTACAGTCCTCTAGGAGTGGGAGCAGCTACACTACTGTACAGTCCTCTAGGAGTGGGAGCAGCTACACTACTCTACAGTCCTCTATGAGTGGGAGCAGCTACATTGCTGTACAGTCCTCTAGGAGTGGGAGCAGCCCAGCTATGTTGCTGCACAGTCCACGAGGAGTGGGAGCATCTACATTAATGTACAGTCCTCTAGGAGTGGGAGCAGCTACATTACTGTACAGTCCTCTAGGAGTGGGAGCAGCCCAGCTACATTGCTGCACAGTCCTCTAGGAGTGGGAGCATCTACATTACTGTACAGTCCTCTAGGAGTGGGAGCATCTACATTACTGTACAGTCCTCTAGGAGTGGGAGCATCTACATTACTGTACAGTCCTCTAGGAGTGGGAGCATCTACACTACTGTACAGTCCTCTAGGAGTGGGAGCAGCTACATTGCTGTACAGTCCTCTAAGAGTGGGAGCAGCCCAGCTACGTTGCTGCACAGTCCTCTAGGAGTGGGAGCAGCTACATTAATGTACAGTCCTCTAGGAGTGGGAGCAGCTACATTACTGTACAGTCCTCTAGGAGTGGGAGCATCTACACTACTGTACAGTCCTCTAGGAGTGGGAGCAGCTACACTACTCTACAGTCCTCTAGGAGTGGGAGCAGCTACATTGCTGTACAGTCCTCTAGGAGTGGGAGCAGCCCAGCTATGTTGCTGCACAGTCCACGAGGAGTGGGAGCATCTACATTACTGTACAGTCCTCTAGGAGTGGGAGCATCTACATTACTGTACAGTCCTCTAGGAGTGGGAGCATCTACATTACTGTACAGTCCTCTAGGAGTGGGAGCATCTACATTACTGTACAGTCCTCTAGGAGTGGGAGCATCTACACTACTGTACAGTCCTCTAGGAGTGGGAGCAGCTACATTGCTGTACAGTCCTCTAAGAGTGGGAGCAGCCCAGCTACGTTGCTGCACAGTCCTCTAGGAGTGGGAGCAGCTACATTAATGTACAGTCCTCTAGGAGTGGGAGCAGCTACATTACTGTACAGTCCTCTAGGAGTGGGAGCAGCTACACTACTGTACAGTCCTCTAGGAGTGGGAGCATCTACACTACTGTACAGTCCTCTAGGAGTGGGAGCAGCTACACTACTGTACAGTCCTCTAGGAGTGGGAGCAGCTACATTGCTGTACAGTCCTCTAGGAGTGGGAGCAGCCCAGCTATGTTGCTGCACAGTCCTCTAGGAGTGGGAGCAGCCCAGCTATGTTGCTGCACAGTCCTCGAGGAGTGGGAGCAGCTACATTACTGTACAGTCCTCTAGGAGTGGGAGCCACCCAATTACGCTTCTGTAAAGTCCTGTGGGAGTAGCCCAGTTACTGTAAAGTCCTGTGGGAGTAGCCCAGTTACTGTAAAGTCCTGTGGGAGTGGACCAGTTACTGTAAAGTCCTGTGGGAGTGGGAGCAGCCCAGTTACTGTAAAGTCCCGTGGGAGTAGCCCAGTTACTGTAAAGTCCTGTAGGAGTGGGAGCAGCCCAGTTACTGTAATCTAGCCTGGGTACCAGACTGTTCAGCTATCATTCCACTCACCACTCCTGTTTTTTGCCAAATCATTGCCAAAGACTTGGCAAATGACAGGAGTGGAAGGAATGAAAGTTAAACAGACTGGTACCAAACTAAAAATCAATCCTCTATAACAAAGTATTCCATTCCATTAATTATATTATATTCAACCATGCATGTTGCACTCTGAACCTTGTGTTTCCAACGTTAGTAAGGATAATAAAAATCACCAATTATAGAAGTAGATTGATCCAATATGCTACTTTGCTCATCTGCAAAAGAGCAGGAACCCTAAAGCCGTTCTGATTATCCTCGGAGGCAGAAAATCAACAATGACTTCGCCATCATCACGCAGGTGCATTGCTAGCATCCAGTTGCGTCCCGGAATCATGAGCCATAAAATTGTCTGGTGACTTCCAAGCAGCCTAAGCAGAGAGGCGCGCGGCTTCTGAAGCCTGTGAAACACTCCCATTAGTTGCCAGCGCGAGCTGTACATGATCTTCAACACACAGACGTGAGGATCTCATTATAATCACATAAAGGGTGATTTCAGTGTATTACAGATCAATGGGGACTGACTTACCGATACCAGGCGCTGAATAGATGAAGTACAATGCCGTGGTGGACAGTGAGAAGAGGAATATTAGCCCAAGGAATGACCTTCTCCGAAATCGCAGATGTGTCGGCATTATATAGTCGCAAAAACACGTAGACGTTTTCTTCTTTACAATAGAGATAGGCTAACAGTAGGCCTCAAATCTCCCGAGTGTGTCCAGATGTAAACGCAATCCGCGAATAATCGGTTTTATTTGTCGACTGCAGCAGAGGAGCTGCGGGAAAGATGAGTGGCCAGGCGAGTAGGAAGTCTAGCGAATAGAAAGACAGAATCGAAAGGTAAGACAGCTAAAGCCAGCTTTGATTCAGTTCAGAAGAAGTCCCAATGTGGAACAGCTAATCGCGACAATGCAGTCAAAACTGTCGGTGTCGTATTCAGTGGAAGGACATCATTAGCCTACAGTCAGACGCTGGGGAACTCGGCCGCTCGGGCGGTGGTAGCCTACTATGAACGGAAAGCTACTAGCGTCTACCTTCCACAAAAAATGTGCCATGCCTTTATGAGGAGGCGTCTCGTTTCCCCATAGGGAGTGTGTGCAAACTCTTTCACTACGTCACTGATACTGATTGACTTTATGCAGTGATGGAAAATGTACTCAATTGTCATTCTTGAGTAAAAGTTAAGATACCTTCATAGAAAATGACTGTTTAATGGCTTCTGTTTATGTATTTTTTTTAAATAAAATAATAGCTCATCAGCATTGAGCTAAACTGAGTTAGCTCAGTTGTGACATCATATTTAGCTTACATTAATTGGACTAAATCGTTTTTGGTATATTTTAGATGTCACTATATTAGACTAAGCGTAGGTGATTAAATTATGTTGAAATGGTGCTACAATAGTGGATGCGTCGCCTGTTTTCTTTGCATCTTGCGGTAACTCTCCATGGTTCAAAGTCAATAGTTGTTTAGTAGTCCGAAAATGTCGGAAACATTAACTTGCTTGACCATGCTGTAGGTCATGTAACTGTTACACATGCAATATGTTTTATGGACTTAACCGGAAATATGTCTCCGGTTTTGTGATGAAACAAAGGTGTGGTTGAATTTATTCTGCCATTGTCTTCTTATTGTCTCGGCCTATATATCACGGTGTCAAGGCATACAGTAGGAACTAACAGGTTATAGAGCAAATAACGCAATTATCCCAACACATAGGTTGTAATATGGCTTTTTTCCTGGCTTGCCTTCCCTGGTGATTTTACCCACGCACCACTACTGCTTGTGATTAATGATTCCGCCTGAGCAGAGGAAGTAGGGATGACGAGTTATATTGATAGGCGCATGAATCGGACCATCATTATGTCCGTCTGAGCATTCAAAATGTAACGTATACTTTTTGGTGTCGGGGAAAATGTATGCGGGTAAAAAGTACATATGGTCTTTAGGAATGTAGTGGAGTAAAAGTAAAAGTTGCAAAAAAAATATGAATAGGAAAGTTTTTAACTTCATATTCAACTTCATATTCATTATCTGCAACAACAAACTACTGTCTAAATATGTGAAAACTCAGCATTTCTACGTTTCATTAAAAAAAAAATGTAGAGTTAAAAAGTTATCTGATGACATCATCAAAAATATTATTTTTTTTTTAAGTGATTTTTAAACACTGATATTTGCATTGACATGGGGAGCAAGAAAATATCCTATGGCTAGAAACTCGTTACAAGTTTTAGAAATCACTGATGTCACAAAAATCACAAAGGATTTTTTAGTCCTTATCATTTTAAAACCACAGATCATAGAAACACACTGGAATACGTTGCCTTTGGAAAGTATTCAGACCCCTTGAATTTTTTCACATTTTGTTAGTTTACAGCCTTATTCTAGAATTGATTAAATAGCTTTTCCCTCATCAATCTACCCCATAATGACAAAGCAAAAAAAGATTTTTGGAATTTTAGCTAATATATATATATAAACTGATATATAACATATACAGTTTACTTAATACCTTGTTGAAGAACCTTTGGCAGCGAATACAGCCACAAGTTTTCTAGGGTATGACGCTACAAGCTTGGCACACCTGTATTTGGAGAGTTTCTCCCATTCTTCTCTTCATATCAACTCAAGCTCTGTCAGGTTGGATGGGGAGAGTGGCTGCACAGCTATTTTCTCTCCAGAGATGTTCGATCGGGTTAAAGTCCGGGCTCTGGCTGGGCCATTCAACGACATTCAGAGACTTGTACCAAAGCAACTCCTGCGTTGTCTTGGCTGTGTGTTTAGTGTCGCTGTCCTGTTGGAAGGTGAACCATCACCCCAGTCTGAGATCCTGAGTGCTCTGGAGGAGGTTTTCATTAAGGGTCTCTCTGTACTTTGTTCCGTTCATCTTTCCCTCGATCCTGACTAGTCTCCCAGTCCCTGCCGCTGGACAACAACCCCACAGCATGATGCTGCCACCACCATGCTTCACCGTAGGGATGGTGCCAGGTTTCCTCCAGATGTGACGCTTGGCATTCAGGCCAAAGAGTTCAATCTTAGTTTCATCAGACCAGAGAATCTTGTTTCTCATGGTCTGGGAGTCTTTTGGTGCCTTTGGTAAACTCCATGCGGGCTGTCATGAGGTTTTTACTGAGGAGTTGCTTCCGTCCGATTGGTGGAGTGCTGCAGAGATGGCTGTATTTCTGGAAGGTTCTGCCATCTCCACAGAGGAACTCTATAGCTCTGTCAGAGTGAGCATTGGGTTCTTAGTCACCTCTCTGACCAAGGCCCTTCTCCCCCAATTGTTCAGTTTGGCCGGGTAGCCAGCTCTAGGAAGAGTCTTGGTGGTTCCCAACCATTATTTACAGACTGATTATTTCACTTATAATCCACTGTATCACAATTTCAGTGGGTCAGACGTTTACATACACTAAGTTGACTGTGACTTTAAACAGCTTGGAAAATTCCAGAAAATTATGTCATGGCTTTAGAAGCTTTTGATAGGCTAATTGACATAATTTGAGTCAATTGGAGGCGTACCTGTGGATGTATTTCAAGGCCTACCTCCAAACTCAGTGCCACTTTGCTTGACATCATGGGGAAATCAAAAGAAATCAGCCAAGACCTCAGAAAAATAATTGTAGACCTCCACAAGTCTGGTTCATCCTTGGGAGAAATTTCCAAATGCTTGAAGGTACCACGTTCATCTGTACAAACAGTAGTATGCAAGTATAAACACCATGGGACCACAGAGCCGTCATACTGCTCAGGAAGGAGACGCACACTGTCTCCAAGAGATTAACTTTGGTGCGAAAAGTGCAAATCAATCCCAGAACAACAGCAAAGGACCTTGTTACGATACTAGAGGAAACAGGTACAAAAGTATCTATATCCACAGTAAAGAATCCTATATCGACATAACCTGAAAGGCCGCTCAGCAAGGAAGAAGCCACTGCTCCAAAACCGCCATAAAAAACTGCACATGTGGACAAAGGTCGTACTTTTTGGAGAAATATCCTCTGGTCTGATGAAACAAAAATACAACAGTTTGGCCATAATGGCCATCATTATGTTTGGATGAACATGGGGAGGCTTGCAAGCCGAAGAACACCATCCCAACCGTGAAGCACGGGGGTGGCAGCATTATGTTGTGGGGGTGCTTTGCTGCAGGTGGGACTGGTGCACTTCACAAACTAAATGGCATCATGAGTAAAGGAAAATGATGTGGATATACTAAAGCAACATCTCAAGACATCAGTCAGGAAGTTAAAGCTTGGTTGCAAATGGGTCTACCAAATGGACAATGACCCCAAGCATACTTCCAAAGTTATGGCAAAATCAAGGTATTGAAGTGGCCATCACAAAGCCCTGACCTCAATCCTATAGAAAATGTGTGGGCAGAACTGAAAAAGCATGTGCGAGCAAGGAGGCCTACAAACCTGACTCAGGTACGGCACCTCTGTAAGGAACTTATTGTGGGACGCTTGTGGAAAGCTACCCGAAATGTTTGACCCAAGTTAAACAATTTAAAGAGAATGCTCCCAAATACTAATTGAGTGTATGTCAACTTCTGACCCACTTTGAATGTGGTGAAATAAATAAATGCTGAATGAAATCATTCTCTCTACTATTATTCTGACTTTTCACATTCTTAAAATAAAGTGGCGATCCTAACTGACCTAAGACAGGGGATTTTTACTAGGATAAAATGTCAGGATTTGTGAAAAACTGAGTTTAAATGTATTTGGCTGAGGTGTATATAAACTTCTGACTCCAACTGTAGATAGCTGTGTGTCTTTCCAAATCATGTCCAATCAATTGAATTTACCACAGGCGGATTCCAATCAAGTTGTCGAAACAACTCAAGGATGATCATTGGCAACATGAATGCACCTGAGTGCAATTTCGAGTCCCATACCAAAGGGTCTGAATTGTTTTGCAAACATTTCTAAAAACCTGTTTTCTCTTCGTCAGATTGCAGATCATTTGTTTTCATTTAATCCATTTTAGAAAAAGGCTGCAACTTAACAAAATGTGGAAAAAGTGAAGGGGTATGAATACTTTCCGAAAGCACTGTATGTAGACACGGGTTTGGTGTTGGAGATAATTAACATGTGGCGGAGTTGCCCTTTAAGTCGTACTTCAAAATATTTTTACTGAAGTACTTTACTCCACTTATTTTATGCCAAGGTGGAGGAGCCATTATAGCCCTAGACCAAAATGAAATAACAAAATATTAACAATATTGCCAGGATGGATGCAAAATGTATACTTTATTAGGTTTTATATTGTGTCTTTATTCCCCAATATGTTTCATTACGCAATACATTTTCTATAACATATAAAATAAAACAAAGCCATGGTGTGCTCTTGTGGTACTCAATCTTAATATATTTATTGTGTGTGTATGTGTGTGTGTGTGTGTCTGTGAGAGAGAAAACATGTGACTGTGTGTGTGTTGTTCATGTGTGTGTGTGTGTGTGCGTGCATGCATGTAGCATATGTGTTTGTGCACATTTGTGTATCTGTTTATGTGCCAATGTGTGCATGGGTCTGTGATGGTCCTGTAGATAATGCATGGAAGTGAATATTTCCGCTTGCAAGTTTGTAGAAATGTGCATTTTGGCATGTGTCCTGTAGACAATGTGAACATGTTGAGCACAAGGTCAGACCAGCCTATCCCTCAGAGTACGCTTTAAATAGATCATTTTGAGAGAAATGCCGGGGGATGGGGAACTATGGGAGAGATGTGCCTTGGGCCATGCCAAAGAGGAAATGGTAAAGGGAGAAAAAGAGTAGTGTTGGTGTGTGCGTGATCACCCCAAGCCACACAGTCAGTCACCACCTACATTCATAACTTCTGCCTTAGGCATGGCTCAGCACAAACCAGGCATTCAAATGTTGGCTACCGTAATTTGACTGGCAACCAACAGCATAACAGCATCCTGATTTAAATGGCAGGCGTGTTGGTACAAAGAAGCAGTGAGCATCTGGTTTAATTTACTGTAGACCCATTGAATGTGTAACAATGGGCAGTATGGGGCTGGGCTGAAGATTGCCTTTAATTGTTTGTAGGCCTATCAAACATGTTCATTTCAATAGTTATTTTACTACTATTTTCACCCCAATGCCACTAGTCTCGAATTTTCTCCATGGAAAATAGACTAGACCTACTCTTTCCAGTCCAGTCGCTATATAATGCAGGAATGCTCTTTCTTCAGAAACTACAAATCCCGTGAAAAGTCATATCTTATTGCAAGTTATTAAAATTTTATTTTACCTCTATTTAACTAGGCAAGTCAGTTAAGAACAAATTCTAATTTCCAATGATGGCCTAGGAACAGTGGGTTAACTGCCTTGTTCAGGGGCAGAACGACAGATTGTTTACCTTGTCAGCTCCGTGATTCGAGGGAAATTATAGGAAATTACCTGAAGGAAAAGCCCATTAAACCACTCTAAATATTCAAGTCGATGTGAAGATAGTACAGTGTGGTTGTTGATATTACTATTTTTGGCGAGTTTATATTTTATATCCATAAATCAGCACATAAAATGATCTAGTCAATTTGAAGACCTTCCTGGTGGCACGTAAAAACTACAACTCCCTGCTAGTTCAAACAGGAAGCAGAGTTGTGATGTGGCCAACATGCCATGAAACAGAAATGGATGTGCAAGTATTTTCTCTTAAAACCATCGCTTTGCTGTTTTAAAACCATTATTTCAAGAATGAAAGGCTCCGCGTATCATCTTGTTATTTGTCTTTTGTTGACGTGGCCAAATTTGTTCACGACAGAACGAGTTGAGAGACAAAAATCGTTGTTAGATTTGCACGACAGAGACGATGTTGGATTGGAACAGGATCATACAATTATTCCTGATGACAACAAAAAATCCTCGAAAAACGAAGGAAATATAGCTGCTGCCAACCCCCAACAAGACGGCCACGCAGAGCAATCAACCAGGTGTGATTATAGCTTTTTAATGCGTTGCCCTTGACTGCAACTGGTGAAACAGCTGTCGTTGTTCGTGGATGACGTGTGTAGATCAAGGATAGGGGTAGCTGACTAAACTCCACTCCATGGTGATGAAGTTAGAGTTCATCAGACACTTCCTTCACAGCAGAGTTTATTCGGCTACGGTCATGTTTGGTAGGCCAAGGTGACCCATTTCATACTCTTGGTAGCCTAGCTAAAATGTAGTCTTGTTTGCTTCCTCCTCAAGCCTGGGGATGAGGTTACCTAAAATGTAATGTCAGTAACGATATTCCTTTACATTGAGACACATTCTTATCACACAGGATAAAAACACACATTGACAAATTACTCTCAAATGACACCCATGTACACAGGCATAGAGCAGGCTGCACTATGCCTGACCAGAGCCAGGTGCACTTCTGTTTTAGCCATAGGATGTCATTTGATAGCCTATTTACCCACGTGTCTCAAAATGATAACTCGTATTCTGTCTCCTTGTTCCAGCCAGTTAAATGACACAGATAACTCCAGTAATGACACCCTCCACGCTACCACTGTGGGTGTCAAGGCAACCCCTAAGCCAACCCCAAAGCCCATCCTGCCAGGTGCTGGGGTCAAGGCCCAGGAGGAGGAACAGTCTAGTGGGATGACCATATTCTTCAGCCTACTGGTCATCGGTCAGTAGTGTCTGTCCGTCAGTCTTCTACATATTATTATTTTTATTAAAGCGCCTATGGATTTTGAATCTTAAAAAAAAAAAAAAAAATAGAGAAGAAAGTACTAAATTGTATAGCCTATATTCCATGTTCATGGCTCTATCCATACCCCATCATTGCAACACTAAAACACTACCACTCCCTCCGATTAGGGGGATCCCCTTCACTACACTTAATCCATAGATTGGCCTTTGGAGGAAGGATTGTTGACATGTTTGACATTTGTATCTTAAAGCATAATTTAGAAGTAATTAATTGAAGTGGGAGCATAATGCTGTATGGATTAAATTGAGACAATCCATAAAATCATGGTCTTTTTGTTCTAGTTTCATTCGAATCCCCCATTAGTAGTGTTTTGGAGGAAGCAAGGAATGGATGATGAGGAATGATGTGGCAGCACTTCAGACAATCTAAAGAGGACATAAGCCTACATGTTCTGCCTCTTAGGGATTCCAGTCCTCTGCATTAGTATCGATTAGTGCAGCCTCCAGAGTTCGAAGATATATTCTAAATCAGACGACCAGTGCTCCCAAATGGTGGGTCAGTCAGGTTGTGGCTGAATCATTTTGTCAAGACTTTAGGACTGGATCCTAGACTGGTTCTTAGACTAGATATAGCATATTTGTTGTGTTAACTCAGTGGGTCACAAGTACATAAAGGTTTAGTTGCAATGTCGGCCGAGCACAATTAAATATCCATATAATTAATTAAACAAAACCAAATACTCTCTCGTTGCATCTGCAAAACAATTGTATTGTATATGAGGCTCTGCCAGGAAAGCTGGCCTACACAATGGATAACACTTCCTTGAGCTGCCAATTCATCTTTGGTGAAAGTCAATCTTTAAGTGTGAGGTTTAAACGGATTGAGTGCTTCCTTATTCCTAAATACTCATTGGTCTATTGGCTACACTACAGCTTTCAGGAAATGACTCAAGACCCACAATCATTAGTCTAGCTCATTAGTAAAAGGGAAAACCAAAGTGTTTGGTCCACAGATTGATGCAAGCGTTCTACCCTGACGGTTTTCAACTTTTTGTTTTCACAACACACAAATGGAAGCCGTGTTGATCAGCACAATTCAGTATGTGGATTCCCAGCACTTTGGGAGATAAGAGGTTAGACGTTTGATGCTGTGAACAGTCTGACTTGGGAGTCTGGACTTCGGTGGTTGGACACTATTTGGATGTTCAACTAAGTTGATTATTGCAGATTAGTTTATGTTGGTCTAAACACATGGATTGGTTCCATTTGAAATAAAATAGTGAAATTAAGCTATAATAACTTAAATGCATTCCTCAGCATTCTTGAAGTCAAATTGTTTGGATGCTCTCAAATATTGTATTTTGTCAATTTTTTACGTGTGATCTTAACTATGTTTCATTCCCAAATTGACACTGTCCCATTGTATCGGTTTTCTCAGGTATCTGCATCATATTGGTGCACCTGCTTATTAAGTTCAAACTACATTTTCTGCCGGAGAGTGTGGCTGTTGTGTCCTTAGGTAAGTACCACGTGTGATGTGCAATCTGTCGTACTACTTTAGGTTCATACTGTTTGAGCACTCATTGGACCTAAATCTTTTTTCTTGTCTTACAATTTGGTTTTAGTCATTTATTACACCATTATTTCTGTCTCCCAACCCCAATTGGGTTGGGCTGTATGTCAGATATCTCAATTTTAGATCTTTGCGAGGGCATGGCATCTGAAACAGAAATAGCCTTGCAGTTTGACAGAGTAGAATAGATGCTTGTGTAAGATATTACACAGAGAACACATCTAGATGGAGAAGATAGTCAACTGTGAGGTCATTTCCCAGGTTGAAGTTTTTCTGGAGAGGAAATAGTGTTGTATAATTAAGCAATAAGGCCTGTGGGGGGTGTGGTATATGCCCAATATACCACGGCTATGGGCTGTTCTTTTGCACGACACAACGTGGAGTGCCTGGATTCAGACCTTAGCCGTGGTATATCGGCCATATACCACAACCCCCTGAGGTGCCTTATCGCTGTTATAAACTGGTTACCAACAGAATTAGAGCAGTAAAAATAAATGTTGTCATACCTGTGGTATATGGTCTGATATACCACGGCTGTCAGTCAGTCAGCATTCAGGGCTCGAACCACCCAGTTTATAATGTCTGTCGCAAACACACAAACAAACTAACCCCTTTCCCCTGTGCCCAAGGGGACTTCCACAAGGAAACGTTATTAGACAATAGCTTTCTTATTCTTTTAAAGATGATACATTAATTCCCTACTTGGTATTAACATCCACACACTGATGGTCTTTAGGAGTTGGTATTTCCATTTCAAGGAGATGTGGCCTTTTCTTAGCTTTGATAATGTGAGACCTTTACAACTGTCATGGAGATGAGTGTTTTTTTTACGTGTTGGTGAACTCTTAATGATATCTTGTGGTTGTCTTTCTCTTCCAGGGATCCTGATGGGAGGCTTCATAAAGATCATTGAGTTTCATGAGCTAGCTAATTGGAAGGTACACCACACACTTTGCTGTAAATGTTTAATTCCTGCTTGTTGAATAGAGTCCCTTAAAAGAGCCTTTTATTCTAGAACTAGACTGATTACTCATGCACAGAATATGTGAATGTTTGAGATGTTGTCTTGTTTTTACAACTTTCTTAGTGTCTATTGGAGTCTGTGTTTGCCCCAGGTTCCCAGTACGTCTGTGTCTGCCCCAGGTTCCCAGTACGTCTGTGTCTGCCCCAGGTTCCCAGTACGTCTGTGTCTGCCCCAGGTTCCCAGTACGTCTGTGTCTGCCCCAGGTTCCCAGTACGTCTGTGTCTGCCCCAGGTTCCCAGTACGTCTGTGTCTGCCCCAGGTTCCCAGTACGTCTGTGTCTGCCCCAGGTTCCCAGTACGTCTGTGTCTGCCCCAGGTTCCCAGTACCCGTGTGCGTCCGCCCCAGGTTCCCAGTACGTCTGTGTCTGCCCCAGGTTCCCAGTACCCGTGTGCGTCCGCCCCAGGTTCCCAGTACGTCTGTGTCTGCCCCAGGTTCCCAGTACGTCTGTGTCTGCCCCAGGTTCCCAGTACGTCTGTGTCTGCCCCAGGTTCCCAGTACGTCTGTGTCTGCCCCAGGTTCCCAGTACGTCTGTGTCTGCCCCAGGTTCCCAGTACGTCTGTGTCTGCCCCAGGTTCCCAGTACGTCTGTGTCTGCCCCAGGTTCCCAGTACGTCTGTGTCTGCCCCAGGTTCCCAGTACGTCTGTGTCTGCCCCAGGTTCCCAGTACGTCTGTGTCTGCCCCAGGTTCCCAGTACGTCTGTGTCTGCCCCAGGTTCCCAGTACGTCTGTGTCTGCCCCAGGTTCCCAGTACGTCTGTGTCTGCCCCAGGTTCCCAGTACGTCTGTGTCTGCCCCAGGTTCCCAGTACGTCTGTGTCTGCCCCAGGTTCCCAGTACGTCTGTGTCTGCCCCAGGTTCCCAGTACGTCTGTGTCTGCCCCAGGTTCCCAGTACGTCTGTGTCTGCCCCAGGTTCCCAGTACGTCTGTGTCTGCCCCAGGTTCCCAGTACGTCTGTGTTTGCCCCAGGTTCCCAGTACGTCTGTGTTTGCCCCAGGTTCCCAGTACGTCTGTGTCTGCCCCAGGTTCCCAGTACCCGTCTGTGTCTGCCCCAGGTTCCCAGTACCCGTGTGCGTCTGCCCCAGGTTCCCAGTACCCGTGTGCGTCCGCCCATGTTCCCAGTACCCGTGTGCGTCCGCCCCAGGTTCCCAGTACCCGTGTGTCATAAAAAGTGATTGATGCTTCAAGACAGCCCCTCAATTTGTTGAACCCAATCTGGAGCCAACCTAAACCATTCCATGTCTGATATACGCACGGTCTTGTTGTTTACTGTGTGACGGTGACTCAACCTCCAGTATCTGAGTTATTTCATGAGTCTCACGCTCCTACTCTATCTTTTTATTCACCTCTCTTTTCTCTGTCTGCCCTCTCACTCCCTGGCCCCTCTTTTTGTTGTTCCTGCTCATCCTTGTCCCTCTTCTGTCTTTCCTCCTCTTTCCCCATGTGGCCCCTGGTCCTCCAGAGCTGGTACTGGCAGACTTTGCGTGGATTGGATTGCCAGATAGGGGTCTTTGGGATGCCGTTTCTCACTTACTGTAGTTGTGATCCATGCGTACTGGTTCGAATCCCCATATCCACAGTGCTAACCTCACACTGAGCTGTTTCTTTGGCACGACCCCCCCCAGGACCATGCTGCTAACTGCCAAGGCCACACTCTACCAACACCTCAGGCAATAGCATCCTGTCTTCCCTGGCTATGCTCTCATCCTTTTCCATTCATCCCTCTATCTCTCTTCTCCAACATGTCTACTTTTCCCTTATGTGCTTCCCTCCTGTTATCCTTTCACTCGCTGCCTCCTTCTCCCATTTCTACTTCTCCTCCCATTTCTACTTCTCCTCCCATTTCTACTTCTCCTCCCATTTCTACTTCTCCTCCCATTTCTACTTCTCCTCCCATTTCTACTTCTCCTCCCATTTCTACTCCTCCTCCCATTTCTACTCCTCCTCCCATTTCTACTCCTCCTCCCATTTCTACTTCTCCTCCCATTTCTACTCCTCCTCCCATTTCTACTTCTCCTCCCATTTCTACTTCTCTTCCCATTTCTACTTCTCTTCCCATTTCTACTTCTCTTCCTGTGTCGTTTCTTTACCGCATCCTTTCCTCCTCCGCTCCAACATGTCGTCTCTTCCCGTATGTCCTTTCCTCCTCCGCTCCAACATGTCGTCTCTTCCCGTATGTCCTTTCCTCCTCCACTCCAACAGGTCGTCTCTTCCCGTATGTCCTTTCCTCCTCCGCTCCAACATGTCGTCTCTTCCCGTATGTCCTTTCCTCCTCCGCTCCAACATGTCGTCTCTTCCCGTATGTCCTTTCCTCCTCCGCTCCAACATGTCGTCTCTTCCCGTATGTCCTTTCCTCCTCCGCTCCAACATGTCGTCTCTTCCCGTATGTCCTTTCCTCCTCCGCTCCAACATGTCGTCTCTTCCCGTATGTCCTTTCCTCCTCCGCTCCAACATGTCGTCTCTTCCCGTATGTCCTTTCCTCCTCCGCTCCAACATGTCGTCTCTTCCCGTATGTCCTTTCCTCCTCCGCTCCAACATGTCGTCTCTTCCCGTATGTCCTTTCCTCCTCCGCTCCAACATGTCGTCTCTTCCCGTATGTCCTTTCCTCCTCCGCTCCAACATGTCGTCTCTTCCCGTATGTCCTTTCCTCCTCCGCTCCAACATGTCGTCTCTTCCCGTATGTCCTTTCCTCCTCCGCTCCAACATGTCGTCTCTTCCCGTATGTCCTTTCCTCCTCCGCTCCAACATGTCGTCTCTTCCCGTATGTCCTTTCCTCCTCCGCTCCAACATGTCGTCTCTTCCCGTATGTCCTTTCCTCCTCCGCTCCAACATGTCGTCTCTTCCCGTATGTCCTTTCCTCCTCCGCTCCAACATGTCGTCTCTTCCCGTATGTCCTTTCCTCCTCCGCTCCAACATGTCGTCTCTTCCCGTATGTCCTTTCCTCCTCCGCTCCAACATGTCGTCTCTTCCCGTATGTCCTTTCCTCCTCCGCTCCAACATGTCGTCTCTTCCCGTATGTCCTTTCCTCCTCCGCTCCAACATGTCGTCTCTTCCCGTATGTCCTTTCCTCCTCCGCTCCAACATGTCGTCTCTTCCCGTATGTCCTTTCCTCCTCCGCTCCAACATGTCGTCTCTTCCCGTATGTCCTTTCCTCCTCCGCTCCAACATGTCGTCTCTTCCCGTATGTCCTTTCCTCCTCCGCGTAACGTAACAAAGTGGAAAAAGTCAAGGGGTCTGAATACTTTCCAAAGGCACTGTACATTTTATACTGACTCTGCACACCCACTCGCATACAAGCTGCTGCTACTCTGTTTATCTTATATCCTGTTATATCCTGTATATCCTTATATCCTGTACCCCTATACATACCTACCTCCATCACTCCAGTATCCCTGTCCCCTTACCCCTATACATGCCTACCTCCATCACTCCAGCATCCCTGTCCCCTTACCCCTATACATACCTACCTCCATCACTCCAGCATCCCAGTCCCCTTACCCCTATACATACCTACCTCCATCACTCCAGTATCCCTGTCCCCTTACCCCTATACATGCCTACCTCCATCACTGCAGTATCCCTGTCCCCTTACCCCTATACATGCCTACCTCCATCACTCCAGTATCCCAGTCCCCTTACCCCTATACATACCTACCTCCATCACTCCAGTATCCCTGTCCCCTTACCCCTATACATACCTACCTCCATCACTCCAGTATCCCAGTCCCCTTACCCCTATACATACCTACCTCCATCACTCCAGTATCCCAGTCCCCTTACCCCTATACATACCTACCTCCATCACTCCAGTATCCCAGTCCCCTTACCCCTATACATACCTACCTCCATCACTCCAGTATCCCAGTCCCCTTACCCCTATACATACCTACCTCCATCACTCCAGTATCCCAGTCCCCTTACCCCTATACATACCTACCTCCATCACTCCAGTATCCCAGTCCCCTTACCCCTATACATACCTACCTCCATCACTCCAGTATCCCAGTCCCCTTACCCCTATACATATCTACCTCCATCACTCCAGTATCCCAGTCCCCTTACCCCTATACATACCTACCTCCATCACTCCAGTATCCCTGCACATGTAATATGGTATTGGAACTGACTTTTAAAATATTTCCTGGATATAGTATGCTTACTATGTGTGTGTGTATGTATGTATGTATGTATATATATATAATTTTTTTTAGCATTGCTGACAAAAAAATACCTTCCTTGCTGAGTTTGCAAGGAAGGTATTTCACTGTACTTGTGCATGTGACATTAAAAATGTGAAACTAAAATTGCATTAGAAGATTTAACTGAACTAGAAACAGTTCCTAATTCTTATCCAGAATATAAAGCGTCAGTCTATCTACTTCCTCTTATGTAGAGTGGTGACACAATGTACCTTGGTAGTGAAGCCTTATGACTAATCAACCTGCTCTATGGTCGGGATTAGATAGACCTGTTTGCTCAGAAATCCGCTTTGCATGTCCAAACTGCCCTGTCAGCACAAACCAGACAGGTTAGTCTAGTAAAAACAAATTACAACATCAAAGATCCACCACCATATTTTACAGTAGTGATGAGGTATTTTCTGCATATGCATTGTTCTTTTGAGGCCAAGCCCACCTCTGGTGTGCGGTGGGTTTGAGTATATCTCTAATTTCTTGTCATATGACCATTAGCACTGGTTCCAATGCCAATGCCGTTTCGCACCGCCTGGAGTTTGCTATGTTCAGAGGACAGGAAAAAGAGCTGTTTGGACACGCGCACCAATGGCCTTCGAAAGAACAATGCAGGAAATACCTCGTCCCTACTATAAAATATGGTGGTGGATCTTTATGGGGCTGTGCCTGGGGCCCTTGTTAAGGTCAATGGCATCATGAAATTTACCAATTACCGGGGCATTTTTATCCCAAAACCTGGTTGCCTCTGCCAGGGGGCTGAAACTTGGCCTCAAGTTATCTTCCACCAAGATAATAACCCTAAGCACACGTCAAAATCCACAAAGAAATAGTTAATTAACCACAAAATCAACATTTTGCTATCTCCATCTCCGGACTTGAACCCTATTGAAAACCTGTGGTTTGAAGAGGGCAGTCCATAAGTACAGATGAAGGTTATCAAGGATCTGGAAAGATTCTGTATGGTTGAATGGTCTAATATCCCTCCCAAAGTTTTCTCCAATCTCATAAAACATGATAGAAACACTGTATCGTTATCCTCACAAGGGGAGGGTTCTGGAGTATTGAAAACAGGGGATCCTACTTCTTAGTTTCTCCCTGAGTGATTTGTATTATAATTTGTATTTTATTTTTTTAGCAAGCAATATAGCTCAGTATTTGTATCATTTATTTTAAACTTCTGTGCCCCACTGGATATGGTATTCAGGTTGACTATGCATAACAATAATATGATTGTACACACCTAGTTACACCTGAATCACTAACATGCCGTTCTTACTGTCACGCATGTTGATATTCATTGTCAGCATCGATATAGTGGGGCGATTTACAATCCCCACACACACAACGTAATGCAACAGCACATGACGCCTACTCCTGATCCAGGAGCCCAGACAATTTAGCTGAGAGCCAACAATGATTTCATTATATCCCATTAACCAAACGTAGCAGGTGTACAAGAAACGCCTCAGCGGAGTCTCCACATCATTGTCCAGGGATACAGCATCTTCAACCTCGCTTCCGTTTCCCCTGAAAACCGGTTGCCCCCCCCCCCCCCCCGCATATATGAGAAAGAGGTCACAGGTCAGGGTACAGTGTGAGTCAGATAAAGTACCATAAATCTGAGTATGTACATTATGTATGCATGAGTAGGTTTGTAGACGTGTGTGCCCCTGAGGGGATTATCATGTGCGTCATTGTGTGCTAGGCTAGGTCAAACTCAGTCTTGTGCCTCTAAGGGGAGCCTCACTATGATTCATTAGTGTGTGTGTGTGTGTGTGAAGCTCTCTTGAAGTCGAAGTGAAAGATGTGTTTTGACAAATCGAGGTCTGCTGCTAACTTCCTGTCTCATCTCTCCTTCTCTTTTCATTTTCTCTCATCCTTTCCACTCCTCGCTCCCACTGACTGCAGTCACCTGAATTCTTTTGTTGCAAAAAATCATTGCTAAAGATGAAACGAGGTTGACTGTGTTAACCACCATGTCCCCTGATAGGAAGAGGAGATGTTTCGTCCCAACATGTTCTTCCTCCTGCTTCTGCCGCCCATCATCTTCGAATCAGGATACTCTCTACATAAGGTTTGTGTGTACTTGCGTACTTGTATGTTTCTGTGTGTTTACGAGCGTGTGTTTCCTCTTGGTGTATTGGGATATTTGGTGCTCATCTTTCCACCTCCATGTGTTCTGGTTGCCAGGGTAACTTCTTCCAGAACATTGGTTCCATCACACTGTTTGCTGTCATTGGGACAGCCATCTCTGCCTTCATCGTAGGTGGAGGGATCTACTTTCTAGGACAGGTGAGGCTTCTAGAACTCTATAGTGTTGTTGAGTCCCCCACCATTCCTGGGACAGGTGAGGCTTCTATCTCCCCATTCCACATCTGTTTTAGCTAATCCACCACCAGGGCTTTACTGATGAGTAGTTAGTTGTCTAGTTTTGGACTTTAAAGTAGAATGTCTTGGAAATCACTGTTATAGAATGGCTTGGGTACGCCGGAGACCGGCTTGGAAATCACTGTTCAAGAATTAAATTGATTTGCAATGAATTGATTTGTGTAAAAAAAAAAAAAAAAAAAAAAAAAAAAACACATTCAAGATGTACAATGTATTCCCAGAGGAGATAGCACTTAAAAGTATGAATTAGAACGCATGTTTCCAAAGGTGTCCTCAATAATAACATGTTTTTGGTAACATTTTTCATATGTTATCAAACATTTCACTGGCATTGACACAAGTGTGATTGCATTGTCAGTCTAGGAATATGTGTGAGAAACCGACATACCTTTTACAAAACAACCACGAAACCGTAGGGCATGTGAGCAATCATTTGAGACATGCAGTCCTCAGTGTTGCAAACTGTTGTGCAATGCTGCAACACTGAAAAAATCCCACAAAATGGTTTCTATTGTAAATGTGTGATGTATCCTGTCTTTCTCTCTTTCTCACAGGCTGATGTGATCTACAAGATGAGTATGACTGACAGGTGAGGAGATCAGCATGACTGACTGGTGAGGAGATCAGCATGACTGACTGGTGAGGAGATCAGCATGACTGACTGGTGAGGAGATCAGCATGACTGACTGGTGAGGAGATCAGCATGACTGACTGGTGAGGAGATCAGCATGACTGACTGGTGAGGAGATCAGCATGACTGACTGGTGAGGAGATCAGCATGACTGACTGGTGAGGAGATCAGCATGACTGACTGGTGAGGAGATCAGCATGACTGACTGGTGAGGAGATCAGCATGACTGACTGGTGAGGAGATCAGCATGACTGACTGGTGAGGAGATCAGCATGACTGACTGGTGAGGAGATCAGCATGACTGACTGACAGACAGGTGGGGAGTTTACCTGTGTAGCTACTAGGGTTGGGTGTTATCCTGATTTTTATAGTTTCATACTAATATATATATATATATATACAGTGCCTTGCGAAAGTATTCGGCCCCCTTGAACTTTGCGACCTTTTGCCAGATTTCAGGCTTCAAACATAAAGATATAAAACTGTATTTTTTTGTGAAAAATCAACAACAAGTGGGACACAATCATGAAGTGGAACGACATTTATTGGATATTTCAAACTTTTTTAACAAATCAAAAACTGAAAAATTGGGCGTGCAAAATTATTCAGCCCCTTTACTTTCAGTGCAGCAAACTCTCTCCAGAAGTTCAGTGAGGATATCTGAATGATCCAATGTTGACCTAAATGACTAATGATGATAAATACAATCCACCTGTGTGTAATCAAGTCTCCTTATAAATGCACCTGCACTGTGATAGTCTCAGAGGTCCGTTAAAAGCGCAGGACATCATGAAGAACAAGGAACACACCAGGCAGGTCCGAGATACTGTTGTGAAGAAGTTTAAAGCCGGATTTGGATACAAAAAGATTTCCCAAGCTTTAAACATCCCAAGGAGCACTGTGCAAGCGATAATATTGAAATGGAAGGAGTATCAGACCACTGCAAATCTACCAAGACCTGGTGGTCCCTCTAAACTTTCAGCTCATACAGGGAGAAGACTGATCAGAGATGCAGCCAAGAGGCCCATGATCACTCTTGATGAACTGCAGAGATCTACAGCTGAGGTAGGAGACTCTGTCCATAGGACAACAATCAGTCGTATATTGCACAAATCTGGCCTTTATGGAAGAGTGGCAAGAAGAAAGCCATTTCTTAAAGATATCCATAAAAAGTGTTGTTTAAAGTTTGCCACAAGCCACCTGGGAGACACACCAAACATGTGGAAGAAGGTGCTCTGGTCAGATGAAACCAAAATTGAACTTTTTGGCAACAATGCAAAACGTTATGTTTGGCGTAAAAGCAACACAGCTCATCACCCTGAACACACCATACCCACTGTCAAACATGGTGGTGGCAGCATCATGGTTTGGGCCTGCTTTTCTTCAGCAGGGACAGGGAAGATGGTTAAAATTGATGGGAAGATGGATGGAGCCAAATACAGGACCATTCTGGAAGAGAACCTGATGGAGTCTGCAAAAGACCTGAAACTGGGACGGAGATTTGTCTTCCAACAAGACAATGATCCAAAACATAAAGCAAAATCTACAATGGAATGGTTCAAAAATAAACATATCCAGGTGTTAGAATGGCCAAGTCAAAGTCCAGACCTGAATCCAATCGAGAATCTGTGGAAAGAACTGAAAACTGCTCTCCATCCAACCTCACTGAGCTCGAGCTGTTTTGCAAGGAGGAATGGGAAAAAATGTCAGTCTCTCGATGTGCAAAACTGATAGAGACATACCCCAAGCGACTTACAGCTGTAATCGCAGCAAAAGGTGGCGCTACAAATTATTAACTTAAGGGGGCTGAATAATTTTGCACGCCCAATTTTTCAGTTTTTGATTTGTTAAAAAAGTTTGAAATATCCAATAAATGTCGTTCCACTTCATGATTGTGTCCCACTTGTTTTTGATTCTTCACAAAAAAGTACAGTTTTATATCTTTATGTTTGAAGCCTGAAATGTGGCAAAAGGTCGCAAAGTTCAAGGGGGCCGAATACTTTCGCAAGGCACTGTGTGTGTGTGTATATATATATATATATATTGCTCAAAAAAATAAAGGGAACACTTAAACCATACAATGTAACTCCAAGTCAATCACACTTCTGTGAAATCAAACTGTCCACTTAGGAAGCAACACTGATTGACAATACATTTCACATGCTGTTGTGCAAATGGAATAGACAACAGGTGGAAATTATAGGCAATTAGCAAGACACCCCCAATAAAGGAGTGGTTCTGCAGGTGGTGACCACAGACCACTTCTCAGTTCCTATGCTTCCTGGCTGACGTTTTGGTCACTTTTGAATACTGGCGGTGCTTTCACTCTAGTGGTAGCATGAGACGGAGTCTACAACCCACACAAGTGGCTCAGGTAGTGCAGCTCATTCAGGATGGCACATCAATGCAAGCTGTGGCAAGAAGGTTTGCTGTGTCTGTCAGCGTAGTGTCCAGAGCATGGAGGCGCTACCAGGAGACAGGCCAGGACATCAGGAGACGTGGAGGAGGCCGTAGGAGGGCAACAACCCAGCAGCAGGACCGATACCTCCGCCTTTGTGCAAGGAGCAGCAGGAGGAGCACTGCCAGAGCCCTGCAAAATTACCTCCAGCAGGCCACAAATGTGCATGTGCCTGCTCAAACGGTCAGAAACAGACTCCATGAGGGTGGTATGAGGGCCCGACGTCCACAGGTGGCGGTTGTGCTTACAGCCCAACACCGTGCAGGACGTTTGGCATTTGCCAGAGAACACCAAGATTGGCAAATTCGCCACTGGCGCCCTGTGCTCTTCACAGATGAAAGCAGGTTCACACTGAGCACGTGACAGAGTCTGGAGACGCCGTGGAGAACGTTCTGCTGCCTGCAACATCCTCCAGCATGATCGGTTTGGCAGTGGGTCAGTCATGGTGTGGGGTGGCATTTCTTTGGGGGGGCCGCACAGTCCTCCATGTGCTCGCCAGAGGTAGCCTGACTGCCATTAGGTACCTAGATGAGATCCTCAGACCCCTTGTGAGACCATATGCTGGTGCGGTTGGCCCTGGGTTCCTCCTAATGCAAGACAATGCTAGACCTCATGTGGCTGGAGTGTGTCAGCAGTTCCTGCAAGAGGAAGGCATTGATGCTATGGACTGGCCTGCCCGTTCCCCAGACCTGAATCCAATTGAGCACATCTGGGACATCATGTCTCGCTCCATCCACCAACGCCATGTTGCACCACAGACTGTCCAGGAGTTGGCGGATGCTTTAGTCCAGGTCTGGGAATAGATCCCTCAGGAGACCATCTGCCACCTCATCAGGAGCATGCCCAGGCATTGTAGGGAGGTCATACAGGCACGTGGATGCCACACACACTACTGAGCCTCATTTTGACTTGTTTTAAGGACATTACATCAAAGTTGGATCAGCCTGTAGTGTGTTTTTCCACTTTAATTTTGAGTGTGACTCCAAATCCAGACCTCCATGGGTTGATAAATTTGATTTCCATTGATAATTTTTGTGTGATTTTGTTAGCACATTCAACTATGTAAAGGAAAAAAAAGTATATATGGTCCCTTTATTTTTTTGAGCAATATATATATACTGCTCAAAAAAATAAAGGGAACACTAAAATAACATCCTAGATCTGAATGAAATATTCTTATTAAATACTTATATATATATATATACACACACACACACACACACACACAATCCGAGTATACAAAACATTATGAACACCTGCTCTTTCCATTATGTAGAGTGACCAGGGGAAAGCTGTGATCCTTATTGATGTCACTTGTTAAACCCATTTAAATCAGTGTAGATGAAGGGGAGGAGTCCGGTTAAAGAAGGATTTTTAAGCCTTGAGACATAGATTGTGTATGTGTGCCATTCAGAGGGTGAATGGGCAAGACAAAAGATTTAAGTGCCTTTGAACGGGGTATGGTAGTAGGTGCCAGGCGTGCCAGTTTGTATCAAGAACTGCAACGTTGCTGGGTTTTTCATGCTCTAGTTTCCTGTGTGTATCAAGAATAGTCCCAGCATCCCTGTGGAATGCTTTTGACACTTTGAAATGTCTCTGCCCAGACGAATTGAGGCTGTTCAGCGGCATAGCTGGAGCCCTAAGCTGGATATAATTTTATTTGTGATAATTTATTATAGATGGTTAACAGTGGCGCACCCTCCCTCAAACTCCGGTATACATATAACACTCAAACCTAGTAGCTACAGTGTCATCACGTAACAATAGTGTGTCCTTTCACAGAAAGAGCAGATATTTTCCTCTTCACATTTGATTTATTTCACCTTAATTTAACCAGGTAGGCCAGCTGAGAACAAGTTCTCATTTCCAGCTGCGACCTGGCCAAGATAAAGCATAGCGGTGTGACAAAAGCAACACAGTTACTCATAAACAAACGTACAGTCAATAACACAAGATTAAAAAAAAGGAAGAATCTATGTACAGTGTGTGCAAATGTAGGGAGGTAGGCAATAAATAGCCCGCAGAGGCTAAAATAATTACAGCTTAGCATTAATACTGGAGTGATATATGTGCAGATGATGACGTGCAAGTAGAGATACTGGGGTGCAAGAGGGTAAGTAGTATGGGGATGAGGTGGTTGGGTGTGCTATTTACAGATTGGCTGTGTACATGTACAGTGATCGGTAAGCTGCTCTGACAGGTTATGCTTAAATTTTGAGAGGGAGACAAAAGATTTTTGCAATTCGTTCCAGTCTTTGACAGCAGAGAACTGTAAGGAAAGGCGGCCAAAGTAAGTGTTGGCTTTGGGGAAGATCAGTGAAATATACCTGCTGGAGCGCGTGCTACGGGTGGGTGTTGCTATGGTGACCAGTGAGCTGAGATAAGGTGGGCTTTACCTAGCAAAGATTTAGATGACCTGGAGCCAGTGTGTTTGGTGATGCATAAGTAGTGAGGGCCAGTCAACGAGAGCATACAGGTCGCAGTGTTGGGTTGTATATGGGGCTTTGGTAATAAAACGGATGGCACTGTGATAGACTACATCCAGTTTGCTGAGTAGAGTGTTGGAGGCTATTTTGTAAATGACATCACCGAAGTCAAGGATCGGTAGAATAGTCAGTTTTACGAGGGTATGTTTGGCACCATTAGTGAAGGAGGCTTTGTTGAGAAATAGGAAGCCGATTCTAGATTTAATTTTGGATTGGAGATGCTTAATGTGAGTCTGGACGGAGAGTTTGCAGTCTAACCAGACACCTAGAGATTTGCCGTCCACATATTCTAGGTCAGAACCGTCCAGAGAAATGATGTTAGTCGGGCAGGAGGGTGGGGGCAGCAATTGGTTGAAGAGCATGTACTTGGTTTTCCTAGCATTTAAAAGCAGTTGGAGACCACAGAAGGAGTGTTGTATTGATTTGAAGCTCGTTTTGGAGGTTTGTTAGCACAATGTCCAAAGAAGGGCCAGATGTATAGAGAATGGTGTTGTCTGTGTAGAGGTGGATCAGAGAATCACCAGCAGCAAGAGCGACATCATTTATACATACAGACATACAGGCAGACAGGCAGGCAGACAGACAGACGAAAAGAGTCGGCCCGAGAATTGAGCCCTGTGGCACCCCCATAGAGAATGCCAGAGGTCCAGACAACAGGCACGATATGACACACTGAACTCTATCAGAGAAGTAGTTGGTGAACCAGGCGAGGCAGACATTTTGAGAAGCCCGGGCTGAGCATGTGGATTGAGCATATTTCCAAAGGAGGGCAGCAGCTTTAGGATGAGGAAGTGGTGTGTTTGAAGGTTCACCCAATGTCTCTGTAGTCACATGCTGTGGAGTGTGTGTATTTTCAGTAGTCAGTCTGTTTTTGTGAGTCACTCTCTGCCTTTCTATCTGTATGTTTTCACTGACTGTGTTATCTACCCTTTTCCTACTTTTTTTAACCATGATTTAAACAGCCTGTAAAATAATTGCAAGTCCAAAGCTTTGTCCAACAAATTCTTGTCCCTCTCCCTCCTGAAGCTTTGCGTTTGGTTCTCTGATCTCGGCTGTGGACCCTGTAGCAACCATCGCCATCTTCAATGCCCTCAACGTGGACCCTGTCCTCAACATGCTGGTGTTTGGAGAGAGCATCCTCAACGATGCTGTCTCTATCGTACTCACCAAGTACGTACTCCTCCTCCTCACCCCCTCATTCCTCTTCCTCATACTGTTTTATCAAGGCACTGGATCTTATCAAGGCACTAGATTTTATCAAGGCACTACATGTACATCTTCTGGTGAAGGCCAGTATAATGTGTGTAATTCTTAGTCCGTGCACTCGCCCTTTGTCCCTGTGTTGTAATTCTAAATGTCAGATGCGCTGCCATGCCTTGGAGTTGGTACCCCCCTTTTGCGGCTATAACAGCCTCTTCTGTTCTGGGAAGGATTTACACTAGATGTTGGAACATTATTGCAGGGACTTGCTTCTATTCAGCCACTAAAGCATTAGTGAGGTCGGCCACTGATATTGGGTGATTAGGCCTGACTCGCAGTCAGCGTTCGAATTCGTCCCAAAAGTGTGCTATGGGTTTGAGGTCAGGGCTCTGTTCAGGCCAGTCAGGTTTTTCCACACCGATCTCACAAACCATTTCTGTATGAACCTTGCTTTGTGCACTGGGGAATTGTCATGCTGAAACAGGAAAGGGCCCTCCCCAAACTGTTGCCACTAAGTTGGAAACACAGAATAATCTAGAATGTCATGGAATGATGTAGCGTTAAGTTGTCTCTTTACTGGAACTAAGGGGCCTAGCCCGAACCATGAAAAACAGCCTTTCCTCCACCAAGCTTTACAGTTGGCACTATGGATTGGGGCAGGTAGCTATCTCCTGGCATCCGCCAAACCCAGATTCCTCTATCGGACTGCCAGATATTTAGGTGTGAATCATCACTCCAGAGAAAGCGTTTCCACTCCTACAGAGTCCCATGGCAGCGAGCTTTATACCAGCTAACGCTTTTCATTGCGCATGGTGATCTGAGGCTTGTTTTTGTCAGACAGCGTAGACAGCAGCTCTGTAGAGATGAGATGACTTGGAATTAAATAATAGTCATCAAATAAAACAAATGTAATAAAAACCTGAAATATTTTGGTAAGGTAATGTCAACAAGTGATGAGCAGTAATGGGCTGTCACTACCATCATGGGCCTTGTATTCAGTTTTTAAATTGTGTGTTACAACGTTCAACCCATATAATGCAGAGTGCATTTAATGTAAAAAAAAAACTATTTTTTTTATGATCTAACTAAAAACCGAACCGACCTCAAAGCACTAATCACTCAGTACTGAAGGTTAATTTTAGAGTTCTCAGAGAATGACCTTGTTTGTATTCATACATCAGATATACTGTGTTCCTTGTGTCATCTTTGACTGGCTAGGTCACAGGAAAATACTTGTCACGTCTCCGATGTGTACAGAGCAATCTGATAACCCTGTGTTGGGAGAACAGGTTCTCACACAGACGGGCAGGAAGATACACATACACTTGTGCACATTGCAGATAGTAGATTGAGAGAAGGTTAAACATTTTGTTTTGGTGATGCAACGTGACTGCCCTCTTGGGTGACATCATATTAGTGCATGAATTAATGAAAAATTATATTTTCATTTACATTACAAATCGCCAATTGGCAACCCATCCCTTATGGTATTTACTTGACACATAAGAAAACATTAAAACAGTTCACTGTGGTAATTAAATAAAAACAATTATTCCGGTGTTACCTGCATTGCGCATCGCATATGGAGTGGAAAAAGTCTTTTAGGTCAAATGGGTTACGTATTCCCTCCCCAAGAGAATGTTTTATATTTCCCAAGTAATTATTGACTAAGAAAACCATATGAAACACTCTATACCTAACATCACCATGATGTATTCTTTTCCCTCTTTATGTCATTGTGTTGTTCAGTACGGCCGAGGGCTTTGCCCGGGATGATAACTCCATGGTAACGGGCTGGGAGACATTCCTCCAGGCGTTGGGATACTTCCTCAAGATGTTCTTCGGTTCCGCTGCCCTCGGAACCCTCACCGGACTCATATCTGCCATTGTATCTTCTCTGTGTGTGATTGAGTGTTTTGTGTAGTATGTTGATAATATTCCCATTTAACATATTCATACACCTTGTAAACACAAGCCTGTTACTGTTTTACCCTTGACCCCTGTGCCAGTTCCTGAAACACTTTGACCTGAGGAAGACTCCGTCTTTAGAGTTTGGCATGATGATCATCTTTGCCTACCTGCCCTACGGCCTGGCAGAGGGCATTAAACTCTCTGGTGAGTCCTCTCATGTCAGTGTAATATCAAGCACACAATGGAATGTCATGAATTTTTCTATGCATTTGCTACCCTCTCGTTCACCCCTCTATCTCTCTGTGCAGGTATCATGTCTATCCTCTTTTCGGGGATCGTGATGTCACACTACACCCATCACAACCTGTCTCCTGTCACTCAGATCCTAATGCAGCAGACCCTCCGCTCGGTGGCCTTCATGTGTGGTTAGCACTTGTCTTTCTGCCTCACAAGTCCTTTCCCCCATATCCTGTTGTAAAAAACAATGACTTGTGTTATTTATTTTTAACCAGGTAAGACCCATTGAGGTTAATAAACTATTTTTCGAGGCCAGCCTGGCAAGAAGGCAAAACAGGGAAATAGCAGCGTGTACGTAAAATATTACAAATACGAAATACACACACAAGACAGTGTCACAAGTTTGTTTTCTTCTCCACAGAGACTTGTGTGTTTGCTTTCCTGGGTCTCTCCATCTTCAGCTTCCCTCACAAGTTTGAGCTTTCCTTCGTCATCTGGTGTATTGTAAGTACTCCCAGCCTGTAGTGACCAGGCATAGCCTAGCATTACTACACCTGTAGTGACCAGGTATAGCCTAGCATTACTACACCTGTAGTGACCAGGTATAGCCTAGCATTACTACACCTGTAGTGACCAGGTATAGCCCAGCATTACTACCAACCTGTAGTGACCAGGTATAGCCTAGCATTACTACACCTGTAGTGACCAGGTATAGCCTAGCATTACTACACCTGTAGTGACCAGGTATAGCCCAGCATTACTACCAACCTGTAGTGACCAGGTATAGCCTAGCATTACTACCAACCTGTAGTGACCAGGTATAGCCTAGCATTACTACCAACCTGTAGTGACCAGGCATAGCCTAGCATTACTACCAACCTGTAGTGACCAGGTATAGCCTAGCATTACTACCAACCTGTAGTGACCAGGTATAGCCTAGCATTACTACCAACCTGTAGTGACCAGGCATAGCCTAGCATTACTACCAACCTGTAGTGACCAGGCATAGCCTAGCATTACTACACCTGTAGTGACCAGGTATAGCCTAGCATTACTACCAACCTGTAGTGACCAGGTATAGCCTAGCATTACTACACCTGTAGTGACCAGGTATAGCCTAGCATTACTACCAACCTGTAGTGACCAGGTATAGCCCAGCATTACTACCAACCTGTAGTGACCAGGTATAGCCCAGCATTACTACCAACCTGTAGTGACCAGGTATAGCCCAGCATTACTACCAACCTGTAGTGACCAGGTATAGCCTAGCATTACTACCAACCTGTAGTGACCAGGTATAGCCTAGCATTACTACCAACCTGTAGTGACCAGGTATAGCCTAGCATTACTACCAACCTGTAGTGACCAGGTATAGCCCAGCATTACTACCAACCTGTAGTGACCAGGTATAGCCTAGCATTACTACCAACCTGTAGTGACCAGGTATAGCCCAGCATTACTACCAACCTGTAGCCCAGCATTACTACCAACCTGTAGTGACCAGGCATAGCCTAGCATTACTACGAACCTGTAGTGACCAGGTATAGCCCAGCATTACTACCAACCTGTAGTGACCAGGTATAGCCTAGCATTACTACCAACCTGTAGTGACCAGGTATAGCTAGCAATGTTCCCACACAGAGAAACACAAAATGTAACTTTTCCCCGTTAACACTATCAATGTTTCCCTTTACTGTGGGAATTGTGATCGAATCAACACAATATTAGCCACTTTCAATGCAACATACTGAAACTGACTATGCAATACTTAGTGTGCAAAAATAACTATGCAAGAGATATTGTTGTTGACAGAACTCATCAGAGTAGGATTTTATTGCATTGACAGACACACCTCAGGCCCGGTGCGCCATAACCAATCAGAGCTGCAGTAGGCCTATATGCAAATTCACAGTTGCCATATATGTATCTGTGCCATTTACTTAGAACTGGACTGTTTTTTACAGCATGGGCGCTCGTGAGTAGATGCGCTTGTTTTGAGATCCAAGCGAGAGGCTCATGTTGGGACATGTGAACATATGTACATTTGTTCATCTCCTTTGCTCGTTAGTGGGTTATTAACCCAGTTATGGGTAATTTGTTGTCAGCAATGGGGGAGTTATTGCTTCGTACAAGAGCACAAAACGTGTGCATTTCTAGACCTCTTTGAAAAGGGACTTAGGTAAAGCTTTTTTTTTGTCTTAAATGAGCAGTGTTATATTTTTGAGAGGCTTGAATAAGCTAAGTAGCCAAAGGTCAGAGGGTAGCATCATGATTCTCTGTAATAATGGTGTATTTTATTTTGTAAAGTGGTTTCTTGCATCAAACACAACATTTTCAGTCACCTGTTGTCTGAAGGTTAACGGGTTAATATCAAGCCCTGCATTTTTTTTAAGTCATGGAGTGTAGGCCTACATTGAACTGCACAAATTGGCTGCTACTGTAGGCTGAACAGCTATTTCCATGTTAAAATGTTATGGGATGCATGTTCTGTTGTTTTTGATGGTAGGCCACTCTGGTAGGCCTACATTATGATCAAATAACTACAGAAGCCTACTTGGCCACTGTTAAAACAAATTTAAGGCGGGTACAGCCTCAGTGTTCACAGTAGACACACAACAGAATTTTCACAACTTTCAAGTTTGCACTCAGCAGACCTGAAATTCGCTCAGTGATGAGGGAACATTTCCACCTAGTGTTAGCATTCTATACTACAACGGGTTGAGCCGAGATGTGGACATAAGGGTAGGGTTGGGGTTTAACCAGGATGAGGACTTGAAGCTAGGGGTAGAGGTTAGGGGTTTAACGAGGATGAGGACATGAAGCTAGGGCTAGAGGTTAGGGGTTTGACGAGGATGAGGACATGAAGCTAGGGCTAGAGGTTAGGGGTTTAATGAGGATGTGGACGTGAAGCTAGAGGTTAGGGGTTTAACGAGGATGTGGACGTGAAGCTAGGGTTGATCCAGGATGAGGACATGAAGCTAGGGTTGATCCAGGATGAGGACATGAAACTAGAGGTTAGGGGTTTAACCAGGATGTGGACATGAAGTTAGGGGTAGACGGTAGGGTGAAGGGCAAAGGTTACTGTTTGTGCTGAGCTTTGTATTCTACCTCTTTCCAGGTGTTGGTATTAGTAGGTCGGGCCGTGAACATTTTCCCTCTCTCCTACCTGCTCAACTTCTTCAGAGATCACAAGATCACGCCCAAGATGATGTTCATCATGTGGTTTAGTGGTAAGTAGATCATTTCTTCACTACTCTAATACACCTCCCTCGGTTTGGCTCTGTCCATCTCTCTCTCCCCTTGTCTCGCTCCATCCCTCACTCCTTTCCTCTGTTAGGTCTGAGAGGTGCCATCCCCTATGCCCTGAGCCTTCATCTTGGTCTAGAGCCAATAGAGAAGCGCCAGTTGATTGGCACCACCACCATCATCATTGTCCTCTTCACCATCCTCCTCCTCGGCAGTGGGACCATGCCCCTCATTCGCATCATGGACAACGAGGAGAGCCAATCCCGACGCAAGAGCAAGAAGGACATCAACCTCAGCAAGACTGAGAAAATGGTAAAACAAAAAATATTCCTGTCAGTTACCCTCGTTCATGTAGACATACACACGCAGACAGATGTTAATGAACGCACCAGCAATCTCTTTCTGGGAAAGAGGTATCTTGTGGTGTTGCCTCAGTATTACTTTCTTGCTAATTGTAAACCCAACAATACCGTAATCCGTACCAATGTAATACTAAAAATAACATAAGGTAGAACAAAAACACAAATGACGACAGGAGAAAGTAAGAAGCTATCTACAGGCTCAGTTCCAGTATCATATTTACAATGTGCAGGGATACTGGAGTGGTAGAGGTAGATACTGTTGTACATATAGTGTATGTGGACACACCTTCGAATTAGTGGCTTCGGCTATTTCAGCCACACCCGTGTATAAAACCGAGCACTCAGCCGTACAACCTCCAAAGACAAACATTGGCAGTTGAATGACCTTACTGAAGAGCTCAGTGATTTTTGAACGTGACACAGTCAGTGGATGCCACCTTTCCAACAAGTCAGTTTGTAAAATTTCTGCCCTGCTTGAGCTGCCCCGGTCAACTGTAAGTGCTGTTATTGTGAAGTGGAAACATCTAGGAGCAACTTCGGCTCAGCAACGAACTGGTAGGCCACACAAGCTGACAGAACGGGACTGCAGAGTGTTGAAGCGCATAGCTTGTAAAACTTCTGTCCTTGGTTGTAACACTAACTACCGAGTTCCAAACTGCCTCTGGAAGCAACCTCAGCACAAGAACTGTTCGTCGGGAGCATCATGAAATGGGTTTCCATGGCTGAACAACCACACACAAGCCTAAGATCACCATGCGCAATGCAAAGCTTCATCTGGATTGGTGTAAAGCTCGCTGCCATTAGACTCTGTAGGAGTGGAAACACTTTCTCTGGAGTGATGACTCGCACTTCACCATCTGGCAGTCCGATAGAGGAGTCTAGGTTTGGTGAATGCCAGGAGAACGCTACTTGCCCGACTGCATAGTGCCAACTGTAAAGTTTGGTTGAAGAGGAATATTGTTCTGGTGTTGTTTTTCATGGTTTGGGCTAGTTCCAGTGAAGGGAAATCGTAAAACTACAGCATACAATGACATTACAGACGATTCTGTGTTTCCAACTTTGTGGCAACAGTTTGGGGAAGGCCCTTTTCTGTTTCAGCATGACGTGTTGGAGCGTGAGTGTGTAGAGTCCTGTCATTTCAGTGTTGTGGTGTTGCCTCTCCTCTCGTACGTCGCCAGTCACTTCTTGTTGTGGTGTTGCCTCTCCTCTCGTACGTCGTCAGTCACTTCTTGTTGTGGTGTTGCCTCCTCTCGTATGGCGTCAGTCACTTCTTGTTGTCAGTGTTGTGGTGTTGCCTCTCCTCTCGTATGGCATCAGTCACTTCTTGTTGTGGTGTTGCCTCTCCTCTCGTATGGCGTCAGTCACTTCTTGTTGTGGTGTTGCCTCTCCTCTCGTATGGCTTCAGTCACTTCTTGTTGTGGTGTTGCATCTCCTCTCGTATTTGCTTCAGTCACTTCTTGTTGTGGTGTTGCCTCTCCTCTCGTATGGCGTCAGTCACATCTTGTTGTGGTGTTGCCTCTCCTCTCGTACGTCGTCAGTCACTTCTTGTTGTGGTGTTGCCTCTCCTCGTACGGCGTCAGTCACTTCTTGTTGTGGTGTTGCCTCTCTTCTCGTATGGCGTCAGTCACTACTTGTTGTGGTGTTGCCTCTCCTCTCGAATAGCGTCAGTCAGTGTTGTGGTGTTGCCTCTCCTCTCGTATGGCGTCAGTCACTTCTTGTTGTGGTGTTGCCTCTCCTCTCGTATGGCTTCAGTCACTTCTTGTTGTGGTGTTGCCTCTCCTCTCGTACGGCGTCAGTCACTTCTTGTTGTGGTGTTGCCTCTCCTCTCGTATGGCGTCAGTCACTTCTTGTTGTGGTGTTGCCTCTCCTCTCGTACGGCGTCAGTTACTTCTTGTTGTGGTGTTGCCTCCTCTCGTATGGCGTCAGTCACTTCTTGTTGTCTGTGTTGTGGTGTTGCCTCTCTTCTCGTATGGCGTCAGTCACTTCTTGTTGTGGTGTTGCCTCTCCTCTCGTATGGCGTCAGTCAGTGTTGTGGTGTTGCCTCTCTTCTCGTATGGCGTCAGTCACTTCTTGTTGTGGTGTTGCCTCTCCTCTCGTACGGCGTCAGTCAGTGTTGTTGTGTTGCCTCTCCTCTCGTATGGCGTCAGTCACTTCTTGTTGTCAGTGTTGTGGTGTTGCCTCTCCTCTCGTATGGCGTCAGTGTCGTGGTGTTGCCTCTCTTCTCGTATGGCGTCAGTCACTTCTTGTTGTGGTGTTGCCTCTCCTCTCGTATGGCGTCAGTCACTTCTTGTTGTGGTGTTGCCTCTCCTCTTGTACGGCGTCAGTCACTTCTTGTTGTGGTGTTGCCTCTCCTCTCGTACGGCGTCAGTCACTTCTTGTTGTGGTGTTGCCTCTCCTCTCGTATGGCGTCAGTCACTTCTTGTTGTGGTGTTGCCTCTCCTCTCGTACGGCGTCAGTTACTTCTTGTTGTGGTGTTGCCTCTCCTCTCGTATGGCGTCAGTCACTACTTGTTGTGGTGTTGCCTCTCCTCTCGTATGGCGTCAGTCAGTGTTGTGGTGTTGCCTCTCCTCTCGTATGGCGTCAGTCACTTCTTGTTGTGGTGTTGCCTCTCCTCTCGTATGGCGTCAGTCAGTGTTGTGGTGTTGCCTCGCCTCTCGTATGGCGTCAGTCAGTGTTGTGGTGTTGCCTCTCTTCTCGTATGGCGTCAGTCAGTGTTGTGGTGTTGCCTCCTCTCGTATGAGGTCAGTCAGTGTTGTGGTGTTGCCTCTCCTCTCGTATGGCGTCAGTCACTTCTTGTTGTGGTGTTGCCTCTCCTCTTGTACGGCGTCAGTCACTTCTTGTTGTGGTGTTGCCTCTCCTCTCGTACGGCGTCAGTCACTTCTTGTTGTGGTGTTGCCTCTCCTCTCGTATGGCGTCAGTCACTTCTTGTTGTGGTGTTGCCTCTCCTCTCGTACGGCGTCAGTTACTTCTTGTTGTGGTGTTGCCTCCTCTCGTATGGCGTCAGTCACTTCTTGTTGTCTGTGTTGTGGTGTTGCCTCTCTTCTCGTATGGCGTCAGTCACTTCTTGTTGTGGTGTTGCCTCTCCTATCGTATGGCGTCAGTCAGTGTTGTGGTGTTGCCTCTCTTCTCGTATGGCGTCAGTCACTTCTTGTTGTGGTGTTGCCTCTTCTCTCGTATGGCGTCAGTCACTTCTTGTCGTCAGTGTTGTGGTGTTGCCTCTCTTCTCGTATGGCGTCAGTCACTTCTTGTTGTGGTGTTGCCTCTCTTCTCGTATGGCGTCAGTCACTACTTGTTGTGGTGTTGCCTCTCCTCTCGTATGGCGTCAGTCAGTGTTGTGGTGTTGCCTCTCCTCTCGTATGGCGTCAGTGTTGTGGTGTTGCCTCCTCTCATATGGCGTCATTCACTACTTGTTGTCAGTGTTGTGTTGTTGCCTCTCCTCTCGTATGGCGTCAGTCAGTGTTGTGGTGTTGCCTCTCCTCTCGTATGGCGTCAGTCATTGTTGTGGTGTTGCCTCTCCTCTCGTATGGCGTCAGTCACTTCTTGTTGTCAGTGTTGTGGTGTTGCCTCTCCTCTCGTATGGCGTCAGTGTCGTGGTGTTGCCTCTCTTCTCGTATGGCGTCAGTCACTTCTTGTTGTGGTGTTGCCTCTCCTCTCGTATGGCGTCAGTGTTGTGGTGTTGCCTCTCCTCCCGTATGGCGTCAGTCACTTCTTGTTGTGGTGTTGCCTCTCCTCTCGTACGGCGTCAGTCACTTCTTGTTGTGGTGTTGCCTCTCCTCTCGTACGGCGTCAGTCACTTCTTGTTGTGGTGTTGCCTCTCCTCTCGTACGGCGTCAGTCACTTCTTGTTGTGGTGTTGCCTCTCCTCTCGTATGGCGTCAGTTACTTCTTGTTGTGGTGTTGCCTCTCCTCTCGTATGGCGTCAGTCACTTCTTGTTGTGGTGTTGCCTCTCCTCTCGTACGGCGTCAGTTACTTCTTGTTGTGGTGTTGCCTCTCCTCTCGTATGGCGTCAGTCACTACTTGTTGTGGTGTTGCCTCTCCTCTCGTATGGCGTCAGTCAGTGTTGTGGTGTTGCCTCTCCTCTCGTATGGCGTCAGTCAGTGTTGTGGTGTTGCCTCTCCTCTCGTATGGCGTCAGTCAGTGTTGTGGTGTTGCCTCTCTTCTCGTATGGCGTCAGCCAGTGTTGTGGTGTTGCCTCTCCTCTCGTATGGCGTCAGTCAGTGTTGTGGTGTTGCCTCCTCTCGTATGAGGTCAGTCAGTGTTGTGGTGTTGCCTCTCCTCTCGTACGGCGTCAGTCACTTCTTGTTGTGGTGTTGCCTCTCCTCTCGTACGGCGTCAGTCACTTCTTGTTGTGGTGTTGCCTCTCCTCTCGTATGGCGTCAGTCACTTCTTGTTGTGGTGTTGCCTCTCCTCTCGTACGGCGTCAGTTACTTCTTGTTGTGGTGTTGCCTCCTCTCGTATGGCGTCAGTCACTTCTTGTTGTCTGTGTTGTGGTGTTGCCTCTTCTCGTACGGCGTCAGTCACTTCTTGTTGTGGTGTTGCCTCTCCTCTCGTACGGCGTCAGTCACTTCTTGTTGTGGTGTTGCCTCTCCTCTCGTATGGCGTCAGTCACTTCTTGTTGTGGTGTTGCCTCTCCTCTCGTACGGCGTCAGTTACTTCTTGTTGTGGTGTTGCCTCTCCTCTCGTATGGCGTCAGTCACTTCTTGTTTTCTGTGTTGTGGTGTTGCCTCTTCTCGTATGGCGTCAGTCACTTCTTGTTGTGGTGTTGCCTCTCCTATCGTATGGCGTCAGTCAGTGTTGTGGTTTTGCCTCTCTTCTCGTATGGCGTCAGTCACTTCTTGTTGTGGTGTTGCCTCTCCTCTCGTACGGCGTCAGTCAGTGTTGTGGTGTTGCCTCTTCTCTCGTATGGCGTCAGTCACTTCTTGTCGTCAGTGTTGTGGTGTTGCCTCTCCTCTCGTATGGCGTCAGTCAGTGTTGTGGTGTTGCCTCTCCTCTCGTATGGCGTCAGTGTTGTGGTGTTGCCTCCTCTCGTATGGCGTCAGTCACTACTTGTTGTCAGTGTTGTGTTGTTGCCTCTCCTCTCGTATGGCGTCAGTCAGTGTTGTGGTGTTGCCTCTCCTCTCGTATGGCGTCAGTCAGTGTTGTGGTGTTGCCTCTCCTCTCGTATGGCGTCAGTGTCGTGGTGTTGCCTCTCTTCTCGTATGGCGTCAGTCACTTCTTGTTGTGGTGTTGCCTCTCCTCTCGTATGGCGTCAGTCAGTGTTGTGGTGTTGCCTCTCCTCTCGTATGGCGTCAGTGTCGTGGTGTTGCCTCTCCTCTCGTATGGCGTCAGTCACTTCTTGTTGTGGTGTTGCCTCTCCTCTCGTATGGCGTCAGTCAGTGTTGTGGTGTTGCCTCTCCTCTCGTATGGCGTCAGTCACTTCTTGTTGTGGTGTTGCCTCTCCTCTCGTATGGCGTCAGTCAGTGTTGTGGTGTTGCCTCGCCTCTCGTATGGCGTCAGTCAGTGTTGTGGTGTTGCCTCTCTTCTCGTATGGCGTCAGTCAGTGTTGTGGTGTTGCCTCCTCTCGTATGAGGTCAGTCAGTGTTGTGGTGTTGCCTCTCCTCTCGTATGGCGTCAGTCACTTCTTGTTGTGGTGTTGCCTCTCCTCTTGTACGGCGTCAGTCACTTCTTGTTGTGGTGTTGCCTCTCCTCTCGTACGGCGTCAGTCACTTCTTGTTGTGGTGTTGCCTCTCCTCTCGTATGGCGTCAGTCACTTCTTGTTGTGGTGTTGCCTCTCCTCTCGTACGGCGTCAGTTACTTCTTGTTGTGGTGTTGCCTCCTCTCGTATGGCGTCAGTCACTTCTTGTTGTCTGTGTTGTGGTGTTGCCTCTCTTCTCGTATGGCGTCAGTCACTTCTTGTTGTGGTGTTGCCTCTCCTATCGTATGGCGTCAGTCAGTGTTGTGGTGTTGCCTCTCTTCTCGTATGGCGTCAGTCACTTCTTGTTGTGGTGTTGCCTCTTCTCTCGTATGGCGTCAGTCACTTCTTGTCGTCAGTGTTGTGGTGTTGCCTCTCTTCTCGTATGGCGTCAGTCACTTCTTGTTGTGGTGTTGCCTCTCTTCTCGTATGGCGTCAGTCACTACTTGTTGTGGTGTTGCCTCTCCTCTCGTATGGCGTCAGTCAGTGTTGTGGTGTTGCCTCTCCTCTCGTATGGCGTCAGTGTTGTGGTGTTGCCTCCTCTCATATGGCGTCATTCACTACTTGTTGTCAGTGTTGTGTTGTTGCCTCTCCTCTCGTATGGCGTCAGTCAGTGTTGTGGTGTTGCCTCTCCTCTCGTATGGCGTCAGTCATTGTTGTGGTGTTGCCTCTCCTCTCGTATGGCGTCAGTCACTTCTTGTTGTCAGTGTTGTGGTGTTGCCTCTCCTCTCGTATGGCGTCAGTGTCGTGGTGTTGCCTCTCTTCTCGTATGGCGTCAGTCACTTCTTGTTGTGGTGTTGCCTCTCCTCTCGTATGGCGTCAGTGTTGTGGTGTTGCCTCTCCTCCCGTATGGCGTCAGTCACTTCTTGTTGTGGTGTTGCCTCTCCTCTCGTACGGCGTCAGTCACTTCTTGTTGTGGTGTTGCCTCTCCTCTCGTACGGCGTCAGTCACTTCTTGTTGTGGTGTTGCCTCTCCTCTCGTACGGCGTCAGTCACTTCTTGTTGTGGTGTTGCCTCTCCTCTCGTATGGCGTCAGTTACTTCTTGTTGTGGTGTTGCCTCTCCTCTCGTATGGCGTCAGTCACTTCTTGTTGTGGTGTTGCCTCTCCTCTCGTACGGCGTCAGTTACTTCTTGTTGTGGTGTTGCCTCTCCTCTCGTATGGCGTCAGTCACTACTTGTTGTGGTGTTGCCTCTCCTCTCGTATGGCGTCAGTCAGTGTTGTGGTGTTGCCTCTCCTCTCGTATGGCGTCAGTCAGTGTTGTGGTGTTGCCTCTCCTCTCGTATGGCGTCAGTCAGTGTTGTGGTGTTGCCTCTCTTCTCGTATGGCGTCAGCCAGTGTTGTGGTGTTGCCTCTCCTCTCGTATGGCGTCAGTCAGTGTTGTGGTGTTGCCTCCTCTCGTATGAGGTCAGTCAGTGTTGTGGTGTTGCCTCTCCTCTCGTACGGCGTCAGTCACTTCTTGTTGTGGTGTTGCCTCTCCTCTCGTACGGCGTCAGTCACTTCTTGTTGTGGTGTTGCCTCTCCTCTCGTATGGCGTCAGTCACTTCTTGTTGTGGTGTTGCCTCTCCTCTCGTACGGCGTCAGTTACTTCTTGTTGTGGTGTTGCCTCCTCTCGTATGGCGTCAGTCACTTCTTGTTGTCTGTGTTGTGGTGTTGCCTCTTCTCGTACGGCGTCAGTCACTTCTTGTTGTGGTGTTGCCTCTCCTCTCGTACGGCGTCAGTCACTTCTTGTTGTGGTGTTGCCTCTCCTCTCGTATGGCGTCAGTCACTTCTTGTTGTGGTGTTGCCTCTCCTCTCGTACGGCGTCAGTTACTTCTTGTTGTGGTGTTGCCTCTCCTCTCGTATGGCGTCAGTCACTTCTTGTTTTCTGTGTTGTGGTGTTGCCTCTTCTCGTATGGCGTCAGTCACTTCTTGTTGTGGTGTTGCCTCTCCTATCGTATGGCGTCAGTCAGTGTTGTGGTTTTGCCTCTCTTCTCGTATGGCGTCAGTCACTTCTTGTTGTGGTGTTGCCTCTCCTCTCGTACGGCGTCAGTCAGTGTTGTGGTGTTGCCTCTTCTCTCGTATGGCGTCAGTCACTTCTTGTCGTCAGTGTTGTGGTGTTGCCTCTCCTCTCGTATGGCGTCAGTCAGTGTTGTGGTGTTGCCTCTCCTCTCGTATGGCGTCAGTGTTGTGGTGTTGCCTCCTCTCGTATGGCGTCAGTCACTACTTGTTGTCAGTGTTGTGTTGTTGCCTCTCCTCTCGTATGGCGTCAGTCAGTGTTGTGGTGTTGCCTCTCCTCTCGTATGGCGTCAGTCAGTGTTGTGGTGTTGCCTCTCCTCTCGTATGGCGTCAGTGTCGTGGTGTTGCCTCTCTTCTCGTATGGCGTCAGTCACTTCTTGTTGTGGTGTTGCCTCTCCTCTCGTATGGCGTCAGTCAGTGTTGTGGTGTTGCCTCTCCTCTCGTATGGCGTCAGTGTCGTGGTGTTGCCTCTCCTCTCGTATGGCGTCAGTCACTTCTTGTTGTGGTGTTGCCTCTCCTCTCGTACGGCGTCAGTCACTTCTTGTTGTGGTGTTGCCTCTCCTCTCGTACGGCGTCAGTCACTTCTTGTTGTGGTGTTGCCTCTCCTCTCGTACGGCGTCAGTCACTTCTTGTTGTGGTGTTGCCTCTCCTCTCGTATGGCTTCAGTCACTTCTTGTTGTGGTGTTGCCTCTCCTCTCGTACGGCGTCAGTCACTTCTTGTTGTGGTGTTGCCTCTCCTCTCGTATGGCGTCAGTCACTTCTTGTTGTGGTGTTGCCTCTCCTCTCGTATGGCATCAGTCACTTCTTGTTGTGGTGTTGCCTCTCCTCTCGTACGGCGTCAGTTACTTCTTGTTGTGGTGTTGCCTCTCCTCTCGTATGGCGTCAGTCACTACTTGTTGTGGTGTTGCCTCTCCTCTCGTATGGCGTCAGTCAGTGTTGTGGTGTTGCCTCTCCTCTCGTACGGCGTCAGTTACTTCTTGTTGTGGTGTTGCCTCTCCTCTCGTATGGCGTCAGTCAGTGTTGTGGTGTTGCCTCTCCTCTCGTATGGCGTCAGTCAGTGTTGTGGTGTTGCCTCTCCTCTCGTATGGCGTCAGTCAGTGTTGTGGTGTTGCCTCTCTTCTCGTATGGCGTCAGTCAGTGTTGTGGTGTTGCCTCTCCTCTCGTATGGCGTCAGTCAGTGTTGTGGTGTTGCCTCCTCTCGTATGAGGTCAGTCAGTGTTGTGGTGTTGCCTCTGCTCTCGTACGGCGTCAGTCACTTCTTGTTGTGGTGTTGCCTCTCCTCTCGTATGGCGTCAGTCACTTCTTTTTGTGGTGTTGCCTCTCCTCTCGTATGGCGTCAGTCACTTCTTGTTGTGGTGTTGCCTCTCCTCTCGTACGGCGTCAGTCACTTCTTGTTGTGGTGTTGCCTCCTCTCGTATGGCGTCAGTCACTTCTTGTTGTCTGTGTTGTGGTGTTGCCTCTCTTCTCGTATGGCTTCAGTCACTTCTTGTTGTGGTGTTGCCTCTCCTCTCGTACGGCGTCAGTCAGTGTTGTGGTGTTGCCTCTCTTCTCGTATGTTGTCAGTCACTTCTTGTTGTGGTGTTGCCTCTCCTCTCGTACGTCGTCAGTCAGTGTTGTGGTGTTGCCTCTTCTCTCGTATGGCGTCAGTCACTTCTTGTCGTCAGTGTTGTGGTGTTGCCTCTCCTCTCGTATGGCGTCAGTCAGTGTTGTGGTGTTGCCTCTCCTCTCGTATGGCGTCAGTGTTGTGGTGTTGCCTCCTCTCGTATGGCGTCAGTCACTACTTGTTGTCAGTGTTGTGTTGTTGCCTCCTCTCGTATGGCGTCAGTCAGTGTTGTGGTGTTGCCTCACCTCTCGTATGGCGTCAGTCAGTGTTGTGGTGTTGCCTCTCCTCTCGTATGGCGTCAGTGTCGTGGTGTTGCCTCTCTTCTCGTATGGCGTCAGTCACTTCTTGTTGTGGTGTTGCCTCTCCTCTCGTATGGCGTCAGTCACTACTTGTTGTGGTGTTGCCTCTCCTCTCGTATGGCGTCAGTCACTACTTGTTGTGGTGTTGCCTCTCCTCTCGTATGGCGTCAGTCACTACTTGTTGTGGTGTTGCCTCTCCTCTCGTATGGCGTCAGTCAGTGTTGTGGTGTTGCCTCTCCTCTCGTATGGCGTCAGTCAGTGTTGTGGTGTTGCCTCTCCTCTCGTATGGCGTCAGTCAGTGTTGTGGTGTTGCCTCCTCTCGTACGAGGTCAGTCAGTGTTGTGGTGTTGCCTCTCCTCTCGTACGGCGTCAGTCACTTCTTGTTGTGGTGTTGCCTCTCCTCTCGTATGGCGTCAGTCACTTCTTGTTGTGGTGTTGCCTCCTCTCGTATGGCGTCAGTCACTTCTTGTTGTCTGTGTTGTGGTGTTGCCTCTCTTCTCGTATGGCGTCAGTCACTTCTTGTTGTGGTGTTGCCTCTCCTATCGTATGGCGTCAGTCAGTGTTGTGGTGTTGCCTCTCTACTCGTATGGCGTCAGTCACTTCTTGTTGTGGTGTTGCCTCTCCTCTCGTACGGCGTCAGTCAGTGTTGTGGTGTTGCCTCTTCTCTCGTATGGCGTTAGTCACTTCTTGTCGTCAGTGTTGTGGTGTTGCCTCTCCTCTCGTATGGCGTCAGTCAGTGTTGTGGTGTTGCCTCTCCTCTTGTATGGCGTCAGTGTTGTGGTGTTGCCTCCTCTCGTATGGCGTCAGTCACTACTTGTTGTCAGTGTTGTTGCCTCTCCTCTCGTATGGCGCCAGTCAGTGTTGTGGTGTTGCCTCTCCTCTCGTATGGCGTCAGTGTCGTGGTGTTGCCTCTCTTCTCGTATGGCGTCAGTCACTTCTTGTTGTGGTGTTGCCTCTCCTCTCGTATGGCGTCAGTGTTGTGGTGTTGCCTCTCCTCTCGTACGGCGTCAGTCACTTATTGTTGTGGTGTTGCCTCTCCTCTCGTACGGCGTCAGTCACTTCTTGTTGTGGTGTTGCCTCTCCTCTCGTATGGCGTCAGTCACTTCTTGTTGTGGTGTTGCCTCTCCTCTCGTATGGCGTCAGTCAGTGTTGTGGTGTTGCCTCTCCTCTCGTATGGCGTCAGTCAGTGTTGTGGTGTTGCCTCTCCTCTCGTATGAGGTCAGTCAGTGATGTGGTGTTGCCTCTCCTCTCGTACGGCGTCAGTCACTTCTTGTTGTGGTGTTGCCTCTCCTCTCGTACGGCGTCAGTCACTTCTTGTTGTGGTGTTGCCTCTCCTCTCGTATGGCTTCAGTCACTTCTTGTTGTGGTGTTGCCTCTCCTCTCGTACGGCGTTAGTCACTTCTTGTTGTGGTGTTGCCTCTCCTCTCGTATGGCGTCAGTGTCGTGGTGTTGCCTCTCTTCTCGTATGGCGTCAGTCACTTCTTGTTGTGGTGTTGCCTCTCCTCTCGTATGGCGTCAGTGTTGTGGTGTTGCCTCTCCTCTCGTATGGCGTCAGTCACTTCTTGTTGTGGTGTTGCCTCTCCTCTCGTACGGCGTCAGTCACTTCTTGTTGTGGTGTTGCCTCTCCTCTCGTACGGCGTCAGTCACTTCTTGTTGTGGTGTTGCCTCTCCTCTCGTACGGCGTCAGTCACTTCTTGTTGTGGTGTTGCCTCTCCTCTCGTATGGCTTCAGTCATTTCTTGTTGTGGTGTTGCCTCTCCTCTCGTATGGCGTCAGTCACTTCTTGTTGTGGTGTTGCCTCTCCTCTCGTACGGCGTCAGTTACTTCTTGTTGTGGTGTTGCCTCTCCTCTCGTATGGCGTCAGTCACTACTTGTTGTGGTGTTGCCTCTCCTCTCGTATGGCGTCAGTCAGTGTTGTGGTGTTGCCTCTCCTCTCGTATGGCGTCAGTCAGTGTTGTGGTGTTGCCTCTCTTCTCGTATGGCGTCAGTCAGTGTTGTGGTGTTGCCTCCTCTCGTACGAGGTCAGTCAGTGTTGTGGTGTTGCCTCTCCTCTCGTATGGCGTCAGTCACTTCTTGTTGTGGTGTTGCCTCTCCTATCGTATGGCGTCAGTCAGTGTTGTGGTGTTGCCTCTCTTCTCGTATGGCGTCAGTCACTTCTTGTTGTGGTGTTGCCTCTCCTCTCGTACGGCGTCAGTCAGTGTTGTGGTGTTGCCTCTTCTCTCGTATGGCGTTAGTCACTTCTTGTCGTCAGTGTTGTGGTGTTGCCTCTCCTCTCGTATGGCGTCAGTCAGTGTTGTGGTGTTGCCTCTCCTCTCGTATGGCGTCAGTGTTGTGGTGTTGCCTCCTCTCGTATGGCGTCAGTCACTACTTGTTGTCAGTGTTGTGTTGTTGCCTCTCCTCTCGTATGGCGTCAGTCAGTGTTGTGGTGTTGCCTCTCTTCTCGTATGGCGTCAGTCACTTCTTGTTGTGGTGTTGCCTCTCCTCTCGTATGGCGTCAGTCAGTGTTGTGGTGTTGCCTCTCCTCTCGTATGGCGTCAGTGTCGTGGTGTTGCCTCTCTTCTCGTATGGCGTCAGTCACTTCTTGTTGTGGTGTTGCCTCTCCTCTCGTATGGCGTCATTCACTTCTTGTTGTGGTGTTGCCTCTCCTCTCGTACGGCGTCAGTCACTTCTTGTTGTGGTGTTGCCTCTCGTACGGCGTCAGTCACTTCTTGTTGTGGTGTTGCCTCTCCTCTCGTATGGCGTCAGTCACTTCTTGTTGTGGTGTTGCCTCTCCTCTCGTACGGCGTCAGTCACTTCTTGTTGTGGTGTTGCCTCTCCTCTCGTATGGCGTCAGTTACTTCTTGTTGTGGTGTTGCCTCTCCTCTCGTACGGCGTCAGTCACTTCTTGTTGTGGTGTTGCCTCTCTTCTCGTATGGCGTCAGTCAGTGTTGTGGTGTTGCCTCTCCTCTCGTACGGCGTCAGTCACTTCTTGTTGTGGTGTTGCCTCTCCTCTCGTATGGCTTCAGTCACTTCTTGTTGTTGTGTTGCCTCTCCTCTCGTATGGCGTCAGTCACTTCTTGTTGTGGTGTTGCCTCTCCTCTCGTATGGCGTCAGTTACTTCTTGTTGTGGTGTTGCCTCTCCTCTCGTATGAGGTCAGTCAGTGATGTGGTGTTGCCTCTCCTCTCGTACGGCGTCAGTCACTTCTTGTTGTGGTGTTGCCTCTCCTCTCGTACGGCCTCAGTCACTTCTTGTTGTGGTGTTGCCTCTCCTCTCGTATGGCGTCAGTCAGTGTTGTGGTGTTGCCTCTCCTCTCGTATGGCGTCAGTCACTTCTTGTTGTCAGTGTTGTGGTGTTGCCTCTCCTCTCGTATGGCGTCAGTGTCGTGGTGTTGCCTCTCTTCTCGTATGGCGTCAGTCACTTCTTGTTGTGGTGTTGCCTCTCCTCTCGTATGGCGTCAGTGTTGTGGTGTTGCCTCTCCTCCCGTATGGCGTCAGTCACTTCTTGTTGTGGTGTTGCCTCTCCTCTCGTACGGCGTCAGTCACTTCTTGTTGTGGTGTTGCCTCTCCTCTCGTACGGCGTCAGTCACTTCTTGTTGTGGTGTTGCCTCTCCTCTCGTACGGCGTCAGTCACTTCTTGTTGTGGTGTTGCCTCTCCTCTCGTATGGCTTCAGTCACTTCTTGTTGTGGTGTTGCCTCTCCTCTCGTACGGCGTCAGTCACTTCTTGTTGTGGTGTTGCCTCTCCTCTCGTATGGCGTCAGTTACTTCTTGTTGTGGTGTTGCCTCTCCTCTCGTATGGCGTCAGTCACTTCTTGTTGTGGTGTTGCCTCTCCTCTCGTACGGCGTCAGTTACTTCTTGTTGTGGTGTTGCCTCTCCTCTCGTATGGCGTCAGTCACTACTTGTTGTGGTGTTGCCTCTCCTCTCGTATGGCGTCAGTCAGTGTTGTGGTGTTGCCTCTCCTCTCGTATGGCGTCAGTCAGTGTTGTGGTGTTGCCTCTCCTCTCGTATGGCGTCAGTCAGTGTTGTGGTGTTGCCTCTCTTCTCGTATGGCGTCAGTCAGTGTTGTGGTGTTGCCTCTCCTCTCGTATGGCGTCAGTCAGTGTTGTGGTGTTGCCTCCTCTCGTATGAGGTCAGTCAGTGTTGTGGTGTTGCCTCTCCTCTCGTACGGCGTCAGTCACTTCTTGTTGTGGTGTTGCCTCTCCTCTCGTACGGCGTCAGTCACTTCTTGTTGTGGTGTTGCCTCTCCTCTCGTATGGCGTCAGTCACTTCTTGTTGTGGTGTTGCCTCTCCTCTCGTACGGCGTCAGTTACTTCTTGTTGTGGTGTTGCCTCCTCTCGTATGGCGTCAGTCACTTCTTGTTGTCTGTGTTGTGGTGTTGCCTCTTCTCGTACGGCGTCAGTCACTTCTTGTTGTGGTGTTGCCTCTCCTCTCGTACGGCGTCAGTCACTTCTTGTTGTGGTGTTGCCTCTCCTCTCGTATGGCGTCAGTCACTTCTTGTTGTGGTGTTGCCTCTCCTCTCGTACGGCGTCAGTTACTTCTTGTTGTGGTGTTGCCTCTCCTCTCGTATGGCGTCAGTCACTTCTTGTTGTGGTGTTGCCTCTCCTCTCGTACGGCGTCAGTCACTTCTTGTTGTGGTGTTGCCTCCTCTCGTATGGCGTCAGTCACTTCTTGTTGTCTGTGTTGTGGTGTTGCCTCTCTTCTCGTATGGCTTCAGTCACTTCTTGTTGTGGTGTTGCCTCTCCTCTCGTACGGCGTCAGTCAGTGTTGTGGTGTTGCCTCTCTTCTCGTATGGCGTCAGTCACTTCTTGTTGTGGTGTTGCCTCTCCTCTCGTACGGCGTCAGTCAGTGTTGTGGTGTTGCCTCTTCTCTCGTATGGCGTCAGTCACTTCTTGTCGTCAGTGTTGTGGTGTTGCCTCTCCTCTCGTATGGCGTCAGTCAGTGTTGTGGTGTTGCCTCTCCTCTCGTATGGCGTCAGTGTTGTGGTGTTGCCTCCTCTCGTATGGCGTCAGTCACTACTTGTTGTCAGTGTTGTGTTGTTGCCTCCTCTCGTATGGCGTCAGTCAGTGTTGTGGTGTTGCCTCTCCTCTCGTATGGCGTCAGTCAGTGTTGTGGTGTTGCCTCTCCTCTCGTATGGCGTCAGTGTCGTGGTGTTGCCTCTCTTCTCGTATGGCGTCAGTCACTTCTTGTTGTGGTGTTGCCTCTCCTCTCGTATGGCGTCAGTGTTGTGGTGTTGCCTCTCCTCTCGTATGGCGTCAGTGTTGTGGTGTTGCCTCTCCTCTCGTATGGCGTCAGTCACTTCTTGTTGTGGTGTTGCCTCTCCTCTCGTACGGCGTCAGTCACTTCTTGTTGTGGTGTTGCCTCTCCTCTCGTATGGCGTCAGTGTTGTGGTGTTGCCTCTCCTCTCGTATGGCGTCAGTCACTTCTTGTTGTGGTGTTGCCTCTCCTCTCGTATGGCGTCAGTCACTACTTGTTGTGGTGTTGCCTCTCCTCTCGTATGGCGTCAGTCACTACTTGTTGTGGTGTTGCCTCTCCTCTCGTATGGCGTCAGTCACTACTTGTTGTGGTGTTGCCTCTCCTCTCGTATGGCGTCAGTCAGTGTTGTGGTGTTGCCTCTCCTCTCGTATGGCGTCAGTCAGTGTTGTGGTGTTGCCTCTCCTCTCGTATGGCGTCAGTCAGTGTTGTGGTGTTGCCTCTCCTCTCGTATGGCGTCAGTCAGTGTTGTGGTGTTGCCTCCTCTCGTACGAGGTCAGTCAGTGTTGTGGTGTTGCCTCCTCTCGTACGAGGTCAGTCAGTGTTGTGGTGTTGCCTCTCCTCTCGTACGGCGTCAGTCACTTCTTGTTGTGGTGTTGCCTCCTCTCGTATGGCGTCAGTCACTTCTTGTTGTCTGTGTTGTGGTGTTGCCTCTCTTCTCGTATGGCGTCAGTCACTTCTTGTTGTGGTGTTGCCTCTCCTATCGTATGGCGTCAGTCAGTGTTGTGGTGTTGCCTCTCTACTCGTATGGCGTCAGTCACTTCTTGTTGTGGTGTTGCCTCTCCTCTCGTACGGCGTCAGTCAGTGTTGTGGTGTTGCCTCTTCTCTCGTATGGCGTTAGTCACTTCTTGTCGTCAGTGTTGTGGTGTTGCCTCTCCTCTCGTATGGCGTCAGTCAGTGTTGTGGTGTTGCCTCTCCTCTTGTATGGCGTCAGTGTTGTGGTGTTGCCTCCTCTCGTATGGCGTCAGTCACTACTTGTTGTCAGTGTTGTTGCCTCTCCTCTCGTATGGCGCCAGTCAGTGTTGTGGTGTTGCCTCTCCTCTCGTATGGCGTCAGTGTCGTGGTGTTGCCTCTCTTCTCGTATGGCGTCAGTCACTTCTTGTTGTGGTGTTGCCTCTCCTCTCGTATGGCGTCAGTGTTGTGGTGTTGCCTCTCCTCTCGTACGGCGTCAGTCACTTCTTGTTGTGGTGTTGCCTCTCCTCTCGTACGGCGTCAGTCACTTCTTGTTGTGGTGTTGCCTCTCCTCTCGTATGGCGTCAGTCACTTCTTGTTGTGGTGTTGCCTCTCCTCTCGTACGGCGTCAGTCACTTCTTGTTGTGTTGTTGCCTCTCCTCTCGTATGGCGTCAGTTACTTCTTGTTGTGGTGTTGCCTCTCCTCTCGTACGGCGTCAGTCACTTCTTGTTGTGGTGTTGCCTCTCTTCTCGTATGGCGTCAGTCAGTGTTGTGGTGTTGCCTCTCCTCTCGTATGGCGTCAGTCAGTGTTGTGGTGTTGCCTCTCCTCTCGTATGAGGTCAGTCAGTGATGTGGTGTTGCCTCTCCTCTCGTACGGCGTCAGTCACTTCTTGTTGTGGTGTTGCCTCTCCTCTCGTACGGCGTCAGTCACTTCTTGTTGTGGTGTTGCCTCTCCTCTCGTATGGCGTCAGTCACTTCTTGTTGTGGTGTTGCCTCTCCTCTCGTATGGCGTCAGTCACTTCTTGTTGTGGTGTTGCCTCTCCTCTCGTACGGCGTCAGTCACTTCTTGTTGTGGTGTTGCCTCTCCTCTCGTACGGCGTTAGTCACTTCTTGTTGTGGTGTTGCCTCTCCTCTCGTATGGCGTCAGTGTCGTGGTGTTGCCTCTCTTCTCGTATGGCGTCAGTCACTTCTTGTTGTGGTGTTGCCTCTCCTCTCGTATGGCGTCAGTGTTGTGGTGTTGCCTCTCCTCTCGTATGGCTTCAGTCATTTCTTGTTGTGGTGTTGCCTCTCCTCTCGTATGGCGTCAGTCACTTCTTGTTGTGGTGTTGCCTCTCCTCTCGTACGGCGTCAGTTACTTCTTGTTGTGGTGTTGCCTCTCCTCTCGTATGGCGTCAGTCACTACTTGTTGTGGTGTTGCCTCTCCTCTCGTATGGCATCAGTCACTACTTGTTGTGGTGTTGCCTCTCCTCTCGTATGGCGTCAGTCAGTGTTGTGGTGTTGCCTCTCCTCTCGTATGGCGTCAGTCAGTGTTGTGGTGTTGCCTCTCTTCTCGTATGGCGTCAGTCAGTGTTGTGGTGTTGCCTCCTCTCGTACGAGGTCAGTCAGTGTTGTGGTGTTGCCTCTCCTCTCGTACGGCGTCAGTCACTTCTTGTTGTGGTGTTGCCTCTCCTCTCGTACGGCGTCAGTTACTTCTTGTTGTGGTGTTGCCTCCTCTCGTATGGCGTCAGTCACTTCTTGTTGTGGTGTTGCCTCTCCTCTCGTACGGCGTCAGTTACTTCTTGTTGTGGTGTTGCCTCTCCTCTCGTATGGCGTCAGTCACTTCTTGTTGTGGTGTTGCCTCTCCTCTCGTACGGCGTCAGTTACTTCTTGTTGTGGTGTTGCCTCTCCTCTCGTATGGCGTCAGTCACTTCTTGTTGTGGTGTTGCCTCTCCTCTCGTACGGCGTCAGTTACTTCTTGTTGTGGTGTTGCCTCCTCTCGTATGGCGTCAGTCACTTCTTGTTGTCTGTGTTGTGGTGTTGCCTCTCTTCTCGTATGGCGTCAGTCACTTCTTGTTGTGGTGTTGCCTCTCCTATCGTATGGCGTCAGTCAGTGTTGTGGTGTTGCCTCTCTTCTCGTATGGCGTCAGTCACTTCTTGTTGTGGTGTTGCCTCTCCTCTCGTACGGCGTCAGTCAGTGTTGTGGTGTTGCCTCTTCTCTCGTATGGCGTTAGTCACTTCTTGTCGTCAGTGTTGTGGTGTTGCCTCTCCTCTCGTATGGCGTCAGTCAGTGTTGTGGTGTTGCCTCTCCTCTCGTATGGCGTCAGTGTTGTGGTGTTGCCTCCTCTCGTATGGCGTCAGTCACTACTTGTTGTCAGTGTTGTGTTGTTGCCTCTCCTCTCGTATGGCGTCAGTCAGTGTTGTGGTGTTGCCTCTCTTCTCGTATGGCGTCAGTCACTTCTTGTTGTGGTGTTGCCTCTCCTCTCGTATGGCGTCAGTCAGTGTTGTGGTGTTGCCTCCTCTCGTATGGCGTCAGTGTCGTGGTGTTGCCTCTCTTCTCGTATGGCGTCAGTCACTTCTTGTTGTGGTGTTGCCTCTCCTCTCGTATGGCGTCATTCACTTCTTGTTGTGGTGTTGCCTCTCCTCTCGTACGGCGTCAGTCACTTCTTGTTGTGGTGTTGCCTCTCGTACGGCGTCAGTCACTTCTTGTTGTGGTGTTGCCTCTCCTCTCGTATGGCGTCAGTCACTTCTTGTTGTGGTGTTGCCTCTCCTCTCGTACGGCGTCAGTCACTTCTTGTTGTGGTGTTGCCTCTCCTCTCGTATGGCGTCAGTTACTTCTTGTTGTGGTGTTGCCTCTCCTCTCGTACGGCGTCAGTCACTTCTTGTTGTGGTGTTGCCTCTCTTCTCGTATGGCGTCAGTCAGTGTTGTGGTGTTGCCTCTCCTCTCGTACGGCGTCAGTCACTTCTTGTTGTGGTGTTGCCTCTCCTCTCGTATGGCTTCAGTCACTTCTTGTTGTGGTGTTGCCTCTCCTCTCGTATGGCGTCAGTCACTTCTTGTTGTGGTGTTGCCTCTCCTCTCGTATGGCGTCAGTTACTTCTTGTTGTGGTGTTGCCTCTCCTCTCGTATGAGGTCAGTCAGTGATGTGGTGTTGCCTCTCCTCTCGTACGGCGTCAGTCACTTCTTGTTGTGGTGTTGCCTCTCCTCTCGTACGGCCTCAGTCACTTCTTGTTGTGGTGTTGCCTCTCCTCTCGTATGGCGTCAGTCACTTCTTGTTGTGGTACCTCTCCTCTCGTATGGCGTCAGTCACTTCTTGTTGTGGTGTTGCCTCTCCTCTCGTACGGCGTCAGTCACTTCTTGTTGTGGTGTTGCCTCTCCTCTCTTATGGCTTCAGTCACTTCTTGTTGTGGTGTTGCCTCTCCTCTCGTATGGCGTCAGTCACTTCTTGTTGTCAGTGTTGTGGTGTTGCCTCTCCTCTCGTATGGCGTCAGTCACTTCTTGTCTGTGTTGTGGTGTTGCCTCTCCTCTCGTATGGCGTCAGTCACTCCTTGTCTGTGTATTGGTGTTGCCTCTTAATATGCCGTCAGTCCCTTCCTGTTGTCTCAGTAAGAGGAACACTTCAAAGGCCTTACTCACACAAGCATCAGTCACAGACCAAAGGATGATTTCGTCAGCCTTTCTTCCTCCCTCAATCTTTCTCACTCGTTCATTCATCCCTCTGCTCTCCCCCTCTTTCTCCCTTCTCTTCCTTGTCCCCAGGGTAATGCCTTAGAGTTGGAGCACCTGTCTGAGTTGACAGAGGAGGAGTATGAGGCTCAGATCTTCCAGAGACGGGACCTGAAGGGCTTTATGTGGCTGGACGCTAAATACCTCAACCCATTCTTCACACGACGACTCACACAGGAGGTAACAGCCATTTCAACAGCAAGTGTGTGAGACATGTAATCCCACCTTGGTTTTAGCTGTGCCACTCCCTGACACCATGTTGTATTGGTGTATACACATGCATGCACACGTTCATATTGGGTTCATAAGCACCCAGTCATATTAGTTTGAAAGATGCCTATATCTCCCTTGACTTTCTCAGATGTATTCTGTTGCTGTGAGTTTGAGTTTGTTTTCTCTGTGTGTGTTCCAGGACCTCCTGCATGGTCGGATCCAGATGAAAACTCTGACCAATAAGTGGTACGAGGAGGTCCGACAGGGCCCATCTGGTTCTGAGGACGTTGAAGACGAGAATGAGCTACTCTGAACCCAACACACACGCACCTGAGTGTTGGTGAATGGGCAGGAAGATGAACGGAGCGTGTGTCCTGGATTCAGAGTATGAAAGGACAGGCGACTGCAGAGAGGAACGCTTGTGGAGGAAAACCACTTGTTTCTGTTTCTTCCTTGCATGTGTCACCTGTGTGTTCTTGACCACTAATGACTAGTTTAATTCTCTGTGGACGACACCACTCTGCAGCCCCCCCTCCCTCTTCACACCACTACCACTCCTCTACACTGGAGCACACTATTTGATTTGAGCCAATCCAAAATGCACTGTCTGAGGTGTCTGACAAACCGGGTGAAACTGGGAACTGGCGATCACACATGAATTTGCCATTATACCATGTAATGATACTGAAATTGTTTTGACAATGAGGCTTTTCCATATGCCAACATGTTCCTACTCAGCTCTACACAGTAACTACAGATAAGGTACATGGAACATTGATTGAATCGAGGCTAAAGGATAGTGGCCTAATTCTGGCCCTTGTGTGTCTATGTAGTTACATGGAATCTGTTTTCTTGGAAAAAAAGTAAATGTAACTGCATTTTATTTGAGAGGTTTTGAGGACTAGGGATAGAAAAGCAGGTTGAAAGGAACTCATGTGAAGAGAGTAGCCTCTAGCAAAGCAGAGTTACTGTTTAGTTCACCTTTCAATGTGCTTTTACATATGCTGATAACTGATGTTCTGGTAACACAATTTTGAATGTTTGCTTTATAAACTACTTATAAGCATTATTGCAAGATTTTTTTTTTGTTGTATTATACCATTATGTAGTTATGATAATTTAATTATAATTGTGATAGTAGTTGAAAACAGTTTATAAGCAGGATCTTTAATAAGGTGATTTTTTTTTTTTTCTTAATTTGAATCACTTTGGAGACAAGGCACCAATGAATGTCTGGGTGGCGGGGGGTTGAGGTCTTGAGTTTATATTTAATTTTATTTGTTGCTGGGATGAAGGCTTTTCTGTAAACTCTTGTTACACTGGGCATTGCTGAGGAACACGATGAGGTATTTTTAATTTGAAAGAAATTGGCTTGGAGTTATACATAATACAAACATGGCTTGTCATGTGATTCATTCTTGGCTTTAGTTATTCCTCACGCCTATCCAACCCTCTCAGATCAAGTGCCTGGCCGTAGGGGTGAGGGGTCAATTTGGAGTCTGGTAGTAATGTATAATGCAGGTTTGTTCAAAGATGTTTAATGTTCAAAGATACATCACTTTCTGAAAGTTAACATGATACATTTGACTTTGATCGTACACACACACACACACACATGCTCACTCTCTCTCTCTCTCTCTCTGAGCAATCTTAAACTGCTAGAGTTTCCTATCCTATGACCCAAGTCACATAATCCGACCAATGATGATGGTTGCTTTTACGAGGACAACCCCAGGCATTACTCTGGGATTGGCATAAATCCAGTTTCTTTGATAATATTCATGGAAGGCAGAAGTTGTTTTATGTTCAGATATGTTTTTGTCAGTTTCATGCGAAGGAATATATAAACCCTAACTATTCTGTATGTTGCAATTCTAGATTTTCTAAAATTGCCCCAGACAGGTTATGCCTGTAGATGCTGGGTCTACACATGTTATCTAGATGCTGCCTAATGACTACACATGGTATCTAGATGCTGCTTAATGACTACACATGTTATCCAGATGCTGCTTAATGACTACACATGTTATCTAGATGCTGCTTAATGACTACACATGTTATCTAGATGCTGCTTAATGACCACATGTTGTGTTGCAATAATGAACACGTCCTTTCTCGCTCCATCTCAACCTGACAGGTGACATACTATTAATATTGATGTAAGCTGGCTTTTAGTACAAGACGTCCATATGATTTATTGACAGTTTAAGGTAGTGGATGTTTCCCTGTCGTTATCTTGTTTTCTCCATACAGCAGCATGTACAGTACAGCAGCATGAGCCAATTATCCCCAGTCTCTCCATAGAAGGTTAAAGAGTATCTTGACAGGATAACAGGGGGGTTTGCTTGGCACCCTATCTAAGCACAAGATCATTAGACTACTGAAATAGGTGAGAGTGTGGTCATGCTGTGTGTTTCTAAGCCTGACCAGATTATAGGAAATGGCACACACCACCGGTCAGGTCAAACCTCATCTCAGGTTATTTTGAGCAGCTTCCACATCCAGAAAATTTGCTTAATCACATTATTCAAAGATCTGAACATTCCATTTCGTCCCACACTGGGATGATCAGTAGTTGTAGTAACCAGTTCTGACCGGTAGGGGGAGCTATGTCCACAGTTTATGTCCCAACGTTGGGTTTTGAAGTGTGGTGTTACAGTAGTCACGTAAAGACATTCTGTAAAGCTTCTTTCAAGGCTTTCACTGTACTTTCAGAGGTGCTGTTTAAACTGTGTAAGATTAGTCAATCAAATGTACAGTGCCTAAGGAAAGTATTCAGACCCCTTGACTTTTTCCACATTATCTTACGTTACAGCCTTATTCTATAATAGATTAAATGTGTGTGTTTCCCCTTATCAATATACACACACTACCCCATAATTACAAAGTGAAACATTTAAAAAAAAATCTTATTTACATAAGTATTCAGACCCTTTTCAATGAGACTTGAAATTGAGCTTATGTGTATCCTGTTTCCATTGGTCCTCATTCAGATGTTTCTACAACTTGATTGGAGTCCACTTGTGGTGGACATGATTTGAAAAAGCACACACCTGTCTATATAAAGTTCTTCAGTTGATAGTGCACGTCAGAGCAAAAACCAAGCAATGAGGTCAAAGGAATTGTCCGTAGCGCTCCGAGACACGATTGTGTCGAGGCACAGATCTGGGGAAGGGTACCACAAAATGTCTGCAGCATTGAAGGTCCCCAAGAACACCGTGGCCACCATCATTCTTAAATAGAAGTTTGGAATCACCAACACTTCCTAGAGCTTGCCGCCCAGCCAAACTGAGCAATCAAGTGAGAAGGGCCTTGGTCAGGGAGTTGACCAAAAACCCCATGGTCACTCTGACAGAGCTCCAGAGTTCCTTTGTGAAGATGGGATAACCTTCCAGAAGTACAACCATTAGGCCTCTATGGTAGAGTGGCCAGATAATTCGCTCCTCAGTTAAAGGAACATAACAGCCAGCTTAGAGTTTGCCAAAAGGCACCTAAAAGGACTCTCAGACCATGAGAAGCAAGATTGATCTTGTTTAGCCTGAATGCCAACCTGATACCATCTCTACGGTGAAGCATGGTGGTGGCAGCATCATGCTGTGGGGATGTTTTTGAGCGGCAGTTACTGGGAGACTAGTCAGGATCAAGGGTAAGATGAACGGAGCAAAGTACAGAGAGATACTTGATGATAACCTGCTCCTGAGCACTCAGGACCTCAGACTGGGTGAAGGGTTCCCCTTCCAACAGGACAACGACCCTACACAGGCAAGACAACGCAGGAGTGACTTCGGGATAAGTCTCAATTGATTGATGAGGAAAAAAACTATTTAATCCATTTTAGAATAAGGCTGTAACGTAACAAAATGGATAAAGTCAAGGGGTCTGAATACTTTCAGAATGCACACTATTTATGAAGCACTTTTTACATCAGCAGATGTCACAAAGTGCTATTCAGAAACCCATCTTAAAACCCCAAACAGCAATCAATGCAGATATAGAAGCACGGTGGCTAGGAAAAACTCAATAGGCAGGCCGGAACCAAGGAAGAAACCTAGAGAGTAACCAAATCCAAATCAAATTTTATTTGTCACATGTGCCGAATACAACCCTTACCGTGAAATGCTTACTTAGAACCCCTTCAACCCTTCCCAAGTTCTCTCACGTCACCCCGCTCCTCCGCTCTCTCCACTGGCTTCCAGTTGAAGCTCGCATCCGCTACAAGACCATGGTGCTTGCCTACGGAGCTGTGAGGGGAACGGCACCGCAGTACCTCCAGGCTCTGATCAGGCCCTACACCCAAACAAGGGCACTGCGTTTATCCACCTCTGGCCTGCTCGCCTCCCTACCACTGAGGAAGTACAGTTTCCGCTCAGCCCAGTCAAAACTGTTCGCTGCTCTGGCCCCCCAATGGTGGAACAAACTCCCTCACGACGCCAGGACAGCGGAGTCAATCACCACCTTCCGGAGACACCTGAAACCCCACCTCTTCAAGGAATACCTAGGATAGGATAAAGTAATCCTTCTCACCCCCCCCCCCCCCCACTTAAATGATTTAGATGCACTATTGTAAAGTGGCTGTTCCACTGATGTCAGAAGGTGAATTCACCAATTTGTAAGTCGCTCTGGATAAGAGCGTCTGCTAAATGACTTAAATGTAAATGTAAATGTTAACCAACAATGCAGTTTTAAGAAAAATAAGAGTTTAGAAAAATATTTACTAAATAAACTAAAGTAAAAAATAAAAAAGCAACAAAATAACAATAAGGATGCTATATACAGGGGGTACCGGTACAGAGTCAATGTGCAGGGGTACAAGTTAGTTGGGGTAATACACTACCGTTCAAAAGTTTGGAGTCACTTAGAAATGTCCTTGTTTTTGAAAGAAAATCACTTTTTTTTGTCCATTTTAAAATGGCATCAAATTGATCAGAAATACAGTGTAGACATTGTTATTGCTGTAAATGACTACTGTAGCTGGAAACAGCAGACTTGTTTTATGGAATATCTACATAGGCGTACAGAGGCCCATTTATCAGCCACCATCACTCCTGTGTTCCAATGGCATGTTGTGTTAGCTAATCCAAGTTCATCATTTTGAAAGGCTAATTGATCATTAAAAAACCCTTTTGAAATTATGTTAGCACAGCTGAAAACTGTTCTTCTGATTAAATAATCAATACAATTGGCCTTCTTTAGACTAGCTGAGTATCTGGAGTATCAGCATTTGTGGGTTTGATTTACAGGCTCAAAATGGCCAGAAACAAATACCTTTCTTCTGAAACTCGTCAGTCTATTCATGTTCTGAGAAATTACTCCCTTCACAGAACAGCGCCAACTGGATCTAACCGGAGTGGAAAGCCCCGGTGCACAACTGAGCAAGAGGACAAATACATTAGTGTCCAGTTTGAGAAACAGACGCCTCACAAGTCCTTTACTGGCAGCTTCATTAAATAGTACCCGCAAAACACCAGTCTCAACATCAACAGTGAAGAGGCGACTCTGGGATGCTGGCCTTCTAATTGCAGAGGAACTTCTTGATGCAATTAAAGCCTTTAAGTCCGGGGAACTCCAGGGCTGGATGGCATACCAGTGGAAGACCATTGTTAGCATGTTTTAACCACTCCTATATAAATGGTAGATTATTGGACACTCAACAAGATAGTCTGATTTCATTATTACTGAAACAGGATCCAAGTGGTATATATAAAGATCCAGTCCATTAAAAAAAATTGGAGGCCTTAAATTCTAGCTAAATACTTAGCGCATAGAATTAAAACAGTTTTGTCAGATATTATTCATCCTAATCAGATTATTTTTACATGTATGATACTTTGGAGATAATATAAAACAAGTACTGGAAACGATAGAACACTATGAAATATCGGGGAACCTGGCCTGGTTTTCATAGCTGACTTTGAAAAGGCTTGTGATAAAGTACGATTTGAGTTTATATATAAATGCCTGGAATATTTCAATTTTGGATTATCTCTTATACAATGGGTTAAAGTTATGTATAGTAACTCTAGGTGTAAAACTAAATAATGGCTATATCTCAAAGTTTTAAATTGTCAAGGAGTAAAACAAAGTTGTCCACTATCGGCATATCTATTTATTGTCATTGAAATTTTAGCTATTAAAATTAGATCCAACAATAATATTAAGGGATTAGAAATCCATGGTTTAAAACAAAGATGTCATTGTGTGCTGATGATTCACGTTTTCTTTTAAATTCACAATTTAAATCCCTCCACAGCCTCAAAGGCAGTCTAGATACGTTTTCTAACCTCTCTGGATTAAAAACAAAGTTATGATAACTGTGCTATATTAGATATTGGATCACAAAAAAAATCAACTTTTACATTACTGTTTACCAATAAAAGGGTCGGATGGAGATGTGGACATACTCGGTATTCATATCCAGAAAGTAAGAAATGATCTCACTCAAATACATTTTTATAGAAAGTTAGCAAAGTTAGTTAAGATCCTGCTACCATGGAATGGAAAATACCTGTCTTTGTGAAGAAATCACCTTGTTTATTTGCCTACAGCTAGCGACCTGCTTTTTAAATTATATGAGCAAAAAATATGACATTTTATTTGGAATGGCAAGCCAGACAAAATCAGAAGGGCCTATTTTTATAATGAATATGAATTCGGAGGTCAGAAATTATAAAATATTAAAGCATTAGACCTCTCACTAAAGGCATCAGTCATACAAAAGTTATACTTAAATCCAAAATGGTTCTCTCGTAAATTAGTAAGAATATCTCACCCCATGTTCAAGAATGGCCTTTTTTCCTTTATTCAGATAACAACTGCTCACTTTCGGTTATTTGAAAACAAAATCATCTCCAACATATCGTTATTTTTTTAAACAAGCGATAGAAAGTTAGTTGCAATTTCAGTTTATTCTACCTGAAAAGACAGAACAAATAATACAACAAATATTTTGGTTAAACTCAAATATACTAATTGATAAGGGGTGTAAGGAACTTGTCTTTCGGCCCTGCATTTAAGACCAAATTTGGTGAAAGAAAATTGTGATAAATAAAAATATATACCCGTTTAATTTAATTACCAAAAATTGACAGCTGTGCAATATAAATTGCAAAATAATTGGGAAGAGATTTTCGATGTACCAATTTCATATCACATGGTTTATGAATTGACACGCAAAACATCGTCGGATTCAAAAGTTTTAATTTTTCAATTTAAATGATTATACAAAATTCTTACAACCAATAGAATGATTATATATATATATGGGGGTAGAATCTTCCCAGGTCTGCAGATTTTGCTGCGATGAGGCAGAGTCATTAGATCATTTATTTTAGTACTGTCCATATGTAGCTCATTTTTGGTCACAGGTCCAGGAATGGCTGAAGAATTGCAACATTTACCTAGAACTAACGCTGCAGACAGCAATACTGGGTTATTTGAAAAGTCATAGTCAATCGATTTTAGCAAAGATGTTTATTTTTAATTTACAATCTGTAGAAACTATGAGAATAGAAAGCATCACAGCACAGTTGAAAAATATATTGCATATAGATATCCAATATGGATGGTGTTAAGAGATAGATGGGAGGGGTTGCATGGAGCTGAAGGGTGGGACTAGTAATAAGATAACAAATGTAAAACATACAGAGTTTGTAGACTGCCTACAGGGAGGAGGTGAGGGCCCTCGGAGTGTGGTGTCAGGACAATAACCTCACACTCAACATCAACAAAACTAAGGAGATGATTGTGGACTTCAGGAAACAGCAGAGGGAACACCCCCCTATCCACATCGATGGAACAGTAGTGGAGAGGGTAATAAGTTTTAAGTTCCTCGGCATACACATCACAGACAAACTAAATTGGTCCACTCACACAGACAGCATCGTGAAGAAGGCGCAGCAGCGCCTCTTCAACCTCAGGAGGCTGAAGAAATTCGGCTTGTCACCAAAAACACTCACAAACTTCTACAGATGCACAATCGAGAGCATCCTGGCGGGCTGTATCACCGCCTGGTACGGCAACTGCTCCGCCCACAACCGTAAGGCTCTCCAGAGGGTAGTGAGGTCTGCACAACGTATCACCGGGGGCAAACCACCTGCCCTCCAGGACACCTACACCACCCGATGTTACAGGAAGGCCATAAAGATCATTAAGGACAACACCCACCCGAGCCACTGCCTGTTCACCCCGCTATCATCCAGAAGGCGAGGTCAGTACAGGTGCATCAAAGCTGGGACCGAGAGACTGAAAAACAGCTTCTATCTCAAGGCCATCAGACTGTTAAACAGCCACCACTAACATTGAGTGGCTGCTGCCAACACACTGACTCCAGCCACTTCAATAATGTGAATTGATAGGAAAGGATGTAAAATATATCACTAGCCACTTTAAACAATGCTACCTAATATAATGTTTACATACCCTACATTATTCATCTCATATGTATACGTATATACTGTACTCTATCATCTACTGCATCCTTATGTAATACATGTATCACTAGCCACTTTAACTATGCCACTTTGTTTACATACTCATCTCATATGTATATACTGTACTCGATACCATCTACTGTATCTTGCCTATGCTGCTCTGCACCATCACTCATTCATATCTTTATGTACATATTCTTTATCCCCTTACACTGTGTATAAGATATTAGTTTTGGAATTGTTAGATTACTTGTTGGTTATTACTGCATTGTCGCTACACTCGCATTAACATCTGCTAAATGTATGTGACAAATAAAATTTGATTTGATTTTTGATTTGAAATGTACAGTTGAAGTCGGAAGTTTACATACACTTAGGTTGGAGTCATTAAAACTCGTTTTTAAACCACTCCACAAATGTTTGTTAACAAACTATAGTTTTGGCAGGTCGGTTAGGACATCTACTTTGTGAATGACACAAGTCATTTTTCCAACAATTGTTTACAGACAAATTATTTCACTTATAATTCACTGCATCACAATTCCAGTGAGTCAGAAGTTTACATACACTAAATTGACTGTGCATTTTAAACAGCTTGGAAAATTCCAGAAAATGATGTAATGGCTTTAGAAGCTTCTGATTGACTCAAATGATGTCAATTAGCCTATTGGAGGTGTATCTGTAGATGAATTTCAAGGCCTACCTTCAAACTCAGTTCCACTTTGCTTGACATCATGGGAAACTCAAAACAAAAAAGCCAAGATCTCAGAAAAAAAATTGGAGACCACAAGTCTGGTTCATCATTGGGGGCAATTTCCAAACGCCTGAAGGTACAATGTTCATCTGTACAAACAATAGTACGCAAGTATAAGCACCATGGGACCACGCAGCCGTCATACCACTCAGGAAGGAGATGTGTTTTGTCTCCAAGAGATGAATGTACTTTGGTGCGAAAAGTGCAAATCAATCCCAGAAAAACAGCAAAGGACCTTGTGAAGATGCTGGAGGAAACAGGCACAAAAGTATCTATATCCACAGTAAAACGAGTCCTATATCGACATAACCTGAAAGGCCGCTCAGCAAGGAAGAAGCCACTGCTCCAAAACTGCCATAAAAAAGCCAGACTACAGTTTGCAACTGCACATGGGGACAAAGACCGTACTTTTTGGAGAAATGTCCTCTGCTCTGATGAAACAGTAATGGAACAGTTTGGCAATAATGAGTATCGTTTTGTTTCGAGGAAAAAGGGGGCGGCTTGCAAGCCGAAGAACCACCAGACAACTGATGTTCTGAAAGAGCTGCATAATCTGGACCCATACAAATCTGCCGGGCTAGACAATCTGGACCCTCTTTTTCTAAAATTATCTGCCGAAATTGTTGCAACCCCTATTACTAGCCTGTTCAACCTCTCTTCCATGTCATCTGAGCTTCCCAAAGATTGGAAAGGTGCCGCAGTCATCCCCCTCTTCAAAGGGGGTGACACTCTAGATCCAAACTGCTACAGACCTACATTTGTCCTACCCTGTCTTTCTAAGGTCTTCGAAAGCCAAGTTAACAAACAGATTTCCGACCATTTCAAATCACACCATAGGGTGTGCCACAGGGTTCAATTCTTGGACTGACTCTCTTTTCTGTATACATCAATGATGTTGCTCTTGCTGCTGGTGATTCACTGATCCACCTCTATGCAGACGACACCATTCTGTATACATCTGGCCCCTCTTTGGACACTGTGTTAACTAACCTCCAGACGAGCTTCAATGCCATACAACTCTCCTCCCGTGGCCTCCAACTGCTCTTAAACGCAAGTAAAACTAAATGCATGCTATTCAAACGATCACTGCCCGCACCTGCCCGCCCGTCCAGCATCACTACTCTGGACGGCTCTGACTTAGAATACGTGGACAGCTACAAATACCTGGGTGTCTGGTTAGACTGCAAACTCTCCTATCAGACTCATTAAGCATCTCCAATCCAAAATTATATCTAGAATCGGCTTCCTATATCGCAACAAAGCATCCTTCACTCATGCTGCCAAACATGCCCTCGTAAAACTGACCATCCTACCGATCCTCGACTTCGGTGATGTCATCTATAAAATAGCCTCAAACACTCTACCCAACAAACTGGATGCAGTCTATCACAGTGACATCCATTTTGTCACCAAAGCCCCATACACTACCCACCATTGCGACCTGTATGCTCTCGTTGGTTGGCCCTTGCTTCATACTCGTCGCCAAACCCACTGGCTACAGGTTATCTACAAGTCTCTGCTAGGTAAAGCCCCGCCTTATCTCAGCTCACTGGTCACCATAGCAGCACCCACTCGTAGCACGCGCTCCAGCAGGTATATATCACTGGTCATCCCCAAAGCCAATTCCTCCTTTGGTCGTCTTTCCTTCCAGTTCTCTGCTGCCCATGACTGGAACGAATTGCAAAAATCTCTGAAGCTGGAGACTCACATCTCCCTCACTATCTTTAAGCACCAGCTGTCAGAGCAGCTCACAGATCACTGCACCTGTACATAGCCCATCTGTAAACAGCCCATCTATCTACCTACCTCATCCCCACACTGTATTTATTCATTTATCTTGCTCCTTTGTTCATCTTCTACAGATCTACCATTCCAGTGTTTAATTGCTATATTGTTAGTACTTCGCCACCATGGCCTATTTATTTCCTTATCTTACCTCATTTGCACTCACTGTATATAAACTTTTTGTTTTCTTTTGTTCTACTGTGTTATTGACTGTATGTTTTGTTTATTCCATGTGAAACTCTGTGTTGTTGTATGTGTCGAATTGCTATGCTTTATCTTGGCCAGGTCGCAGTTGTAAATGAGAACTTGTTCTCAACTAGCCTACCTGGTTAAATAAAGGTGAAATAAAATAAATAAATAAATAAAAACACCATCCCAACCGTGAAGCACAGGGGTGGCAGCATCATGTTGTGGTGGTGCTTTGCTGCAGGAGGGACTGGTGCACTTCACAAACTAGAGGGCTAGAAAATTATGAGGATATATTGAAGCAACATCTCAAGATATTTGTAAGTCGCTCTGGATAAGAGCGTCTGCTAAATGACTTAAATGTAAATGTAAATATCAGTCAGGAAGTTAAAGCTTGGTCGCAAATGGGTCTTCTAAATGGACAATAACCCCAAGCATACTTCCAAAGTTGTGGCAAAGTGGCTTAAGGACAAAGTCAAGGTATTTTAGTGGCCATCACAAAGCCCTGACCTCAATCCCATAGAAAATTTGGGGGCAGAACTGAAAAAGCGTGTGTGAGCAAGGATGGCTACAAACCTGACTCAGGTACACCAGCTCTGTCAGGAGGAATGTGTCAAAATTCACCCTCCTTATTGTGGGAAGCTTGTGGAAGGCTACCCGAAATGTTCGACGCAAGTTAAACAATTTAAAGGCAATGCTACTAAATACTAATTCAGTGTATGTAAATATCTGACCCACTGGGAATGTGATGAAATAAATAAAAGCTGAAACAAATCATTCTCTCTACTATTATTCTGACATTTCACATTCTTAAAATAAAGTGGTGATCCTAACTGAGACGTAAGACAGGGAATTTTTACGATGATTAAATGTCAGGAATTGTGAAAAAGGGAGTTTAAATGTATTTGGCTCAGGTGTATGTAGACTTCTGACTTCAACTGTTTATAGGTTCTGAAATGTTGTGAAATAGCAGTTACAAATATATAGTAAATAGAAATCAAACTGGATGGACATCAGACATAGAGGAAGGCCTGGACTAAAAACAAACAAAATATAACTATTGTAAAATTGATTGTGTCTGTAAAATGTGTTAGTATGTATAAGCTGGAAGTAGAAGCCTAAGTGTTATTGTTTATTCGATTCTCCAATTGGGGGAGGGGTGGTAGGGTTTGCAGGGAATAATACAGGAAGGTGTGTGTATATATATATATATATATATATATATATATATATATAGTGTAAATGTATGTATGTGTATATGTTTGAATGTTTATATGAGTGTGTGTATGTGTTTGTGTGTATATAGATATATTTAGCAAAAAATATATGGGGGATTGGAAATGATGCAGACAATTACATTGATGGAAGCAACAATCTATCCACAAAAATAAAGCTGATCCACCTCCCCCAAAATAGAAAAGAGAACTTGGGGAACACCGAAATTTACAATTGATTTTTCCGACAGATATGATCTAAACCAAGCAAGAACTTGACGATGACAGCTTGATGAAGACTGGGGATGTGCACATTAATTTAAGGCTGGTAGTCTGCAGGGATTGCCACCCTGTCCCCTTAACCAGGTGATGTGATTTCTTTCCTCTGTTCCTATTTTTCACCCTCTATTTATCTTTTATATTTCCTCAAGGTGTTGTATACTGTATTAGAATGAATTGCCATGGAGCATTGACCTCCCCTCTACAGTTGTATATGGAATATACATCTCATGTGATCTTATAGTGGTCCAGGTAGTCTGTCATGTTTATGGGGTGTCAGTGGGCCATCTGTTTGTTCACACACCTGGGTATATTCATTCAACACACAAGTACACATGCATGCACATACACGCCACACCCTCCCTTCCCTCTCCTCAATATGTATACCCCTCTGCAAAAGTACGCACCACACACCCCCACACACACACAATCACTCCATCATCATCTTGGTATGCTGTGCAAAGCTGTGCTTTGTGAAATGTTAAATGGAAGACATAAGTCAGGTTTAATAGTGCTGCTATCCAGACCAGGGTACTGCTCACGCTGATCATTAAAAGGCCCAGTGCAGTCAAACATTTGGTTTTCCTGTGTTTTATATATATTTCCACACTGAGGTTGGAATGATACTGTGAAATTGGAAAAATGTTGTTAGTGCACATTTAGTGTAAGAGCTGATTGTAAAACCGCCTGAAATTTCAGCCTGCTGGTCACATCACTAGGTGGTACATTAGTTAATAGACCAATAAGAAATTGAGTTCCAAGCTTTTCTGCCAATAATGGCTAGTTTTCCATTTTGCCCCTCCCAGAGAGTCCTAGCAAAATACAAATAGGTTATTATTGTTTCTTTTGAAAGCATTTCAATTGGTTTCAGTAAGGTCGGGGGTTGAGGTACTGAAAGATGTACCTGTGAAGTGTATCTCTCTGATAGCTTGTGTGTTTGTGACTCTACAGATGTCGGGATCTTAATTTGATCATCCTGTTGCAGGAGAACCTTCATGCAATGCAGGACATTTTACACTTGGAATGTATTTGAGGTTAAAAACAGCTTCTGAAGTTTATAATTTCCACTTGATTTTCCCTAACAGAAAATGTATCAACCCCTACAAAAAAACGTGTGGATTGGGGTGATCTGTCCTTGGTTCCAGATATTGGAAAAGATGCCAGAGCTGAGGATTAAGAATGTCCAATTGGAATTTGTGATCTCTATATTTTATAATTTCATTAAGGATTTGGTTTGTATCTTGTCCTGTAGTTCTTTCAATGTAATTGGAGAATTCAGTGCATTCTGGTAGTCTTTAATAGTAGATTCTAAGATTTGTATTTGATCATGTATATGTTTTTGCTATTTGTTCTTTGTTATAGTGCCAAAACGATTTGTGAAGAGGTTTATCCATACATCTCCATTTTGGAAAGAACTCTTCGTGATGTCTGTTTAGTGTTTTCAAATTTGCCCAGAAGTGTTCATTCTATGGATTCTTCAATTACATTGAGGCAAATTCTGACGTGCTGTTCCTTCTTTTTCCATCGTGTATTTCTGTATTGCGTTAGTGATTCACCATATTGAAGGCATAGACTCAGGTTTTCTGGATCTCTGATTTTGGTTGGATAGGTTTCTCAAATTTCTTTCTTAGGTTTTTGCATTTTTCATCAAATCATTTGTCATTGTTGTTAATTTTCTTAGGTTTTCAACTTGAAATATTTAGATTTGGCAGGGAAGCTGAGGTCAAATATATTATTTAGGTTTTCTACTGCCAAGCTTAGACCTTCACTATTACAGTGAAATGTTTTGTCTAGAAGGGATTGAATGAGTTATTTCTGCACTACTTTCCTTCCATCTATAGCATTTCTTAAGAAACTCTAAATACGTTTAGAAATGACATCTATTGGTGTTGTGCTTGGTTAAAGTACCTGTCTAGCAAACAGGACATCCGGAGTTCGAATCTCTGCAGTTCCTTCATTGTACCAATTGGTGGAGAATGTCGGAGGGACCTTAATCATTTGGTAGCGTGAAGCGATCGTATAGTGGTTAGTACTCTACCTTGTGGCCGCAGAAACCCAAGTTTGAATCCTGTTCACGGCACTGAAATGAACAAAGTCATGGCAATAGGTTTGTATTTTTAACTACCTAAAACGTACTATGTAAGCTGAGAAACACAAACTCTGGCATTTGACAAAATCCTCCAGCTCATGGTACATTAGTGAGTTACATTAACTGGTTCATCTGCTGTTTCAGAGATTCTTAAGAATTTCCAGTATGACATTCAGTTGATACTGTTACTGTCCTCAAAATACCTAAATTAATAAGAAATAGTGTGTGATTACATCTGTGGGTGCTGTGGCATAGTTGAAGTCCCTGTCTTGCAAACAGGAGATCCTGAGTTCAAATCCCAGCCGTGCCTTTCCAAGTTCTTCAATGTAGTCATTGGTGGAGAAAGTATGATGAGAGGGCTCTCTGTTTTTCTGATCCAATTGGTTTTGATAAGTAAGCGAGGCCAGTGGTGAGAAGATATGAGAAGCATGCAATTCAGATTATCCAATGTCACGTAAAAATTGCAATTTTTGAATGGATTGAAACGTACCAACTGATTAAAGCTGAACTGGCTAACCATTCCAGCGTTTAGCCTTCTTGTACACATTACTGTGTCAACATGAATACCATCTACAAGGTTTGTTAGCTCACAGTGATGGTATAGTGGTTGGGACTATACCCTTGACTGGGAGACTCATTAGAGTACATTGTTTTGCTCCCTCTAAGAAAATAAATAAATCATTTAATATAACAACCTGGCATTATTTACAAATTAGTAAGAATGTCTCACCCCATTTTCAAGAATGGCCTTTTTCTCGCTCAGTTTAAAAAAATCATGTCCAAAATGTTTGTTATATTTTTTTCAAGTTATTATTATTATTAATTATATAAAAGCCCGCTGGATATTCTCACAGACATATTATTAACCCTGTTATTAGCAGAACAATATATATTGGTCATATTGGTCATGGCACCCGAGTGGTGCACAATGGGATTGCCTTGTAGTTCTCCAGCTGTATCTCCTGAAACAGCAGTGGGCGCGTGAGGTTCAAGGCACAGAAGACCGGCCTAACCCATGGGGAAGGGAGGAGGAGAAAGGGGGAGGGGTTCAGTATTGCTCTGTGCTACCCAGTGGGGACACGGGACACGGGACTAATAATGACGCTGACAAGGGAAACGTTCCTGCTGTTCCAGTCTGCACATTCAAACGGTTAGGTTCTAATTCTCAGAGTAAAAACTCACCGGACCCTATGGACAAACCAAGTTAATTCTGCCCAGAGGATAAATACAGCTGCATTAGACAAATGCATGTTTACAATAATTGTGGTATATGTACCCCACTTTGGGTGGAGTCTCCTCCTTCTCTCTAAACATTGTATTTATTGCTTGGCAGAACACTAAGTGATATGGGTAATAAACATTTCTTCTCCCTTAATGTGACCTGACCTGTCCTTGACCCCCTTCATCACTAATCCATGGCTCTCTCCCCTTATCAATGCCTGCCACATGTGATCCTTTTCCCTACACTCAGTACATTCCCAGAAGGTCAGAGGGAGGAATCTCTATTTTTCTCATCTAATGGGTTTTGAGAAGTATGTGAGGCGAGAGGAGAGGAGAGAGGACATGGGGAGTAAGCCAGTAGAAGAAACTCAACAACTCTGTCATTTGACAAGGTCCCCCAGCAGTTGAATATTATTCACTTCCTTTCTTTGATGCCTCATGACTGTGTATTGCTCTGTTCAAGTACACTGTGATTTTGCTGTGGTCTGATAGGGGTGTTAGTGGACTGGTTGTGAACGCTCTAAGAGACACTGGGTTGAGGTCAGTGATAAAGTAGTCTACAGTACTACTGCTAAGAGATGAGCTATAGGTGTATCTACCGTAGGAGTCCCCTTGAAGCCTACCATTGTCTATGTACATACCCAGGATGGGACAGAGCTGAAGGAGTTCTGACCCGTTATTGTAGTTGTGCATTGGGCGGCATATGGGGGAGGGATTGCGGTCACCTCCAGGTAGGTATTTGTTCCCCTGTGTGCCGAGTGTCAGGTTCTTCTCCTATTCTGGCAATAACATGTCTGTTTGCTCCAATTGGGGCAAGCAGGGTAATAGAGAAAACAAGAAAACACGTTTTTTTAAAGATACGTATATATACTGTATGTATGTGTATTTGTGTGTGTACAGTTGAAGTCGGAAGTTTATATACACTTATGTTGAAGTCATTAAATCGATTTTCAACCACTCCACAAATTTCTTGTTAACAGACTATAGTTTTGACAAGTCGGTTAGGACAAATTTTGCAACAATTGTTTACAGACAGATTATTTCACTTATAATTAACTGTATCAAAATTCCAGTGGGTCAGAAGTTTACATACACCAAGTCGACTGTGCCTTTAAACAGCTTGGACAATTCCAGAAAATTATGTCATGGCTTTAGAAGCTTCTGATAGGCTTATTGACAGTCAATTGGAGGTGTACCTGAGGATGCATTTCAAGGCCTACCTTCAAACTCAGTGCCTCTTTGCTTGACATCATGGGAAAATCAAAAGAAATCAGCCAAGACCTCATGAAAACAATTGTAGACCTCCACAAGTCTCGTTCATACTTGGGAGCAATTTCCAAATGCCTGAAGGTACCACGTTCATCTGTACAGACAATTGCATGCAAGTATAAACACCATGGGACCATGCAGCCGTCATACCGCTCAGGAAGGATACGTGTTGTGTCTCCTAGAGATGAACGTACATTAGTGCGAAAAGTTCAAATCAATCCCAGAATAACAGCAACGGACCATATGAAGATGGTGGAGGAAACAGATACAAAAGTATCTATATCCACAGTAAAACGAGTCCTATATTGACATAACCTGAAAGGCCCCTCAGCAAGGAAGACACTGCTCCAAAAATGCCATAAAAAAGCAAGACTAAAGTTTGTAACTGCACATGGGGACAATATCGTACTAAATGGAGAAATATCCTCTGGTCTGATGGAACATAATGGCCATAATGACCATTGTTATGTTTGGAGGAAAAAGGGGGATGCTTGCAAGCCGAAGAACACCATCCCAACCGTGAAACACGGGGGTGGCAGCATCATGTTGTGGAGGTGTGTTGCTTCAGGAGGGACTGGTGCACTTCACAAAATAGATGGCATCATGAAGCAGGAAAATTATGTGGATATATTGAAGCAACATCTCAAGACATCAGTCAGGAAGTTAAAGCTTGGTCGCAAATGGGTCTTCCAAATGGACAATGACCCCAAGCATACTTCCAAAGTTGTGGCAAAATGGCTTAAGGACAACAAAGTCAAGGTATTGGAGTGGCCATCACAAAGACCTGACCTCAATCCTACAGAACATTTGTGGGCAGAACTGAGAAAGCATGGAGGCCTACACACCTGAACCAGTTATACCAGCTCTGTCAGGAGAAATGGGCCAAAATTCTTCCAACTTATTGTGGGAAGCTTGTGGAAGGCAATTCGAAACGTTTGACCCAAGTTAAGCCATTTAAAGTCAATGCTACCAAATACTTATTGAGTGTAAGTAAACTTCTTGCCACGGTCATCGTCTGATGAAGAATCGGACCAAAGCGCAGCGTGGTAATTGTTCATGATATTTATTTGAAAACTGAACACTAGAATAAAAAATAACAACGTGAGAACCGAAACAGTCCTGTCAGGTGCAGAAAACACTAAACAGAAAATAACTACCCACAAAACATAGGTGGGAAAAAGCTATCTAAGTATGGTTCCCAATCAGAGATAACGATAGTCAGCTGTCCCTGATTCAGAAACATACCTGGCCAAAACAAAGAAATACAAAACATAGAAAAAAGAACATAGAATGCCCATCCCGAAATCACACCCCGACCAAACCAAAATAGAGACATAAAAAGCTCTAAGGTCAGAGCGTGACAATTCTGACCAATTGGGAATGTGATGAAAAAAAGAAAAGATGAAATAAATAATTCTCTCTACTATTATGCTGACATTTGACATTCTTAAAATAAAGTGTTTATCCTAACTGACCTAAGACATGGACATTATACTAGGATTAAATGTCAGGAATTGTGAAAAACTGAGTTTAAATGTGTTTGTCTAAGCTGTATGTAAACTTCCGACTTCCGACTATATATATGTATGTGTGTGTAAACACAGCCGAAAAAGAAACATCCCTTTTTCAGGACCCTGTCTTTCAAAGATAATTTGTAAAAACCCAAAGAACTTCACAGATCTTCATTGTAAAGGTTTGAAACACTGCTTCCCAAGTTTGTTCAATGAACAATAAACAATTATTGTACAAGCCCCTGTGGAACGGTTGTTAAAACACTAACAGCTTACAGCAATTAAGGTCACAGTTATGAAAACTTAGGACACTAAAGAGGTATTTATACTGACTCTGAAAAACACCAAAAGAAAGATGCCCAGGGTCCCTGCTCATCTGCGTGAACGTGCCTTAGGCATGCTGCAAGGAGGCGTGAGGACTGCAAATGTGGCCAGGGCAATACATTGCAATGTCCGTACTGTGAGACGTCTAAGACAGAACGGACAGCATATCATCTTCGCAGTGGCAGACCACGTGTAATAACACCTGCACAGGATCGGTACATCTGAACATCACATCTGTGGGACAGGTACAGGATAACAACAACAACTGCCCGAGTTACACCAGGAATGCACATTCCCTCCATCAGTTCTCAGACCGTCCGCAATAGGCTGAGAGAGGCTGGACTTAGGGCTTGTAGGCCTGTTGTAAGGCAGGTCCTCACCAGACATCACCGGCAACAACGTCGCCTATGGGCACGAACCCTCCATCGCTGGACTAGACAGGACTCGCAAAAAGTGCTCTTCACTGATGAGTCATGGTTTTGTCTCACCAGGGGTGATGGTCGGATTTGCGTTTATCATCGAGGGAATGCGCGTGGAGGGTCCGTCATGGTCTGGGGCGGTGTGTCACAGCATCATAGGACTGAGCTTGTTGTCATTGCAGGCAATCTCAATGCTGTGCGTTACAGGGAAGACATCCTCCTCCCTCACGTGGTACCCTTCCTGCAGGCTCATCCTGACATGACCCTCCAGCATGACAATGCCACCAGTCATACTGCTTGTTCCTGCAGGACAGGAAATTCAGTGTTCTGCCATGGCCAGCTAAGAGCCCGATCTCAATCCCATTGAGCACGTCTGGGACCTGTTGGATTGGACGGTGAGGGCTAGGGACATTCCCCCCCAGAAATGTCCAGGAACTTGCGGGTGCCTTGGTGGAAGAGTGGGGTAACATCTCACAGCAAGAACTGGCAAATCTGGTGCAGTCCCTTTGTTCAGGGACACATTATTCCATTTCTGTTAGTCACATGTCTGTGGAACTTGTTCAGTTTATGTTTCAGTTGTTGAATCTTGTTATGTGCATACAAATATTTACGCATGTTAAGTTTGCTGAAAATAATCACAGTTGACAATGAGAGGATGTTTCTTTTTTGCTGAGTTTATATATATATTTGCAAGAATATACATGGGGTTTGGAAATTATGCAGAAAATTACATTGATGGAAGCTACAATCTTTCTGCAATATTAAAGCTGATCTACTCTGTAAATAAAAATAAAACAACCTGTCTGTCTGTCTGTCTGTCTGTCTGTCTGTCTGTCTGTCTGTCTGTCTGTCTGCCTGTCTGCCTGTCTGCCTGTCTGCCTGTCTGCCTGCCTGCCTGCCTGCCTGCCTCTCTCTGCCTCTCTCTGCCTCTCTCTGCCTCTCTCTGCCTCTCTCTGCCTCTGCCTCTGCCCATTTACAGTGTGTGTTAAATTCTGAGTTGACCTATTTTAGCCCAACTCCTGTCAATCGGCTGATTATTGAACCTTCATTTACAACATGCTTCTCAGGATGTGGAAGATTAGATTCTCCTCTACCTGGATGGCCGGGCACAGAGCAGGGGTAGGTAATAGCAGGCTGTTGTTCCTGCCCACGGCTAACACGCTTGATTCAGGGGGAGGGGAATGAGGTTGTGGTCCAATGCAGATTGTCAGCAAAGCAGAGCTCAGTGTGACTTGCCACCTGAGTGGATGCTATCTGGCTGGGTTTGTTTGGGAAAATGAGGACTCCGGTGTGCGATGTTGGCAGCTGGTTATAAATTAGCCACTCAAATGTGATATTTTTCTAGGGGACAAGATACCAATATAGATTCCCCTCTGGCTGTGTCAATGATTAGGATTATACATCCACCAGGAGAGCAGACCCACCTTACAGCCTGCCTGGACAAACTGCAAGGAACCGGTTTTAGAGAATTGGTCAAAAACTGAACTTTTCCAAAGTGTATGAAAATCATACAGTGCAGTAGATAGGACTAACCAAGTAACCTCACCACCCACACGTCTCTATGGTCTCTCTTAATCATGGGTTCTGAAAATCCAACTCACAGGACTGCTGGGTCTCTTTTTCTACCTGATTCCAAATGTCCCACGTCTTATAGAGAGAGAGAGCGAGATAATGAAATTCTTAAACTACTAGAGGATTTAAATATAGTGTCTCACCCCTTGTTAGGAAGTATTGGTAACACTTAATTTGACAAGTACAGTGGTTCCTCCTTTAAAAGCTGTGAGCTTACACCGCGGGACTTAGAGGTATCCAGCGTCACGGCTTCATTGCTCCAGACCACCACAAGGGGGAGTTAGAGCACTCATTATGTATTTGGGTCCCAAGGTTTTTACATGTCCAATCATATCGAGTGAGTCCAATGAGGAATTTGACGCGAGCCACCCCTCCCAGGGGGCTTTCTTCAGCAAAGATGGCTGACAAAACATTACGGGGAAGCAAATGTAAGTAAATATAACGTCATAATGAGTTAAGCAAAACAATTACAATTGAGAGTAATATGTTAGTACTGTAGAGACAAACGATTATGCATATTTTTTGTCATTAAGTTAATTTAAAAAAATGTCTATTTAGCAAGTTAGCTGACTAGCTAACATTAGCCAAATCAAATTATATTGGTCACATACACATGGTTAGCAGATGTTAATGCGAGTGTAGCGAAGTCATTGTGCTTCTAGTTCCGACCATGCAGTAATATCCAACAAGTAATCTAACAATTAAGAGTGGGTGAGGTGGCGATGACGGGACTGGCTTCCTCTCTCACATCAAAACGTACCTGCAGACGAGAGACAGATGGATAGAGAGAGAGAGAGCATCACTAAGCCTTGTTTTCTTAGTTCTAACATGGTCAGTCATCATAATCATCAGGAGGTGAAATGCAAAACTGACCTTGGATCATAATCTCTGGGACTACAACATTTCTAGCTTTATTTCAATGTAAATCATCTCTTTAATAATACTTCCTGTTGACCCAACCAAGTGACCTCTCACCTATGATCATGCTGTAGCCTCTGTGTCAGCCAGTTCAGATGCGGGAGGGGTTCACCAACACAGCTGATATAACCTAGAGGATTTAGGGAGAAGGGGGATGAAGTAAAGGAGAAAGACTGTTATTGTGTGTGTGCGTGGTCTCACCTGGTGTCCACACTAAGTGGCACAGAGTACTTTATGCTGAAAAACATACACATGAGGACAATCAGTAGAAGATAATGTAATTATTAGACATAAATACCACTTGAAGCTTGATGATGACTTGATCATTTGAATCAGCTAAGGCTGATTTAGTGCTAAGGCAAAAACAAAAATGTGCACAGTTGTTTGAAGCATTCTGATTTGCCACAGCTGGTTAGGTATCAGGTTCGCCTCTGTACTTATTAAAGGGTGATTATTGCTGCAGATCTGCCCGCAGACAAGGTAGGAACACATATCCCACAAAGAAGAGGTGGATAGAATTCGACAGGCCAAGGTATCCTTCTCCCTCTAAACTGTGCATGTGAGATATGTTCCATGTACAACAAGAGTACAACAGTAAGGGAGAGAACAGAGCGGTTGTGGACAGAGCAATTCTTGTACCAGGCCGTGATGCAACCGGTCAGGATGCTCTCGATGGTGCAGTGGTAGTATTTGGAGAGGACCCGGTGCGGCATGCCAACTTTCTTCAACCGCCATAGGAGGTAGAGACACTGTTGCGCCCTCTTGACAAGAGCGGGTGGTGTTGTTGGTCCATGACAAGTCCTCATGGTGTGTGCACTGAGGAACTTGTGACTCTCTCTACTGCAGTCCCATTGATGTGGATCGGGGCATGTTCCCTCCTCTGCTTCCTAAAGACAATCAACTACTTTGTTTTGCTGACGTTGAGGGAGAGGTTTTTGTGATGACACCACAATACCTGTCCACTTACCTCCTCCCTATAGGCTGACTCGTTGTTGTTGGTAATCACGCCTACAACCGTTGTATCGTCAGCAAACTTGATGATGGAGTTGATTTGATTTGATTTGATTTGAGTTTATGTCGTGCAAAGCCACACAGCCGTGGGTGAATAAGGAGTACAGCAGAGGACTGAGGACACCCCCTAAGGGGGCCCCTGTGAGAGTGGAGGAGGTGTTGTTGCCAAACCTCACAGCCTGTGGTCTGACCGACAGGTAGTCCAGGATCCAGTTGCAGAGGATGAAGTCCAGACCCAGGTTTGAGCTTGGTGTTGAGCTTAGAGGGAACAATAGCGTTGAATGCTGAACTCTAGTCAATTAACAGCATTCTTACAGAATAATTATTCTTGTTCAGATGTGTTACGGCCGTGTGAAAAGCAATGGAAATGACATATTCCATCCTATATAAGATGGCAGCGCTGAGGAGGACGTGTGTCTTGCTGGTTCCTGCTCAACTTTGCAATTTTATGTCTATTTTTGTAATAATTATGACTTTGTTTCCTCAGAATGTTTGTGCAATCATTTCCTATGACCGACATTCACTTCTGAATCATGAATCGGAAGTTCCACACTTCTCTCTCAGCTTCCCAGATTAGGAATACTACATTCCCTGTTCCCTGAATAGCAGGCTCACCTGTTGCTACTCGCCTCAGTGTCTCCCCGGTGTCTTTGTCCTGATCACAAGCTGCTAATTTAACTATCTCTGGTTAGACTGAGAGAGACAGCAGAGACGGGGAGTTATGTTCCTAACCTAAACACAACTGTACTGTCCCAGCCCCCATTCTTTTGCTCTCTTTAAGGTCTGCTGTCAGTCTCTTATTTATTACAAGTGTGAAAGAAAGTATATTAGAAGAATAGAGGGAGATAGGGTGCGTTTGTGTGTGAGGAAATAGTTATATTGATGATGACACACCCTAACACTCTATCTCTCTCTGTATCACTCTCTGTTTAGTTGACTCTATTTGGGGATCATGTGGTGGTGTAATATTAGATTCCAGAGGGTGGATCAATTAAAAAATGTCTCCCTTAAAACCACACAGAATTGTAATTTCAAGTCATTCTTCAATTACTTTATATTCCCTTGTTGTGTGTGTGTGATCTGAGAGTCCTCTGGTCCAGGTGAAGGGAGGAAGGTGTGTGTGATCTGAGAGTACTCTTGTCACGCCCTGGTCTATATTTATTATGTTTATCTTCATTTATTGGGTCAGGCAGAGCGACCGGTAGTATTCAACCAGGTAAGGTTGGGCAGGCTCGGTGTTCAAGAGCTCCAGTGCGCCTGCACGGTCCGGTCTACCCAGTACCACCTCCACACCCCAGCCCTCCGGTGGCAGCTCCCCGCACCAGGCTTCCTGTGCGTGTCCTCAGCCCAGTAGCACCAGTGCCAGCACCACGCATCAGGCCTACAGTGCGCCTTGCCTCTCCAGCGCTGCCGGAGCCTTTCTCCTCTCCTGCGCTGCCGGAGTCTCTCGCCTGTTCAGCGCTGCCCAAGCCTTTCTCCTCTCCTGCGCTGCCGGAGTCTCTTGCCTGTTCAGCGCTGCCCGAGCCTTTCTCCTCTCCTGCGCTGCCGGAGTCTCTTGCCGGAGCTGCCAGTCTGCATGGAGCTGTCAGTCTGCAAGGAGCTGTCAGTCTACAAGGAGCTGTCAGTCTACAAGGAGCTGTCAGTCTGCAAGGAGCTGTCAGTCTGCAAGGAGCTGTCAGTCTGCAAGGAGCTGCCAGTCTGCATGGAGCTGCCAGTCTGCATGGAGCTGCCAGTCTGCATGGAGCAGCCAGAGCAGCCAGTCAGCATGAAGCAGCCAGAGTCGCCAGTCAGAATGAAGCAGCCAGAGCTGCCAGTCAGCGTGGAGCAGCCAGAGCCGTCAGTCTGCCAGGATCCGCCAGTCAGCCAGACTCTTCCAGATCTGCCAGTCAGCCAGACTCTTCCAGATCTGCCAGTCAGCCAGACTCTTCCAGATCTGCCAGTCAACCAGACTCTTCCAGATCTGCCAGTCAACCAGACTCTTCCAGATCTGCTAGTCAACCAGACTCTTCCAGATCTGCCAGTCAACCATACTCTTCCAGATCTGCCAGTCAACCAGACTCTTCCAGATCTGCCAGTCAACCAGACTCTTCCAGATCTGCCTGTCAACCAGACTCTTCCAGATCCGCCAGTCAGCCAGGATCTGCCAGAACTGCCAGCCAGCCAGGATCTGCCGGATTCAACTAACTTGCTGAGCTTCCGCTCAGTCCCGAGCGTCCCCTCAGTCCCGATCGTCCCCTCAGTGCAGAGCTGCCCCTCAGTCCCGAGCTGCCCCTCAGTCCCGAGCTGCCTCTGTCCCGAGCTGCCTCTGTCCCGAGCTGCCCCTCAGTCCTGAGCTGCCCCTCAGTCCCGAGCTGACCCTCGGTCCAGTGGGGTTCCGGGTGAGGACGACTAGGCCATGGTCGGCGGCGAGGGTGGACTATCCTAGGACGCGAGGAAGGGGGACTAAGACATTAATAGAGTGGGGTCCCGCGCCAGAGCCGCCACCATTGACAGACGCCCACCCGGACCCTCCCTATTGTTTTGATGTGCGTCCGGGTGTCCGCACCTTTGGGGGGGGGGGTTCTGTCATGCCCTGGTCTATATTTATTATGTTTATCTTCATTTATTGGGTCAGGCCAGGGTGTGACATGGGTTTATTTGTGGTGTGTTTCGTCTTGGGGTTGTGTGGGGTGTATAGCATAGTCTATGGCTGCCTGAGGCGGTTCTCAATCAGTCAGGTGATTATCGTTGTCTCTGATTGGGAACCATATTTAGGTAGCCATATTCTTTGAGTATTTCGTGGGTGTTTGTTCCTGTATCTGTGTCTTCACCAGATAGGACTGTTTAGGTTTTCACGTTCCGTTTGTTGTTTTTGTTCATGTTCAGTTATTTCACGTCTATTCTACTTTCATTCAATAAACATGAGTAACCATCACGCTACATTTTGGTCCGCTCCTCCTTCAACAGAAGAAAGCCGTTACACCTCTGGTCCAGGTGAAGGGAGGAAGGTGTGTGTGATCTGAGAGTCCTCTGGTCCAGGTGAAGGGAGGAAGGTGTGTGTGATCTGAGAGTCCTCTGGTCCAGGTGAAGGGAGGTGGGTGTAATATGGAGAAGTGCCTACTGACATTCATTTGATTGAGATGCTTGATGCTGACACCTGTATGTTAGTCAATTCACCTGCATGTCTCTGATTCTCTCAATACCTCTTCCTTTGACCTTATTCCTCTCTTTCGCTCTCTCTCTCTCTCTTTCTCTCTCTCCCAGCCCTCTGTCTACTTGTCATCCTCCTCCTCTATATAATCCATCCTTTGTTCCTCTAGTCTTTATTCCCTCTCTTTGGGTCTTCAATTGACCTTCACTTGACAAACACACATGCATTATTGCCTAGTTAAATGGAAATGTATTTTGTGTAGTCAGGTTACAAATACACAAACACAATAAACTATAATACCTGCAGTACCGAAAACACTGGAAAGTTAGGGCGCAAGACACACATATTCAGATTCTCTGCAGCCTACTCTCTGTCCATAGTGATGTAATAATATCATCCTCCCTTATGGAGCTAGAGGAGGTTGTACTAAGTACTTCTGGGCTGCCTCTGTTTTCCAAGAGTAGCGTCTTTACTTTACTTCATCTGCACTGATGTGAAATCGGTGAAAAGACACTTGAGACAATTAAATGTCAAAAGACACTCCTCTTAGTTATCTTCAGTTCTTTCACCCAGTGAAGAATTTTTTTTACCTTTATTTAACCAGGCAAGTCAGTTAAGAACACATTCTTATTTTCAATGACGGCCTGGGAACAGTGGGTTAACTGCCTGTTCAGCGACAGATTTTGTACCTTGTCAGCTCAGGGGTTTGAACTCTCAACCTTCCGGTTACTAGTCCAACGCTCTAACCACTAGGCTACACTGCCGCCCCAAGATATTGGATTCACTCGCTATGAACACAGATAAAAACCTGATATGGTCAATACACTTATATGGTGTGTGTGTGTGTCGCGGCACTTACGTTTTCCAGATGTCTCTCGTGTCCTCTCATGCATTTCAACTCTTCTACAATCACAAAAGAGGTGGAAACAATATGCTGAGCCCCGTCCTGAGAATTACTTTCGCCTCTATAGATCTGACAAATCATTGCAGATGAAGTGACTGGGATGAGGAGATGAAGTGAAGGGGATGAGGAGATGAAGTGAAGGGGATGAGGAGATGAGGTGAAGGGGATGAGGAGATGAGGTGAAGGGGATGAGGAGATGAAGTGAAGGGGATGAGGAGATGAAGTGAAGGGGATGAGGAGATGAGGTGAAGGGGATGAGGAGATAAGCTGAAGGGGATGAGGAGATGAGCTGAAGGGGATGAGGAGATGAGCTGAAGGGGATGAGGAGATGAGGTGAAGGGGATGAGGAGATAAGCTGAAGGGGATGAGGAGATGAGCTGAAGGGGATGAGGAGATGAAGTGAAGGGGATGAGGAGATGAAGTGAAGGGGATGAGGAGATGAGGTGAAGGGGATGAGGAGATAAGCTGAAGGGGATGAGGAGATGAGCTGAAGGGGATGAGGAGATAAGCTGAAGGGGATGAGGAGATGAGCTGAAGGGGATGAGGAGATGAGCTGAAGTGAAGGGGATGAGGTGAAGTGAAGGGGATGAGGAGATGAAGTGAAGGGGATGAGGAGATGAGGTGAAGGGGATGAGGAGATAAGCTGAAGGGGATGAGGAGATGAGCTGAAGGGGATGAGGAGATGAGCTGAAGTGAAGGGGATGAGGTGAAGTGAAGGGGATGAGGAGATGAAGTGAAGGGGATGAGGAGATGAGGTGAAGGGGATGAGGAGATGAGCTGAAGGGGATGAGGAGATGAGCTGAAGTGAAGGGGGTGATTAGATGAGATGAAGGGGGTGATTAGATGAGATTAAGGGAAGGTGATGAGGAGATGAATGGAAGGTGATGAGGAGATGAAGTGAAGGGGATGAGGAGATGAAGGGAAGGGGATGAGGAGATGAAGGGAAAGGGACGAACACCTGGCTAACCACCAAAACAAACAAACAAAAAATTCTGCATAATATATGCACAAATTGTTTCGACTGGGAAGCATGCGACAGACGTAAGGCTAGCGATCATAAGTAGTTATGAAGTTATGAAATTCAACTTAACTTATTCCATCTGCCTTAAGCTCTGCATGCTTTTCCATGTCGTGGTGGTAGTAGGCTACAACATCATAGCATGACTTGAAGTTTACTTCGACATTATGGTTTTTCTATCAATATTTGCAAATAAAAGCGTTTCCAACTCAATTGTCGCATAATATATTTCACAGAGAAAAATAATATCCCGCCTTGTCAAGCGTAGTTTTTGGGGTCGAAGTTGAGAAATTTTACCCACAAATGAGCTGTTTCCCTAAGACCTGTCAGGCCATTCATCCACGTGAAATGGTTGGATGGAAACCTGGTTACTGATATGCTTTTCTCCATGTCACCACAGTGTGCACATTTCCATGCGTTCCTTTGCCTTTTTATAATGATTTATTTTCCCTTGCTTTAGTTTCATATTTTGTGTGGAGCTCTTTGAAGACACCCCCTACGGGATCCTATTAATGTTGGGTCCATCAGACAAAGCACAACACCCAGGTCTTATGGAAATCACTATGCTGCTAATGGGCTGAGAGAGAGCAGGATGGAGAGTGGAGAAGGATAGAGAGCAGGATGGAGAGTGGAGAAGGAGGGGAAGAGCAGAATGGAGTGTGGAGAAGGAGAGGAAGAGCAGAATGGAGAGTGGAGAAGGAGAGAGAGCAGAATGGAGAGTGGAGAAGGAGAGGAAGAGCAGAATGGAGAGTGGAGAAGGAGAGGAAGAGCAGAATGGAGAGTGGAGAAGGAGAGGAAGAATGTGATGTACAGTATATGAGGGGTGTACTATTGGACACTTCTAATGGTGTGATGAGAAAAGGATGTAGAGCTGAGAGCATGGAGAATAGAGCAAGGGATGAGGAAAAGAGATGTATAGTAGAGGGATAGGAAGAGAAGGATTAGGATTAAGAGTGAGAGAAAGAAATGAGGAGATAGGTACAGTATATTAGAGGGATAGGAAGAGAAGGATTAAGAGTGAGAGAAAGAAATGAGGAGATAGGTACAGTATAGAGGGATAGGAAGAGAAGGATTAAGAGTGAGAGAACGAAATGAGGAGATAGGTACAGTATATTAGAGGGATAGGAAGAGAAGGATTAAGAGTGAGAGAAAGAAACGAGGAGATAGGTACAGTATATTAGAGGGATAGGAAGAGAAGGATTAAGAGTAAGAGAAAGAAATGAGGAGATAGGTACAGTATATTAGAGGGATAGAAAGAGAAGGATTCCGAGAAAGAGTGAAACTATGGAGGGAAACTAGAGAACAGGATGGGGTCTAGAAGGTTGGGGTGAGGTCTGGAGGGTTGATGTGAGGTCTGGAGGGTTGGGGTCTGAATGGTTGATGTGGGGTCTGGAGGGTTGGGGTCTGAATGGTTGATGTGGGGTCTGGAGGGTTGGGGTGAGGTCTGGAGGGTTGGGGTGAGGTATGGAGGGTTGATGTGGGGTCTGGAGGATTGGGGTAAGGTCTGGAGGGTTGATGTGGGGTCTGGAGGATTGGGGTGAGGTCTGGAGGGTTGATGTGGGGTCTGGAGGGTTGGTGTCTGAATGAATGGCTGATGTGGGGTCTGGAGGGTTGGGGTGAGGTCTGGAGGGTTGGGGTGAGGTCTGGAGGGTTGGTGTGGGGTCTGGAGAGTTGGGGAGAGGTCTGGAGGGTTGATGTGAGGTCTGAAGGGTTCATGTGGGGTCTGGAGGATTGGGGTGAGGTCTGGAGGGTTGGGGTGAGGTCTGGATAGTTGATGTGAGGTGTGGAGTGTTGGAGTCAGGTCTGGAGGGTTGATATAGGGTCTGGAGGGTTGGGAGGCTTGATGTGGGGTTTGGAGAGTTGGGGAGAGGTCTTGAGGGTTGATATGAGGTCTGGAAGGTTGGGGTGAGGTCTGGAGGGTTGGGTGGGAGCTGGAGGGTTGTGGTGGGGGCTGGAGGTTGTGGTGGGGGCTGGAGGTTGGGGTGGGGGCTGGAGGTTGTGGTGGGGGCTGGAGGTTGGGGTGGGGGCTGGCTGGTTGGGATGGATTGGCAGTTATGGCTGATGAAGAAGGACAAAGAGGAGGGAACTGTGGCAACTTATGTTGTTACTTGACTTTGGATGACCTTTTAAGGGACAAGAGGCAGTGAGAGCCCCTAGCCCTTTCTCAAAATCGTTTCACACTGAACGGCACTGCACTAAACTCTGGCTTCTGAAGATATAGTTAGGAGAGAGACTGCATGTGTTAGTATGTTCAGTTGCTTGCACAAGTGTAGAAAATTGTAAATTATCTTATGTGTGTGTGCTGGGACAGTAAGCCTCTGTGTTCTGTGTGCTCTACTTTCAGCTCTCTCGCACGCACACGCACGCGCGCGCGCGCGCACGCACACACACACACACACACACACACACACACACACACACACACACACACACACACACACACACACACACACACACACACACACACACACACACACACACACACACACACACACACACACACACACACACACTAACATTATTAGTGTTGGGGGACAAGGGAAGGTCAGGGCAGCTTTGCGAGACGACCTCTTTATAAAATCACCCAATTTAACACGATTTGGAGATCTGCTACAGTCTCTCCCTCTTTTTTCTCCCTCAGTCTCACTCTTTCTCTGTTCTATCTTTCTCTCATCCCTTGCTTTCCTCTTCCTGCCTTCTCTTTCTCCCTCCCTCCCTCCCTCCCTCCCTCCCTCCCTCCCTCCCTCCCTCCCTCCCTCCCTCCCCCTCCCTCCCTCCCTCCCTCCCTCCCTCCCTCCCTCCCTCCCTCCCTCCCTCCCTCCCTCCCTCCCTCCCCCTCCCTCCCTCCCTTATCCTGAGAATATAGTCTTTGCTCTCTTTACTACCTCAATTCTCCATTAACTGGGGAGGAGAGAAAAGTGTACAGTGTGTGTCAGGGTAAGTACAGACTCCCAGTCAGTTCAAGGCCTTGTCTACATCTGCTACTACACAACCAAGCCAAGCCAGTGATACACTGCACCCCCAAAGCTCCACACTTCCACTGTAATTTGCTCCCCAGCTAAACAGCTCATCGGGTTAGAAAGTGAGCAAATGCATCGGCTTCCCTATTAGTTAGATAAAGTGAAAAAATAGAAAGGCAGTGAAACAGAGGGAGACAGATAATAATAATAATAATAATAATAATAGAGAGAGAGAAACCAACATAGAGAGAAACCGACAGAGAGGGAAACCGACAGAGAGAGAAACCGACAGAGAGAGAAACCGACAGAGAGAAACAGATGAGCAGAGAGAGAGAGAGAGAGAAAGATATACATATATATTATATATATATAGAGAGAGAAAGATATACATATATATTATATATATGTATATATATATATATATATATATAGAGAGAGAGAGAGAGAAACAGAGAGAGCGAGATATAGATAAACAGAGAAACATACAATGTAAAGAGAGAAACAGACAGATACAGAGAGAAATAGACAGATATATAAAGAGAGGGAAACAGACATATATATAAAGAGACAGAAACAGATAGATACAGAGAGAGAAAAGAGAAACAGATAATATATATATAGAGAGAAACAGACATATATATACAGTGCCTTGCGAAAGTATTCGGCCCCCTTGAACTTTGCGACCTTTTGCCACGTTTCAGGCTTCAAACATAAAGATATAAAACTGTATTTTTTGTGAAGAATCAACAACAAGTGGGACACAATCATGAAGTGGAACGACATTTATTGTATATTTCAAACTTTTTTAACAAATCAAAAACTGAAAAATTGGGCGTGCAAAATTATTCAGCCCCTTTACTTTCAGTGCAGCAAACTCTCTCCAGAAGTTCAGTGAGGATCTCTGAATGATCCAATGTTGACCTAAATGACGAATGATGATAAATACAATCCACCTGTGTGTAATCGAGTCTCCGTATAAATGCACCTGCACTGTGATAGTCTCAGAGGTCCGTTAAAAGCGCAGAGAGCATCATGAAGAACAAGGAACACACCAGGCAGGTCCGAGATACTGTTGTGAAGAAGTTTAAAGACGGATTTGGACACAAAAAGATTTCCCAAGCTTTAAACATCCCAAGGAGCACTATGCAAGCGATAATATTGAAATGGAAGGAGTATCAGACCACTGCAAATCTACCAAGACCTGGCCGTCCCTCTAAACTTTCAGCTCATACAAGGAGAAGACTGATCAGAGATGCAGCCAAGAGGCCCATGATCACTCTGGATGAACTGCAGAGATCTACAGCTGAGGTGGGAGACTCTGTCCATAGAACAACAATCAGTCGTATATTGCACAAATCTGGCCTTTATGGAAGAGTGGCAAGAAGAAAGCCATTTCTTAAAGATATACATAAAAAGTGTTGTTTAACAGTTTTATATCTTTATGTTTGAAGCCTGAAATGTGGCAAAAGGTCGCAAAGTTCAAGGGGGCTGAATACTTTTGCAAGGCACTGTACAAACAGACAGATACATATGTAGAGCGATACAGACAGGTGTATATACACAGAGAAACAGACACCATTGTAAATACAACCCATATTTATGATTATATATTTGACCTTTTCTACTTTAACCATTTGCATATCGTTACAACTCTGTATATATACATAATGTTACATTTGTAATGTCTTTATTCTTGTGTAACTTCTGTGAGTGTAATGTTCACTGTTAATGTTTATTGTTTATTTCAGGTTATTTCATTATTATCTACCTCACTTACTTTGGCAATGTTAACATATGTTTCCCATGTCAATAATGCCCCTTGAATTGAATTGAATTGAAACAGAGACACAGACATACAGTTGAAGTCGGAAGTTTACATAGACCTTAGCCAAATACATTTAAACTCAGTTTTTCACAATTCCTGACGTTTAATCCTAGTAAAAATTCCCTGTTTTAGGTCAGTTAGGATCATCACTTTATTTTAAGAATGTGAAATGTCAGAATAATTGTAGAGAAAATTATTTATTTCAGCTTTTATTTATTTCATCACATTCCCAGTGGGTCATACGTTTACATACACTAAATTAGTATTTGGTAGCATTGCCTTTAAATTGTTTAACTTGGGTCAAGCGTTTCAGATAGCCTTCCACAAGCTTCCCACAATATATTGGGTTCATTTTGGCCCATTCCTCCTGACAGAGCTGATGCTTGGGGTCATTGTCCATTTGGAAGACCCATTTGTGACCAAGCTTTAATAATAATAAGAAAATAAAGTGAACAAAAGAAAAGAGTCAGAAAAAGTGGTAATGAAGAAGCTATTTGCCTGCTTAAGGCTTTTTAACAAGACATGAATTACTGATCTGATGATCCTTAATAATCTGAGATTTAATCTTGCAATGATTTTTTCACAGTGGTTTCCAAAATGGCACAGATATTGAAAAAATAAGAGAATAATAAGGAGAATGAGATGTTTGTGTTTGACCTTCCTGCATGTCTGGAAGAGGTCAGGAAGAGGTCAGGAAAATAAATCCGGAGGAGGGTCAGGAAGATATATATATATATGTTCTTAACTGACTTGCCTAGTTAAATAAAGGTAAAATAAAATAAAAATGTCTGAAGGTAGGGTAGGAAGAGATGTAGACATGTCAGAGAGGGGGGAGTCAGGAAGAGATACAGACACATCAGGGAGGGGGAGTCAGGAAGAGATACAGACACATCAGAGAGGGGGAAGTCAGGAAGAGATACAGACACATCAGAGAAGGGGAGGTCAGGAAGAGATAGAGACACATCAGAGAGGGGGAGTCAGGAAGTGATACAGACACGTCAGAGAGGAGGGAGTCAGGAAGAGATAGAGACACATCAGAGAGGGGGGAGTCAGGAAGAGATACAGACACGTCAGAGAGGGGGGAGTCAGGAAGAGATACAGACACGTCAGAGAGGGGGGAGTCAGGAAGAGATACAGACACATCAGAGAGGGGGGAGTCAGGAAGAGATACAGACACATCAGAGAGGGGGGAGTCAGGAAGAGATACAGACACGTCAGAGAGGGGGAGTCAGGAAGAGATACAGACACGTCAGAGAGGGGGAGTCAGGAAGAGATACAGACACGTCAGAGAGGGGGGAGTCAGGAAGAGATACAGACACATCAGAGAGGGGGAGTCAGGAAGAGATACAGACACGTCAGAGAGGGGGAGTCAGGAAGAGATACAGACACGTCAGAGAGGGGGAGTCAGGAAGAGATACAGACACGTCAGAGAGGGGGAGTCAGGAAGAGATACAGACACGTCAGAGAGGGGGAGTCAGGAAGAGATACAGACACGTCAGAGAGGGGGAGTCAGGAAGAGATACAGACACGTCAGAGAGGGGGAGTCAGGAAGAGATACAGACACGTCAGAGAGGGGGAGTCAGGAAGAGATACAGACACGTCAGAGAGGGGGAGTCAGGAAGAGATACAGACACGTCAGAGAGGGGGAGTCAGGAAGAGATACAGACACATCAGAGAGGGGAGTCAGGAAGAGATACAGACACGTCAGAGAGGGGGAGTCAGGAAGAGATACAGACACGTCAGAGAGGGGGGAGTCAGGAAGAGATACAGACACATCAGAGAGGGGGGAGTCAGGAAGAGATAGAGACACGTCAGAGAGGGGGGAGTCAGGAAGAGATACAGACACGTCAGAGAGGGGGGAGTCAGGAAGAGATGTAGACACATCAGAGAGGGGGGAGTCAGGAAGAGATAGAGACACATCAGAGAGGGGGAGTCAGGAAGAGATACAGACACGTCAGAGAGGGGGGAGTCAGGAAGAGATACAGACACGTCAGAGAGGGGGGAGTCAGGAAGAGATACAGACACATCAGAGAGGGGGGAGTCAGGAAGAGATAGAGACACGTCAGAGAGGGGGAGTCAGGAAGAGATACAGACACATCAGAGAGGGGGGAGTCAGGAAGAGATAGAGACACGTCAGAGAGGGGGGAGTCAGGAAGAGATACAGACACGTCAGAGAGGGGGAGTCAGGAAGAGATAGAGACACGTCAGAGAGGGGGGAGTCAGGAAGAGATACAGACACATCAGAGAGGGGGGAGTCAGGAAGAGATAGAGACACGTCAGAGAGGGGGAGTCAGGAAGAGATACAGACACATCAGAGAGGGGGAGTCAGGAAGAGATAGAGACACGTCAGAGAGGGGGGAGTCATGAAGAGATACAGACACATCAGAGAGGGGGGAGTCAGGAAGAGATAGAGACACGTCAGAGAGGGGGGAGTCAGGAAGAGATAGAGACACGTCAGAGAGGGGGGAGTCAGGAAGAGATAGAGACACATCAGAGAGGGGGGAGTCAGGAAGAGATACAGACACATCAGAGAGGGGGGAGTCAGGAAGAGATATAGACACGTCAGAGAGGGGGGAGTCAGGAAGAGATACAGACACGTCAGAGAGGGGGGAGTCAGGAAGAGATAGAGACACGTCAGAGAGGGGGGAGTCAGGAAGAGATAGACACGTCAGAGAGGGGGGAGTCAGGAAGAGATACAGACACGTCAGAGAGGGGGAGTCAGGAAGAGATAGAGACACGTCAGAGAGGGAAGAGATACAGACACATCAGAGAGGGGGAGTCAGGAAGAGATAGAGGCACGTCAGAGAGGGGGGAGTCAGGAAGAGATACAGACACGTCAGAGAGGGAAGAGATACAGACACATCAGAGAGGGGGGAGTCAGGAAGAGATATAGACACGTCAGAGAGGGGGGAGTCAGGAAGAGATAGAGACACGTCAGAGAGGGGGAGTCAGGAAGAGATACAGACACATCAGAGAGGGGGGAGTCAGGAAGAGATAGAGACACATCAGAGAGGGGGGAGTCAGGAAGAGATAGAGACACGTCAGAGAGGGGGGAGTCAGGAAGAGATACAGACACGTCAGAGAGGGGGAGTCAGGAAGAGATAGAGACACGTCAGAGAGGGGGGAGTCAGGAAGAGATACAGACACGTCAGAGAGGGGGAGTCAGGAAGAGATAGAGACACATCAGAGAGGGGGGAGTCAGGAAGAGATAGAAACACTCAGAGAGGGGGGAGTCAGGAAGAGATACAGACACATCAGAGAGGGGGGAGTCAGGAAGAGATACAGACACATCAGAGAGGGCGTAGTCAGGAAGAGATAGAGACACGTCAGAGAGGGGGGAGTCAGGAAGAGATACAGACACATCAGAGAGGGGGGAGTCAGGAAGAGATAGACACGCCAGAGAGGGGAGAGTCAGGAAGAGATAGAGACACGTCAGAGAGGGGGGAGTCAGGAAGAGATAGAGACACGTCAGAGAGGGGGGAGTCAGGAAGAGATAGAGACACGTCAGAGAGGGGGAGTCAGGAAGAGATAGAGACACGTCAGAGAGGGGGGAGTCAGGAAGAGATAGAGACACGTCAGAGAGGGGGGAGTCAGGAAGAGATAGAGACACGTCAGAGAGGGGGGAGTCAGGAAGAGATAGAGACACGTCAGAGAGGGGGGAGTCAGGAAGAGATACAGACACATCAGAGAGGGAAGAGATACAGAAGAGATAGAGACACGTCAGAGAGGGGGGAGTCAGGAAGAGATACAGACACATCAGAGAGGGAAGAGATACAGAAGAGATACAGACACATCAGAGAGGGGGGTCGGGAAGATATACAGAAATGTCAGAGAGGGGAGAGTCAGGAAGAGATAGAGACACGTCAGAGAGGGGGGAGTCAGGAAGAGGTAGAGACATGCCTGGAGGGGGGAGTCAGGAAGAGATAGAGAAATGTTTGGGGACCCCAGGACAGCAACACAATTAAACCCAATCCGAGAAAGACTTCCGAACCTACTGCCAGATATATGACCATATCAGAGACACATATTTCCTTCAGATTACACAGACCCATAAAGAATTTGAAATCAAATTCAATATAAACTCCCATATCTATTAGTTGAAATACAACAGTGTACCACCACAGCAGCAAGAATTGTGACCTGTTGCCACAAGAAAAGGGCAACCAGTGAAGCACAAACAACATTGTAAATACAACCAATATTTATCTTTGAAAGCGTTCCTGTACAAAAATCGGTTAACCACCTAACTGAGGAACGTAATTTTACCTTGCTCAATACCCTAGATGCAGTCGCACCCCTAAAAACAAAAAAACATTTGTCATGAGATACTAGCTCTCTGGTATACAGAAAATACCTGAGCTCTGAAGCAAGCTTCCAGAGTATTGGAACGGAAATGGCGCCACACCAAACTGGAAGTCTTCCGACTGCTCGATCATCCTATTTTTCCAACTTAATTGAGGACAATAAGAACAATCACCCCCCCAAAAAATTTGATACTGGCGCAAAGCTAACTAAAAAGCAACATTCCCCAAGAGAGGATGGCTTTCACAGCAGTGATAAATTCATGAACTTCTTTGAGGAAAAGATCATGATCATTAGAAAGCAAATGACGGACTCCTCTTTAAATCTGCGAATTCCTCCAAAGCTCAGTTGTCCTGAGTCTGTACAACTCTGCCAGGACCTAGGATCAAGGATCAAGATTATATGAACTGTAATTTTTGTTCAGTATAATATTTGAACTGCCTATATTCTTTTAAAACTTTTGTGTACTGTCCTTTTTTTATTTCCCTTGTTAATTTCCCTTTAATTTCTATTTTACTTGCTTTGGCAATGTTAACATGTGTTTCCCATTCCAATAAAGTCCTTTGAATTCAACTGAATTGATGTGTCTGGATGGAGGAGTCAGGAAAGATAAAGAATCTCTTAGAGATTCTTCTGTTCTACAGAGTTTCACAAACAAACACTTGTCTTACCTATCTGTATTTTTGGAGGGTTGCAAACAAGAATGTGTGTGGGGTGGGGTTGGTGGTGAGAGAGAGCACAAGTGGAAAAGAGGTACAACGTGTGTGTGTGTGTGTGTTTCTCTGTATTGTGTCAGTATTTTGACTGTATTCTGAGAGATGTCAGAGTGGCCTTGTCCTCCCAGTGTGGTTTGGGAATAACTTGAAGGACATCATCTGTACCTATTAAGCCTGAGCTTAGAAAGTGTTACTGAGCAGCCACAGGACTGTACTAGCCACTGTACTGCTGCTGGAGAGCCTGGGAATAACTTGAAGGACATCATCTGTACCTTCACAGAAACTCAGGCAGACAGCCAGGGCAGATGTCAAATACACTGTAAAGTGAGATGGATGAGAAGAGGGAGAGTGGAGGGCAGGTAGAACGAGTGAGAGTAGGGAGACAGACATAAGGAGAGAGAGAGCGATACAAAGAAAGAGAATGCGCAAAAGAGTGACTGTGTTTATGTGTAAGTCTACCTGCATGCATCTGTGTTTAAGACAGCGAGGGATCGGGAACAAGCCCACCTCTCTCTACCTCTCCAACAATGGATCATCAGTTTGAGTTCCCTGGCAGAGCAGATTAATGGTCTTCTTCTCTCCTTTCTCTGTCACAACAAATTTCACACCTGCCCGAGGCAGTGGGGGCGGAGGAGCAGTATCTCTCCTTATTTATCGCTTTCTTCCTCTTATTCTTCCTCCTGTTCCTCCCTATGTCAATTAAAAGGCTCCCACTCTTTCTCCCTGGCCACCTAATCATCCCCGGCGCAAAGCGTCAAACTGCACTCAGATATAAATTTTAAAAAGTTGTCTCTCCTTTCTTTCTTTTTTGGTAATCTTTTTCCCTCCTGTTTTCCCTCTCATTGTGTCTAGCATGCGTTGGCCCAGTGGTGGCTGATTTATAGGGAGGTCACCACTGCAGTTTACTGACTCTATTTATCTGCTCCCGTAATCCTGGATAATCGCTCTTTTGAGCATAAACCATGGGATCAAATTTCCACCCTTTCAGGAAGTGTGGGGCTCAAAGAGCCCGCCACCCTGCCCAGAACAGGGGGGGAGAGATTGGATATGTCTGCATGTGTGTAAGTGAGAGAGAGAGGGATCGAAAAAGAGTGAAATCAATTTACATGTGAGTGATTGATCCCCTTGGGTCTGCCCAGATGGGCTTCTCTATCGCTCAAACCGACTCAGTTTGGCATCACCTTTTTCTCCCACTCAACAAGTGTGCTGTTCACATGCACAACAGTAAGCTTGGTCACCTGCTACCGGTAAAATTAGGCTCCCTATGACCAGTAGAAACAAAACAGGACAGCAGCCCGCCAGAGGTCAACTAGGTACAGAAATTATACCGCTGTTTAATATTTGGATTTCAAAGGGGGATAATGCCCATAAAGGATTTCACACAATTTACATTGGAATTAGCATAATTTAACACTAGGCTCCTAATTGTTCAGTGAGTGTTGAACATTACTAAATATTTAATTGTACAGTACAACATCTGCCGAGTGATGCTGCCATCAGCAGCCATCATCAGATCAGCTTCATCCTCAGTCACTTTGATTATGCTGTCAATCAGCAGCCATCATTAGATCAGCTTCATCCTCAGTCACTTTGATTACGCTGTCCATCAGCAGCCATCATTAGATCGGCTTCATCCTCAGTCACTTTGATTACGCTGTCCATCAGCAGCCATCATTAGATCAGCTTCATCATCAGTCACTTTGATTACGCTGTCCATCAGCAGCCATCATTAGATCAGTTTCATCCTCAGTCACTTTGATTACGCTGTCCATCAGCAGCCATCATTAGATCAGTTTCATCCTCAGTCACTTTGATTACGCTGTCCATCAGCAGCCATCATTAGATCAGCTTCATCCTCAGTCACTTTGATTACGCTGTCCATCAGCAGCCATCATTAGATCGGCTTCATCCTCAGTCACTTTGATTACGCTGTCCATCAGCAGCCATCATTAGATCAGCTTCATCATCAGTCACTTTGATTACGCTGTCCATCAGCAGCCATCATTAGATTTGCTTCATCATTAGTCACTTTGATTACACTGTCCATCAGCAGCCATCATTAGATCAGCTTCAACCTCAGTCACTTTGATTACGCTGTCCATCAGCAGCCATCATTAGATCGGCTTCATCCTCAGTCACTTTGATTACGCTGTCCATCAGCAGCCATCATTAGATCCGCTTCATCATCAGTCACTTTGATTACGCTGTCCATCAGCAGCCATCATTAGATCAGCTTCAACCTCAGTCACTTTGATTACGCTGTCCATCAGCAGCCATCATTAGATCAGCTTCATCCTCAGTCACTTTGATTACGCTGTCCATCAGCAGCCATCATTAGATCAGCTTCATCATCAGTCACTTTGATTACGCTGTCCATCAGCAGCCATCATTAGATCAGCTTCATCCTCAGTCACTTTGATTACGCTGTCCATCAGCAGCCATCATTAGATCGGCTTCATCCTCAGTCACTTTGATTACGCTGTCCATCAGCAGCCATCATTAGATCAGCTTCATCATCAGTCACTTTGATTACGCTGTCCATCAGCAGCCATCATTAGATTTGCTTCATCATCAGTCACTTTGATTACACTGTCCATCAGCAGCCATCATTAGATCAGCTTCAACCTCAGTCACTTTGATTACGCTGTCCATCAGCAGCCATCATTAGATCGGCTTCATCCTCAGTCACTTTGATTACGCTGTCCATCAGCAGCCATCATTAGATCCGCTTCATCATCAGTCACTTTGATTACGCTGTCCATCAGCAGCCATCATTAGATCAGCTTCAACCTCAGTCACTTTGATTACGCTGTCCATCAGCAGCCATCATTAGATCAGCTTCATCCTCAGTCACTTTGATTACGCTGTCCATCAGCAGCCATCATTAGATCAGCTTCATCATCAGTCACTTTGATTACGCTGTCCATCAGCAGCCATCATTAGATCAGCTTCATCATCAGTCACTTTGATTACGCTGTCCATCAGCAGCCATCATTAGATCAGCTTCATCATCAGTCACTTTGATTACGCTGTCCATCAGCAGCCATCATTAGATCAGCTTCAACCTCAGTTACTTTGATTACGCTGTCCATCAGCAGCCATCATTAGATCAGCTTCACCCTCAGTCACTTTGATTACGCTGTCCATCAGCAGCCATCATTAGATCAGCTTCATCATCAGTCACTTTGATTACGCTGTCCATCAGCAGCCATCATTAGATCAGCTTCAACCTCAGTCACTTTGATTACGCTGTCCATCAGCAGCCATCATTAGATCGGCTTCATCCTCAGTCACTTTGATTACGCTGTCCATCAGCAGCCATCATTAGATCAGCTTTAACCTCAGTCACTTTGATTATGCTGTCCATCATCAGCCATCATTAGATCAGCTTCGTCATCAGTCACTTTGATTACGCTGTCCATCAGCAGCCATCATTAGATCAGCTTCATCATCAGTCACTTTGATTACGCTGTCCATCAGCAGCCATCATTAGATTTGCTTCATCATCAGTCACTTTGATTACACTGTCCATCAGCAGCCATCATTAGATCAGCTTCAACCTCAGTCACTTTGATTACGCTGTCCATCAGCAGCCATCATTAGATCGGCTTCATCCTCAGTCACTTTGATTACGCTGTCCATCAGCAGCCATCATTAGATCCGCTTCATCATCAGTCACTTTGATTACGCTGTCCATCAGCAGCCATCATTAGATCAGCTTCAACCTCAGTCACTTTGATTACGCTGTCCATCAGCAGCCATCATTAGATCAGCTTCATCCTCAGTCACTTTGATTACGCTGTCCATCAGCAGCCATCATTAGATCAGCTTCATCATCAGTCACTTTGATTACGCTGTCCATCAGCAGCCATCATTAGATCAGCTTCATCATCAGTCACTTTGATTACGCTGTCCATCAGCAGCCATCATTAGATCAGCTTCATCATCAGTCACATTGATTACGCTGTCCATCAGCAGCCATCATTAGATCAGCTTCAACCTCAGTTACTTTGATTACGCTGTCCATCAGCAGCCATCATTAGATCAGCTTCACCCTCAGTCACTTTGATTACGCTGTCCATCAGCAGCCATCATTAGATCAGCTTCATCATCAGTCACTTTGATTACGCTGTCCATCAGCAGCCATCATTAGATCAGCTTCAACCTCAGTCACTTTGATTACGCTGTCCATCAGCAGCCATCATTAGATCGGCTTCATCCTCAGTCACTTTGATTACGCTGTCCATCAGCAGCCATCATTAGATCAGCTTTAACCTCAGTCACTTTGATTATGCTGTCCATCATCAGCCATCATTAGATCAGCTTCGTCATCAGTCACTTTGATTACGCTGTCCATCAGCAGCCATCATTAGATCAGTTTCATCCTCAGTCACTTTGATTACGTTGTCCATCAGCAGCCATCATTAGATCAGCTTTAACCTCAGTCACTTTGATTACGCTGTCCATCATCAGCCATCATTAGATCAGTTTCATCCTCAGTCACTTTGATTACGTTGTCCATCAGTCACACAGGCCATAGGAAACACATGAACAAGCAACGGCAGGGAAATATACTACACACTAAGTACCCCCTTGAAGCTTCAAGGACATGGTTCCAGGCAACCTTGCACAGAGACACATGTAACTAATATGATCTTATTTAGTCCTCCAAAGTTCAATTTGAATTGGGACTACTTTTGAGGATGTGTAAAATATAATCATGAGCATGTATTCAAAGAATGAAGCTCTCTGGAAATGAACTTACCATGAGGCATAGCTGATTGAATAATGAGACATACGTATATTATATTAACTAGTTAATTTACACATTTTCCAATCACCTTCATGTTACCTGACTAATTGATGGCACATTCTCATCTATAATAACCATATAATCCATTTTAGAATAATGCTGTAATGTAACAAAATGTGGAAGAAGTCAAGGGGTCTGAGGACTTTCCTAACGCACTGTATATATACAGTACCAGTCAAAAGTTTGGACATACCTACTCATTCAAAGGTTTTAGAACACCTACTCATTCAAAGGTTTTAGAACACCTACTCATTCAAAGGTTTTAGAACACCTACTCATTCAAAGGTTTTAGAACACCTACTCATTCAAAGGTTTTAGAACACCAACTCATTCAAAGGTTTTAGAACACCTACTCATTCAAAGGTTTTAGAACACCTACTCATTCAAAGGTTTTAGAACACCAACTCATTCAAAGGTTTTAGAACACCTACTCATTCAAAGGTTTTAGAACACCTACTCATTCAAAGGTTTTAGAACACCTACTCATTCAAAGGTTTTAGAACACCTACTCATTCAAAGGTTTTAGAACACCAACTCATTCAAAGGTTTTAGAACACCTACTAATTCAAAGGTTTTAGAACACCTACTCATTCAAAGGTTTTTCTTTATTTGTACTATTTTCTACATTGTAGAATAATAGTGAAGACATCAAAACAATGAAATAACACATATGGAACCATGTAGTGACCACAAAAGTGTTAAACTAATCAAGATATATTGATAATTCCACAAAATAGCCAGAAACAAAGAACTGTTTTCTGAAACTCATCAGTCTGTTCTTGTTCTGAGAAATGAAGGCTATTCCATTCGAGTTTATTTCCAAGAAACTGAAAATCTCGTATAACGCTGTGTTCTACTCCCTTCATAGAACAGCGCAAACCGTCTAACCAGAATAGAAAGAGGAAGACGCGACTCCGGGATGCAGGCCTTCTAGGCAGAGTTCTTCTGTCCAGTGTTATTTTGCCCATCTTAATCTTTTCTTTTCATTGGCCAGTCTGAGATATGGCTTTTAATTGCAGCATCCCGGAGTCGCCTCTTCACTGTTGACGTTGAGACTGGTGATTTGCGGGTACCATTTAATGAAGCTGCCAGTTGAGGACTTGTGAGTCGTCTGTTTCTCAAACTAGACACTCTAATGTGCTTGTCCTCTTGCTCAGTTGTGCACGTGGCTTCCCACCCCGGGGCTTCCCACAGACTCTGGCTAACTTGTGTTTCTAAAAATTAATTCAAAGGCACTGTAGACTGAGACTAATTAGTCATTTTTTGTGTAATTTGTATTTAATTCAAAGTAAGTCACAGTCTATATGCGCAATTTATAGACTATAATGATTTAATACAGCAAAAAGTTGTTTAAATGCTGAGCACTGAATGTCCCTGACTCCCTACCAGCCTAGTGTGTCTCACTTGCAAATACTTCACAATGTATTTCTTTGTAGCCTATAGCCTCGAAATAACTGAAATAATGTAGCCTAAATAATGAATCTCCTTCTTAGGCTCCCTGTCTGGCTCCTGACCTATTTAGAGTGTTTATATTCTGTTTAATATGACATGTGGCCTATTTGAAATGATGGGCACTTCTTATATTCACCTTTTCATATTTATTAAAATACTTTTCATTTAACTGATGTGGTTTGGTTTCAATACTTCAAAACCAAATGGTAGGTCTCGGTAGTCACAAAAATAGGTGGGTGTTGGTTAAATTGTGATTTTAATGAATGGAGTGATTCTGGAGCAGCATTTTGTTTTCCTGTGAGCATGGAGCTGTTTTTAGCAGAGCATATGGAAAGGATTTGGAGCGCCAGAGCGATGTGCGCTAGTTCCAACCGCTCAACTCCGCTCACATACACTGGTGTGTATAGACTGTATGGACAGTATATGATAGAAAAAGTGTGTACAGCAGTAGTTACAGTATATAGGATGAGCCTTGACTAGAACACAGAATATACATATAAAGTGGGTAAAACAGTATGTAGATATTTGTTAAAGTGACCAGTGTTCCATTTCTCTATGTACATAACACAGGAGGCTGCTGAGGGGAGAACGGTATGCAATAATGGCGAGAATGGAGCAAATAGAATGGCATCAACACATGGTTTCCATGTACTTGGTATTTGATACCATTCCACCAATTCCCCTCCAGTCATTACCACAAGCACGTTCTCCCCAATTAAGGTGCCACCAACCTCATGTGGTGCATAGGGCAAAGAAGTCTCTAAGGTACAGGGTAGAGTATAGGATGATAACCAGCTAGATCCCCAAATAATTGATTAAAACACACTATTTTGCACTCTGAAGGGTAGCACCATGGTGTAGCCAGAGGACAGATAGCTTCCCTCTTCCTCTGAGTACATTGACTTCAATACAAATGTCCTCCAACCTGTCAGAGCTCTTGCAGCATGAAATTACATGTTGTCCATCCAATCAAGGGATCAGAGAATGAATCTAGTACTGAAAGCATAAGCTTCAGCTAGTTAGCACTGCAGTGCATAAAATGTGGTGAGTAACTGACTCAAAGAGAGAGAAAGAAAATAATTGAACAGTTTTGAACAAATGAATTACTTCCTAAATGAAGAAGCAAGAGAGAAATAGAGAGAGAGAGATTTCCTAATTTCTTTCAGTTTCACTTACTTAGCTTGCAAATGCAGCTAGTTAGCCTACTGAAACCATGCACCATGCTCAAAC
>NC_088244.1:14933238-15033238 GCF_036934945.1 Oncorhynchus masou masou | reverse complement strand
ATGTGATGTGACCAATAACATTTTATTTTATTTTATTCTAAAGGTGTCTGCATGCTTCCCATCCGAAACACTTTAGGACAGTGTGTGCATACATTTCTCGAGGCAATCCGAAGTCTATGTCCCTTGATCAGTGATTGGTCAACAGAAGGGATTCTTCATTGAAGTGTTTGTCATTCTGCAAAATATTTTCACACACTTTTTCACTTGATAAATACTGCACTAAACACTTTACTTAGATGTAAAATTGTGCGATTTAAGAATTCCTCAAAAAACATTACAATTATTTACAGATGTCTTGTGTTATTTTAGATTAATTCAGACGATTATCAAGATGACCATTGCCACTTTTCTCAAATTTCTCAAGCTAAAGTCTTGTAATGTGACAAACATCGGAAGTTCCCAATCAGACAATTACTATAAAACAAATCTGTTTTCCTCTGTTAAATGTTTTGTGAATGCATGGCATTACTTTGTCCTCAGCCCTCCTGTGAATGCTGTGTACCATAATAACATGTTAACCTAAGTTTGCCTGGTTAATTATATTCATTTCAGATAACGTAGCAGGTTCTCCCCTTGTCTCCAGAAATTGTAAAATCCGTGTGCCCTTGGGATAAATAAATACCCTAAATATTGGATCCTGCCTTCATCCCAATTCCTGCACTGTCTCTTAACTAGCCCACTAGTCCTTTTTTTCTTTCAATGTTATCATCGTTATGCCATTAGTATGTGTACTCACATTATTCCCAACAGTCATTATATTATTGGGATATATTAAATGATGGCCAGGACCTAGTGTATGATGAATGAACTTGTTAGATCACAGCCACATTATTCCCAACAGTCATTATATTATTGGGATATATTAAATGATGGCCAGGACCTAGTGTATGATGAATGAACTTGTTAGATCACAGCCACATTATTCCCAACAGTCATTATATTATTGGGATATATTAAATGATGGCCAGGACCTAGTGTATGATGAATGAACTTGTTAGATCTCAGCCACATTATTCCCAACAGTCATTATATTATTGGGATATATTAAATGATGGCCAGGACCTAGTGTATGATGAATGAACTTGTTAGATCACAGCCACATTATTCCCAACAGTCATTATATTATTGGGATATATTAAATGATGGCCAGGACCCAGTGTATGATGAATGAACTTGTTAGATCACAGCCACATTATGTCCACACTCCACCTATTCCTTGTTACGTTCATATTGGTATTTTATTAGGATCCCCATTAGCTGTTGTGAAAGCAGCATCTACTCTTCCTCTGGGGTCCACACAAAACATGAAACAAGACATAATATTGAAAATTAATAGACAAAAGCTCAAGGACAGTAGTACATGCATTAAAAATGGCACACAGCCTACATATCAATACATACAAACCAAATACCTGGGTCAAATAGGGAAGAGGTTTGCTGTTAGTTCCTTTCTGTTTTTTGATACCAGGTCTGCTGTTCATTTTAGCAATATGAGATGGAAGGGATTTCCATGCAATAATGTCTCTAACACTGTACGCTTTCTTGAATTTGTTCTGGATTTGTGGACTGAAAAGATGTATGGTGGGGTAAGTGTGTGTGTTTCAGAGCTGATTTGTGGACTGAAAAGATGTATGGTGGGGTAAGTGTGTGTGTGTTTCAGAGCTGATTTGTGGACTGAAAAGATGTATGGTGGGGTAAGTGTGTGTGTTTCAGAACTGATTTGTGGACTGAAAAGATGTCTGGTGGGGTAAGTGTGTGTTTCAGAGCTGTGTGTAAGTTGCAAACCATTTAGATTTTTTAACAATGGTTCTTAGAAAAGTAAGTGATGCAGTCAGTCCTCAACTCTTAGCCAAGAAAGACTGGCATGCATAGTATTAGTCCTATGATTACAACAATGAGCAAGACATGCTGCTTTGTTCTGAGACAGCTGCAGCTTAACTAGGACTTTCTTTGCAGCACTTGACCACATGACTGGACAATAATCTACGAATGAAAGTCTATAAGGAAAGTTTAAAACATACTGTAGGTGCACACATGTTGAAAGAAAATATTGAGGTGATCTAGGGTGTGGTCATTAGTCCAACAGTTGCAAACGAGAGTTTCTATTGGACAAATTCACTCCTGTGTTCCAATGGCACGTTGTGTTAGCTAATCCAAGTTTATCATTTTAAAAGGCTAATGGATCGCTATTAGCTAACACAACGTGCCATTGGAACATAGGAGTGATGGTTTCTGATAATGGGCCTCTGTACGCCTATGTAGATATTCCATTAAAAATATGCAGTTTCCAGCTACAATAGTCATTTACAACAATAACAATGTCTACACTGTATTTCTGATCAATTTGATGATATTTTAAACTAAGACATTTCTAAGTGACCCCAACTTTTGAATGGAAGTGTATGTTTATCCCCTTTGTTCTTTGTCGTGGTTGAGTCTCTCATATCAAGAAAACCCCATGTAACACACATTGTGGAAAGGTGAAGCTAAACAGTTAGCTAGAGGTAGACTACGGTGTTACTTAGCTTAGTGCTGACTGTCTGCTTTTCGCCTTACAGACGAATGCAGCTAACTTTAACAAGTAGATGTCACTCAACTCAAGGTATAGTATAGCTATTTAATTTATTTCCCAATTACTTTTCTTATGTATGACGTTGAAGCTGGATTTGCCAAATCGTTCAGTGCTTACTATTCAAGCTGGCTAGCAAGCTAAATAGATGGCTCTGGATAATTTGGTACTTTCCCCCCAAAAAATTACGTTTGAAACATGTTTCTTTGCTTATGGTTCTATATTTTTTGTTTCAGATATTTTCATTTTTCATCTGCTGTAATGATGTTCTGCTCGCCCAAAGTCACACTTGTAAGCTGTCAAGTTTGCTCTCTCCACCACATTACTGCTCTCTCCACCACATTACTGCCCTCTCCACCACACTACTGCTCTCTCCACCACACTACTGCTCTCTCCACCACACTACTGCTCTCTCCACCACACTACTGCTCTCTCCACCACACTACTGCTCTCTCCACCACACTACTGCTCTCTCCACCACACTACTGCTCTCTCCACCACACTACTGCACTCTCCACCACATTACCGCCCTCTCCACCACACTACTGCTCTCCACCACACTACTGCTCTCTCCACCACACTACTGCTCTCTCCACCACACTACTGCTCTCTCCACCACACTACTGCACTCTCCACCACACTACTGCAATCTTGACCGGTCTGTGCGCTCACTGCACTCATGTCTCTCTCACACACACACACACACACACACTAAAGCAGATTAGAGGGTTCTTTCAGAGATGCCAATTTAGCAGCTTTCAAAGAGCGTCTCAATGCATCACTCTTCCACTGCCACGGAGAGCACTATATACATGTACCTGACATTCATCTCACAGACAATGTCCTCCCCAACACACTGCTATTATACACACACAGCCAATTGGTTGTGATTCTCCAGGGCTGTCTAAACCTGTTCCCAGTTGATTATAGACCTGGCTCCATTGCTAGGTTAAGAGAGAATTAGAGCAGATGAAGGTCATAACTCACCAGATTGTGAGGCTTATATTACAGCAGGACACATTCTATTTCCTTTTAACTCTTATATGGGATTAATCAAATAGGCATAAGGATACATACACACACAAACACACACATATAATCACTCAGTCAAGTTATACAAGGTGCTGGTGTCATAACCTGAGGCTGCTGTTTTACATAACAGGCTGGCTTAAGGGGAAGAGCGTCCTGAAATTGCATTGATGCATCAATCAGCTCACGCTTCCATGAAAAGGATTCCATGTGTAGATTAGCGTTGGGAGCTGACAAAGGTTTCGGCTGGGACTCAAACAGTCTTATCATATTTAAATATATACACCCGGTGGTATTGCTCTGTGATTTGCTGTCAAAGAAGCTTCAGTTGAATATAATTAATCTGTAGGACCATGTGATAAATATGGATATTGTTACAGTCTGTGGAGAGAGGCCAGGGAAAGGGCATAGGGATTCACGATAGGCATAAACAGATACCTATGGTGCACACCCACGCACACAGTGAGTATGAACCAGGATCCACAATAGCACTTGTCTGAGGAGCATCTTCCAGAGTTCAAAGAGGCTCTCAGGAACTCATATCATCACTTCAGCTCTTTGATAATCAATTACACAAACACAAAGACTGCACTGAGTCCCCCATCAGCACACACACGCACACACACCTCTGGGCTGACAGATCCCCAAGGAGCTTTCACATTCCTGGGGTCCAGCACTTTGATAATCAATTATACAAACACAAAGACTCTGGACACCCTCACACACACTTACTGTATGTGCACACAGTCACACACACACAGCAGATATGAACCAGCATCCACAATAGCACTTTACTGAGGAGCATCTTCCAGATTTCAAAGAGATTGAGTCCACCATCAGCAGACACACACCCCTCTGGGCTGACAGATCCACAAGGAGCTCTCATATAATGTGTTTGTTAAAGGGCCAGAAGAAACAGGTGTTTGAGAAGCTCAGTCAGTTGTATAACCTTTAACAAACATAGTAGACCTGGTCCTGTTTGTAGGAGCATGGCACCAGCAATGCAGGTTCCCTTTCCACTGAGGTTATATACCACAATGTAAATAGGTCGCTTTGGTTAAAAGAATGCTAAGTGGAATATTATATTGTATTCTGAGTGTACATAACATAAAGAACACCTTCCTGATATTGAGTTGCATCCCTCTTTTGCCCTAAATACAGCCTCAATTCTTTGGGGCATGGACTACGCAAGGTTTCGGAAGCGTTCCACAGGGATGCTGGCCCATGTTGACTACAATGCTTCCTACAGTTGTGTGAAGTTGGGTGGATGTTCTTTGGGTGCTGGACCATTCTTGAAAGACATGGGAAATTGTTGAGTGTGAAAAGTACAGTAACATTGCAGTTCTTGACACAAACCGGTGCACCTGGCATCTACTACCATACCCATGATCATCTGGCATTTCATATTTCGATAAACTTGAATTTGATTTTAATTCTTATTTGCACCATGTGCATAAGGTAAAGAGTGAATTAAAGATGACTTGTCAAACTTGACTTTATTTAATTATTTGACCTGTTTCCTTCTTTACACAGGCAAACACACAATTACTGCAAGACTTATTTACTTGGAAGTGTTTTTCTTTAACCTTGCTCCTTGACATTTTCAATTGCTTATGCGTTCATAAGAAATATACCATTAATTGTGGCTGAATGGAATAATAACATTAACCTCGACTTGTTTTTCTCCTGACAAGTTTTGCCTGCGGCCATGGTATTTCACCTCCCTTCCTGAAGTGAAAACTCCAGCGATTGAGAAATGAGCAACATGAGGGGATAAATGAATTACCTCCAGGGCAGTTGAGAGGAGAAGCAGAATATTCTAGTTAAGTCTGTGTTTTAAATTAAATGTATATATATCATTAGGCAGAGCTGGCCGGCCCCCTAGGCCACCTCACCTTCCGTTTTAACTACTACCTCACTATCGCCCATCACCCTCTCTCACCCTCCTCCTCTCTTTGATTTCTCCTTTTTTCACCTTCCCCTCCCCTTCGCTCTCTCCCTATCTCCTCTTCATCCTCCCCTTTCACTGTACTCTCTCTCAGCTTTGTGCATACCCTTTGGGAATTGCAAACGCTGGTAGTCCAGCGTTCGTTTAAAACGTGATATTCAAATGCAGTCAGAAAATAAACTTCAGAGTTGTATTTAATGTGAGTGACAGCTACTGACTAACTTTAGAGAGCTGTGAGCTGGTGTGAGCATGGCATGGAGTCCAGGCTGAGTTGGTACAGTAGCTCCCAGGACTACATACTGTACATCAACAGTGTAAAGGCTTTCTGTCTTTCTCAGAAGACTTTCAGTACATGTTACACTCATATGAACTGTGAGAGGAGTGAACTCGGGGCAACTGGATTCATGCCATATGAGACGAACTGTGACAGTCTCGTCCCTGCAATCAGCAAAAACAAAAACCTGTTTAATAAAATAACGTCAGGCATATACATTTTTATAGAGAGGCTGTGTTCGAGAGAGGTGCATTCTGAATATGAATTAGCGATACCATTTTAGAAGAAGGCTTTAAAGCCAAGAGCTACATGATCTCTTATGCAAAGCTAACCTGAATTCGATGAGAATCCGTTCTGACAGAGCCATTCTCGAAGGAGAGCTAATATATCAAATATGATCTGCACAGGAGGTTTACCAACGCTGACACTTATGCAAGGGTCTATGCTTCACAGTTTTCCTTATGTAACTTGTTCAAAACCTGTCTGAATAGAACAGACCCTCAATTGGATCCAAATAAAAACAAATCATTACTCACCAAATCATCTTAATCCCTTTTGGGACATATAGAACTCGAAGTACCCTGAAAATATCTTATTTGCATATCTGTTGAAACGTATAAAACAACAATGTAATGCATTGTATAACGTTACACACTTCCTTGTCTGGCTCTGTCTGCAAACCACTAATTGCATTATGAAGATCTCTCTGTAGACATATTACCTATAATCTATAGACATATTACCTATAATCTATAGACATATTACCTATAATCTATAGATAGATTACCTATAATTAGCAACAAACTCAGATGTCCCCGTCTCCTCCAAAACATGCCTCTGTGTCGCAGGCTAGATAAAGGTTGCCCCGTGTTGCTTTCTAGCTGGTCACAAGATTAATAAATCAGTGAAGACTTGGTGTCCCCTTCCGGCATATTCTAATGGCCACCATTGATCTGTTTTTTAAATCATCTTTGCATTGGAACATTTTAATGTGGCTCCGGAGGGGATGTGATCTCCACTGACCACTGCTGTTATTCATAGGCTGTTTAATGGGGAAGGTTGTTGTTACTGCTGAGAAGACTACTTTATCCTTCATTAATACCCTCTGATTGCCAGGTGACAACCGTTCCAGATTTGTTCAGTAAGACTCAAACTGGCGACCACCCTGTTGCTGGCCCGCCATGTAGTATCAAGCAACTAAGTAGCCTAAATAATCCATCTTTCATTAACAAGGTGAAGTCATATTTACTTATAGCCCTGCCTACAATGAACAACTTGTTTTTTTTAAATTATATGAGCAAAAAAATATTCCACTTTATTTGGAATGACAAGCCAGACAAAATTAAACTGGCCTATTTATATCATTAATATTTGGAGGGCTGAAATTATTAACTATTAAAGCATTGAACCTCTTACTAAAGGCTTCGTCATACACAAATTGGACTTAAATCCGAACTGGTTTTCCAGCAGATTAGTACAAATGCCTCACCCCATGTTAAAACATGTAATTTTTCCCTATATTCAGAATGCAACCTCTCACTTTTGGTTATTTGAAAATAAAATTATCTCCAGAATATATCTATTTTTTAATTTTTTAAAAATTGAATCCACCTTAAAAGACAGAATAAATATTACAAATATTACGGTTAAACTAAAATATACTTTTTGATAAAACATTTTTAAAAAGTATAATCTTTGTTAATGATAACATGAATACGACTGGTGGAGTTGTGTCACGCATGCAGATTTTGCTGCGTTGAAACAGAATCATTAGAACACTTGTTCTGGGGCTGCCTATCCATAGCTTTCTTTGGTTACAGGTTCAGGAATGGCTGAAGAATTGCAACATTTACCTGGAGCTACCTCTGTAGATAACACTGCTGGGTGACTTGGAAAGCCAGTCAATCAATCAATAAAATAATTATTTTATAAAAATATGAATCTTTAATTTGCAATTGGTAGAAACTATGACAATAGAAATATTTAGAACTTTTGTGAAACGTTACAGCACAGTTGAAAAATATATGGCATATTAGAAATGAGGTTTTCACAGATAAATGGCTTGAGGGTAGTTGAAGGGTGGGACATATGTTTTATTTATTTTGTTTAAATAGAGCTGTCATCAAGGCAAAGGGTGGCTACTTTGAAGAATGTCAAATCTAAAATATTGATTTGTTTAACACTTTTTTTGGTTTACTACATGATTCCATGTGTTATTTCATAGTTTTGATGTCTTCACTATGGTTTTGTATCCTCTGTTATCTTATATATCCCATTTAGCAGACGCTTTTGTCCAAAGCGACTTACAAGTCGGCTGGGGCCACTACTTTTACATATGGGTGGTCCCAGTGGGAATCGAACCCACGACGCTTGGCGTTGCAAGCGCCATGCTCTACCGACTGAGCCACACAGGACCCTTCTACAATGTAGAAAATAGCAAAAATAAAGAAAAACCCTTGAATGAGTAGGTGTCCGAACTGTTGGCTGGTACTGTTAATATAACTAATGTAAAATATACCATGTCCATGAAATGTATATAGTATGTATAAGATGTAAGTAGAAGCCAAGGTACTGTTGTCCATTATTTTACTCCAATTAGAGGAGGGCTGGTAGGATTAGGGGAAAATAATAAAGAAGTAAACAGATATTGAAAAAAACATATAAATGGGGTATTAGAAATGATGCAGACAATAACATTGTGGGTTATATCAATGTGCAATAGTAAAGCTGAAAAATAAGTGAGGTCCTCGGATAAATATACTGAACAAAAATAAACACAACATGCAACAATTGCAACTATTTTACTGAGTTACAATACACATAAGGAAATCATTCAATTGAAATAAATTCATTGGGCCCACCCACTGGGGAGCCAGGCCCAGGCAATCAGAATTACTTTTCCCCACGAAAGAGCTTTATTGCAGACAGAAATACTCCTCAGGGTGGCTGGTCTCAAACAATCCCGCAGGGGAAGAAGCCTGATGTGGAAGTCCTAGGCTGGCATGGCTACACGTGATCTGCGGTTGTGAGGCTGGTTGGACGTACTGCAAAATTCTCTAAAATCAAATCAAATGTATTTATATAGCCCTTCGTACATCAGCTGATATCTCAAAGTGCTGTACAGAAACCCAGCCTAAAACCCCAAACAGCAAACAGCAAACAATGCAGGTGTAGAAGCACAGTGGTTAGGAAAAACTCCCTAGAAAGGCAAAAACCTAGGAAGAAACCTAGAGAGGAACCAGGCTATGTGGGGTGGCCAGTCCTCTTCTGTCTGTGCCGGGTAGAGATTATAACAGAACATGGCCAAGATGTTCAAATGTTCATAAATGACCAGCATGGTCGAATAATAATAAGGCAGAACAGTTGAAACTGGAGCAGCAGCACGGCCAGGTGGACTGGGGACAGCAAGGAGTCATCATGTCAGGTAGTCCTGGGGCATGGTCCTAGGGCACAGGTCCTCCGAGAGAGAGAAAGAGAGAATTAGAGAACGCACACTTAGATTCACACAGGACACCGAATTGGACAGGAGAAGTAATCCAGATATAACAAACTGACCCCAGCCCCCCGACACAAACTACTGCAGCATAAATACTGGAGGCTGAGACAGGAGGGGTCAGGAGACACTGTGGCCCATCCGAGGACACCCCCGGACAGGGCCAAACAGGAAGGATATAACCCCACCCACTTTGCCAAAGCACAACCACCAATTTACCATCCTGAGACAAAGCTGAGTATAGCCCGCAAAGATCTCCGCCATGGCACAACCCAAGGGGGGGCGCCAACCCAGACAGGATGACCACAACAGTGAATCAACCCACTCAGGTGACGCACCCCTTCCAGGGACGGCATGAGAGAGCCCCAGTAAGCCAGTGACTCAGCCCCTGTAATAGGGTTAGAGGCAGATAATCCCAGTGGAAAGAGGGGAACCGGCCAGGCAGAGACAGCAAGGGTGGTTCGTTGCTCCAGAGCCTTTCCGTTCACCTTCCCACTCCTGGGCCAGACTACACTCAATCATATGACCCACTGAAGAGATGAGTCTTCAGTAAAGACTTAAAGGTTGAGACCGAGTTTGCGTCTCTGACATGGGTAGGCAGACCGTTCCATAAAAATGGAGCTCTATAGGAGAAAGCCCTGCCTCCAGCTGTTTGCTTAGAAATTCTAGGGACAATTAGGAGGCCTGCGTCTTGTGACCGTAGCGTACGTGTAGGTATGTACGACAGGACCAAATCAGAGAGATAGGTAGGAGCAAGCCCATGTAATGCTTTGTAGGTTAGCAGTAAAACCTTGAAATCAGCCCTTGCTTTGACAGGAAGCCAGTGTAGGGAGGCTAGCACTGGAGTAATATGATCACATTTTTTAAAATGACGTTGGAGGATGCTTATGGTAGAGACAGGACATTGAATTATCTTGCAACAGCTCTGGTGGATATCCCTGCCTTTAGCATGGCAATCCTCCCTCAAAACTGGAGACAAACTGCACATTTTAGAATGGCCTTTTAATGTCCCCAGCACAAGGTGAACCTGTGTAAGGATCAAGCTGATTAATCAGCTTCTTCATATGCCACATCTGTCAGGTGGATGGATTATCTTGGCAAAGGAGAAATACTCACTAACAGGAATGTAAACAAATTTCTTCACAACATTTTAGGGAAATAATATTTTTGTGCGCATGGAACATTTCTGGGATCTTTCTTTTCAGCTCATGAAATATGGGGAAATATGTTGCGTTTATATTTTTGTTCAGTATACTAACAATATAAAATAGTTTATTTTTATCAAGGGGGAGCATGTAAACAGAGGCAACAAATTCAAATAGAAATGCATTTTATTTTACATTTTGTCACGTGTGCTCCCTCTCCGGCCTGAGGTCACCAGGCTGCTCGTTATAGTGCACACCTGTCACCATCGTTAACCACACTTCCGCGTCATCAGACTCACCTGGCATCCATCACTTCCTTGTTTACCTGACCTATATACATTACTTACAATTAATGAGACGTCAACCTTCACACAGCAAGGGACAGAGGAGGCTGCTGGAAGGAGCAATAGGAGGAGGGGCTCATTGTAATGGCTGGAATGGAATGGTATCAAACAAATGGAAACCACATGTTTGACTCCATTCTATCAATTCCATTCCAGCCAATACAATGAGCCTGTCCTCCAACTCCTCTCACTAGCCTCCACTAGCAAGAGAAATCTGAATGAATTGAAAGCCCTGCCTTTGATTGTCAACAAGCTGCACCGGACAGGCAATACAGAGAAGAAAGCGTGTTATGGTGTCCACTGGTCAGACTTGTTTGCTGTAAAATAACAGAAGTAGAGTCACTGTTTTATAATACAATAGAAATGCATTGAAAAAGGGATGCAGACATAAGTATGTAATTGAATCCTTATTTTGTGTCTTTAATTTTTCTATTCAGAGAGAGTGTCACAACCTTCAGAGGCAGGAAGATGGTGCAAGGCAGAATTGGGATTTCCCATATGGGTCAAATAGAGCTTTTCCACTGTAGTACCTTGAAATGACAAAACAGAGCCTCAGATGAGTAAGACTTTTGAGAAAGTGAGAGGACGAAATTCTCTTTCTCTTCTCCTTCCCCCTCTCTATTCACACACACACACACTGAGCTGGAGAAGGCCTCTAAATGACAGAAGAGGACACGTGCCATCAATTACTGTAGATACCCAGACTAATCTAAGCATGATTGACATCCTCTTCCTCTCTCCACATCTCCAAAGACCTATACCCTATCGATTACGTCGAGCACTTTATCCATGATTAATATGTATGGACTTCGTGGGGTCAATGCCCCCTGTTCTTGAATAAAAGGCAGGAGGAGTGAACATGGTCATCCATATTAGCACAGAGGAGCTCACAGCTCAGCAGATCCCTCTAAAATGCCCCAGGAGCACAACTGTACAGCGACCATGCATCATTTACATACTCAGCTTTAATTCCATGGCGTTGAGTTGCGTTACAGTGAGTGAAAACATGCCACCCTTGACTCCTGCGCTAAGCGGATGATTTGCTAAGGGTATAAGTAAATACATAAATAAACACTGTGTGCAATTTTAATGTTTTCCCACAGCGCAGCATCTCTGAGTGAATATTCAAAGTGTCCTGACAAGCGTTTGCAGAGATGAACTTATGAGGTAACCTTGGAATTTGCATCATTGTCAAATTGCCCTTACCTAACATGATGGCAAAGTGCAGTGGCTTGCTAGGAAGGGAGGGAACAGTAGAGCGTGAGTGAGTGAGTTGTGTAAATTCCAAGGTTATGACCCACATTGTCTTATGTCACACAGTCAGCCATGCTCACATTAGAGAAAGAGAGACTTTTGCCAGTTTATGACTTCATATAGTCTCCTGTCACAAAGTCAGCCATGCCCACATTATCAAGATGCAACCTACATTTTGGGGAACATTTTTGTTCCCAGAGGACATCATGGCATCCTGTCTTCATTTGACTGTTTACATCCATTATGTACTACCTGCAGAGTGGAGACCGCATGTAACCGAGTCACTTAACTCCGCCACACGAACACCATAGGGAGACTCTGACCACATTGTCCCACAGCTAAGGACCAGGTGCTTTGTAGTGAATGGAGGTAAAGTCCTGTCCATGTCATAACTCTGTGCGTCACATCATCCCACTAGCACATCCCTCCTGTCCATAGATAAATCTTGGGGCTAACCCAGGACACGCTTCATTCATCCTTCAAAACTCTATTACTGGGGCTAATGCTGGAGCTTTTCAATTATACATTGACACTGATTGTCTGTACCATGGAAATATAATAGGGCTTGTGTGGGTGGTATTAGGTGTTGAGTGCCTGGCACCCCAAGCTCTCAGTATTTCATTGTGTCCATTAATAGACATACAACTTATTCTGAAATCTAGTAGCATCTACCTGAAGGTGAGTCGATGTGATCGTAGTACATGCTGTGAGATATTACAATATCTAGAATGATTCTGTGATTGATCATAGGGAAAAAGAGCTACTATGTGAATATGTGAAACAACGGCAATACGGGTTGATTGCACTGAAACGTTTGATTAATTTGATTACTCAGTTTAGTTAGTACATCAACTTTATTTATGTTTTCTTTGAAATATAACCTTTTTTTAACCAGGAAGGCCAGTTTATTTTTTATTTCACCTTTATTTCACCAGGTAGGCTAGTTGAGAACAAGTTCTCATTTGCAACTGCGACCTGGCCAAGATAAAGCATAGCAGTGTGAACAGACAACACAGAGTTACACATGTAGTAAACAATAAACAAGTCAATAACACAGTAGAAAAAAAGAGTCTATATACATTGTGTGCAAAATGCATGAGGTAGGCAAGTAATTACAATTTTGCAGATTAACACTGGAGGGATAAATGATCAGAACAAGTTCTCATTTACAAGTGCAACATGGCCAAGATAAAGCAAACAGTGCGACACAAAGAACAGAGTTACTCATGGGATAAACAAATGTACAGTCAATAACAATAGAAAAATCTATATACAGTGTGTGCAAATCTAGTAAGATTAGGGAGGTAAGGCAATAAATAGGCCAAAGTGGCAAAATAATTACAATTTAGCAATTAAACACTGGAATGATATATGGGCAGAAGATGAATGTGCAGAAGATGAATGTGCAAGTAGAGATACTTGGCTTTGGGGGTGACCAGTGAGATATACCTGCTGGAGCGTGTGCTACGAGTGGGTGCTGCTAAGGTGACCAGTGAGCTGAGATAAGGCGGGGCTTTACATAGCAGAGACTTGTAGATAACCTGTAGCCAGTGGGTTTGGCAGCGAGTATGAAGCGAGGGCCGACCAACGAGAGCGTACAGGTCGCAGTGGTGGGTAGTGTATGGGGCTTTGGTGACAAAACGGATGGCACTTTGATAGACAGCATCCAACTTGATGAGTAGAGTGTTGGAGGCTATTTTATAGATGACATCACCGAAGTCGAGGATCGGTAGGATGGTCAGTTTTACGAGGGTATGTTTGGCAGCATGAGTGAAGGATGCATTGTTGTGATATAGGAAGCCGATTATATATTTAATTTTGGATTGGAGATGCTTAATGTGAGTCTGGAAGGAGAGTTTAAAGTCGAACCAGACACCAAGGTATTTGTAGTTGTCCACATATTCTAAGTCAGAACCGTCCAGAGTAGTGATGATATTCAGGCAGGCGGCGATCGGTTGAAATGCATGCATTTAGTTCTACTTGCATTTAAGAGCAGTTGGAGGCCATGGAAGGAGTGTTGTATGGCATTGAAGCTTGTCTGGAGTTTTGTTAAAACCTGTTAAGGCTCGGGACAATACTGCCCCCTTTGGATGAATTGTGTGCCCAGAGTAAACTAAAAAAAAAAAAAGTGTCAAAAATTGCTAATATATGCATATAATAACTATTATAGAATAGTAAACTCTAAAGCTTCTAAAACCGTTCGAATTATGTCTGTATGTAAAGCAGAACTCACAGGGCAGCCATTCTCCCAAACTCTCTCTCTCTCCTAAGAAAGTTGCTCCAACTTTGACGTCATCGCCCCCACCCTTCCCAACCAGCTACGGATCTGGGAACAGTTTCTATCTCTTCAGCGCGCTCTCGTCTTTCAATGAGACGTGGAACGGCGAAAATAGCACGAGCTTTGACTGCTTGGCGGGCAAAATACTGAGGTGTCACGAGTTTTCAGGTGCGCGCTCTGTGAAAAGGGTCTTTTTGTTCCAGCTTGCTTGAGGAGAGTTCGTTATGTTTGATTTAATCGCCAATTGTTTTGTACGTTAAAAACATCCTAAAGCTTGATTCTGCACTTAGTTTGACCAGTTTAGTCGACATATAATATGTACATTTGTAGTTTTGATGCGCAATTTTCGTGATCAGAAGTCCTTTTTGGGGTAATTCACCTGAAGATGTTTGTATTAGCAAATGCTAAGACACACCAACAGCAACCAAACGTTATATTAGGTAAGTATAACTCCTTCCACGACATTCTTGTCGGAGACCATCAAAGGTAAGGGAATATTTATGTTATAAAATTGTATTTTTGTCGACTCCAACATAGTAGAGAAATAATGCTAATGCCTGAGCGCCGTCTCAGATTATTGAATAGTGAACAAATTCTGTAACGTTAAAAATAAATGTAACACAGCATTTGTATTAAGAAGAAGTGTATCTTTCTAAATATATGTAGAACATGTATATTTAGTCAAAGTTTATGATGTTTATTGCTGTTATCTGGAGTTAGCTGCCGGAGCTATTTATAATTTCTCCGGACATTTCTGCTGCATTTTTTGAACATGGCTCAATGTAAACAGAGATTTATGGATATAAATTGCATATTATTGAAAAAAAACATAAATGTACTGTGTAACATGTGCTATTACTGTCATCTGATGAAGATTTTCAAAAGGTTAGTGAATTATTTCTTTTAATCCTGCGTTTGTGATTGTGCTATTTTGCATAGCAATGTGGCTACATATTGTATGCTCTCCTAGTGGTGGTTTAACATAAATATTTGCTAGGTTTTCACTGTAAAACATTTTAAAATTCTGACACGCTGGGTAGATAAACAAGGTGTTTCTTTCATTTAAGCTATTGGACTTGTTAATGTGTGGAGGTTAAATATTTTTAAGAATATTTTTGCTTTCCCTGCGCCACCGTTTGAGCTGAACGGGGGGGGGGTGGTGTTCCCAGTTGGCAGCCCCTTCAGGTTAACCTCTAGCGTCGAGAAATCCCATATCTGGGAGCGTAATCATAGCCTCAAGCTCATTACCATAACGCAACGTTTCCTATTCATGAAAATCGCAAATGAAATGAAATAAATATTGAAACACAAGCTTAGCCTTTTGTTAACAACACTGTCATCTCAGATTTTCAAAATATGCTTTTCAACCAAAGCTACACAAGCATTTGTGTAAGAGTATTGATAGCCTAGCATAGCATTAAGCCTAGCATTCAGCAGGCAACATTCACAAAAACAAGAAAAGCATTCAAATAAAATCATTTATCTTTGAAGAACTTCGGATGTTTTCAATGACGAGACTCTTAGATAGCAAATGTTCATTTTTTCCAAAAAGATAATTTGTGTAGATGAAATAGCTCCGTTTTGTTCATCACGTTTGGCTAAGAAAAATACCGGAAAATGCAGTCACTTACAACGGCAAACTTTTTTCCAAATTAGCTCCATAATATCGACAGAAACATGGCAAACGTTGTTTAGAATCAATCCTCAAGGTGTTTTTCACATATCTATTCGATAATCTATCAGTGGTGGCAGTTGGCTTGTCATCAGAAGCAAACGGAAAAATACTGCAGCTGGAGATTACGCAAAAATTGCAACGGAGGACACCAAGCGAGCACCTGGTAGATGTAGTCTCTTATGGTCAATCTTCCAACGATATGCCTACAAATACATCACAATGCTGTAGACACCTTGGGGAAAACGTGGAAAACGTAAGCTGACTCCTAGCTCCTTCACAGCCATATAAGGAGTCATTGGAATGAGGCGGTTTCAAAAAATGCGGCACTTCCTGATTGGATTTTTATCTGGGTTTCGCCTGTAACATCAGTTCTGTGGCACTCACAGACAATATCTTTGCAGTTTTGGAAACATCAGTGTTTTCTTTCCAAAGCTATCAATTATATGCATAGTTGAGCATCTTTTTGTGACAAAATATTGTGCTTAAAACGGGCACGTCTTTTTATCCAAAAATAAAATAGCGCCCCCATAGCATCAAGATTAATGATGGCGGTTATATCATTTCGGACCTTGAGCGTGACTGAGGTGCACCCATGACAAGCTCGGAAATCAGATTGCATAGCGGAGAAGGCATGGGGGGATTCGAAGTGGTTGGTCTGTTTGTTAATTTGGCTTTCGAAGACTTTAGAAAGGCAGGGTAGGATAGATCTAAGTATGTAACAGTTTGGGTCTAGAGTGTCTCCCCCTTTGAAGAGGGTGGGTGACCGCGGCAGCTTTCCAATCAGTTCTCTGGCAGTGTGGTGATTGCATGTTAGCAAGCGATTGCATATGAGCAAATTATTTACTTGCTCGCCTACGGATTCTCAGACGGCAGTCAGATCTGCGTCCTCTTTTCTCTGTGTTTTCTTCATGCAAATGACGGGGATTTGGGCCTGTTTCCCTGTGAGAGAAGTATATCCTTCTCGTCGGACTCGTTAAGGGAAAAGCTGCTTCCAGTTCATGGTGAGTAATTGCAGGGATTTTCGGTCATAAGAGACGGTAGCAGCAACATTATGTACAAAATAAGTTACAAACAACCCAAAAACCTAACAAAATAGCACAGTTGATCAGGAGCATATAAGACGTCAGCCATCCTCTTCGGTGCTTCTATCCTTTCACAAGATGTCACCAGACATCACCACCATTTGCTGTGTGAATGAGTTGAATCAGTTTACCTGGACATTCCATTACCCACTGTTAGGAAAAAAAATAAAAAATCACACATGCCTGTCAAGGAAGGAGGAGTAAATTCCATGTCATCTGAGGATTCAGGAAGTGAAATATTTGAAATGCAGTTAATGATTAAAAATATTGTCAAGAAACATTATGAGCGGTTTTCAGTCCAACGCTTTAATTCAATTAATCTCCCAAATTGACTAAATTAATGTTACGGTTTGGGATACTGAAAAACACACAAAATAGTGTCTATCACTGGAATTGAAAACGCAACCTTTGGATCCAGAGTCATGGAATTACATCTAATCAGAGGTAATGTAGAATAGGTACTGTGCCACATCATTGATATCATGTTCTGCCATGGACTCATACAACCCTGCTGAATTCACTCTTTCTTCACTACCAGGACTTTAAAGAATAATGTCTGACTTTGAATTTTGAGATATTCACAGTGATCGTTGTGAAGTTTGGGGCTGTTTGTAGGGCACGTGGAAGAGGAAACTGATTAGAGGGCAGCAACATGGGGCTATGGTAACCACAACGTATCAGCATCAACACTCAATCCCCCTATTACTGAGAAGCTTTCTGAGCCTTAGGTTAGTATCAGTGGAGGCTGCTGAGGGAAGAACAGCTCTTAATAATCGCTGGAAGGGAGTGAATGGAATCAAACACCTGGAGACTATGTAACACCATTCCATTAATTTCGCTCCAGCCATTACCATGATCCTGTCCTCCCCAATTAAGGTGCCACTAATGTCCTGTGGTTAGTACACGCATGCACACACACAGATACGTACACACAGACAAATAAAGACTGACACACACACACGCATACACTAGCATTTATCTTATTTTGACTCGCACAGCCACTGCTAAAATAGCAGATCAGAAAGACTTGAGTCCTGCCTTTACCAGAAACATTATTGTATCCCCATTAGGTTAATGTGTGTGTGTGTGTATACAGCTCTGGCAAAAATTAAGAGACCAGTGCAAAATGATCAGATTCTCTGGTTTTGCTATTTATAGGGTTGTGTTTGGGTAAAATGAACATGTTTGTTTTATTCTATAAACCACTGACAACATTTCTCCCAAATTCCAAGTAAAAGTATTGTAATTTAGAGCGACCCCAGGACAACCTTGTACGTGGCTTGATTCATGCGTCCTTCACAAAGACAAATCTGCCCGATTCCAGCCTTGCTGAAGCACCCCCAGATCATCACCGATCCTCCACCAAATTTCACAGTGGGTGTGAGACCTGGAGAGGCCTACAAGTCTCGCACCCACTTTGAAATTTGGTGGAGGATCGGTGATGATCTGGGGTTGCTGCAGCAAGGCTGGAATCAGGCAGATTTGTCTTTGTGACGGACGCATGAATCAAGCCACGTACAAGGTTGTCCTGGGAGAAAACCTGCTTCCTTCTGCACTGACAATGTTCCCAAACTCTGAGGATTGTTTTTTCCAGTAGGACAATGCTCCATGCCACACAGCCAGGTCAATCAAGGTGTGGATGGAGGACCACCAGATCAAGACCCTGTCATTACCAGCCCAATCTCCAGACCTGAACCCCATTGAAAACCTCTGGAATGTGATCAAGAGGAAGATGGATGGTCACAAGCCATCAAACAAAGCCGAGCTGCTTGAATTTTTGCGCCAGGAGTGGCATAAAGTCACCCAACATCAACGTGAAAGACTGGTGGAGAGCATTTTCATTTTACCCAAACACATACCTATAAATAGTAAAACCAGAGAAACAGAATTTTGCAGTGGTCTCCTAATTTTTTTACCAGAGCTGTATATCTGTGTGACTGCTTATTTATACAGCTGTGCCTGCCTGCTTGCATGCATACACATGTGATGTGTGAACATATGTGCATTTATGAGAGCGTGTGTGAGGAGATCAGAGTGTGTGTGTGTGTGTGTGTCTGATTGGTTTTCCACACAGTAATTGGTAATGTATCAGACTTGGCATCCCTGGCTTATGGCTTACGGCTTTTCTCCCATACAACTCTTCACTCCAAAAAGATAAGCAAGAGCCTGTGTAGTGTGTGTGTGTGTGTGTGTGTGTATATATATACAGTACCAATCAAATGTTTGGACACAACTACTCATTCAACGCTTTTTCTTTATTTTTACTCAGTGTAGAAAAATAGTGAAGACATCAAAACTATGAAATAACACATATGGAATCATCTAGCAAGCAAAAAAGTGTTAAACAAATCAAATTATACTTTATATTTTATATTCTTCAAGTAGCCACCCTTTTCCAAGATGACAGATTTGCACACTTGGTATTCTCTCAACCAACTTCACCTGGAATTATTTTCCAACAGTCTTGAAGGAGTTCCCACTTATGCTGAGCACTTGTTGGCTGCTTTTCCTTCACTCCACATTCCAACTCATCCTAAACCAACTGAATTGGGTTGAGGTCAGTTGATTGTGGAGGCTAGGTCATCTGATGCAGAACTCTATAACTCTCTTTCTTGGTAAAATAGCCCTTGTTTGGTCATTGTCCTGTTGAAAAAGTAATTATAGTCCCACTAAGTGCAAACCAGATGGGACAGCGTATCGCTGCAGAATGCTGCGGTAGCCATGCTGGTTAAGTGTGCCTTGAATTCTATATAAATCATAGACAGGGTCACCAGCAAAGCACCCCCACACCATCACACCTCCTCCATGTGGGAACCACACATGCGGAGATCATCCGTTCACTTACTCTGCATCTCACAAAGACATGACGGTTGGAACCAAGTATCTCAAATTTGGACTCAGACTAAAGGACAGATTTTCACCAGTCTAATGTCCATTGCTCGTGTTTTTTGGCCCAAGCAAGTCCCTTCTTTAATTTGACCATGAAGGCCTGATTCACGCAGTTTCCTCTGAACAGTTGATGTTGAGATGTGTCTGTTACTTGAACTCTGTGAAGCATTTATTTAGACTGCAATTTCTGTGGATGATAACTCTACTGTACTTATCCTCTGCAGCAGAGGTAACTCTGGGTCTTCCTTTCCTGTGGTAGTCCTCATGAGAGCCAGTTTCATCACAGCGCTTGATGTTCTTGAAATTTTCCGGTTTGTCTGAACTTCATGTCTTAAAGAAATGATGGACTGTCATTTGTCTTTGCTTATTTGAGCTGTTCTTGCCATAATATGGACTTGGTATTTTACCAATAAGGCCATCTTCTGTATACCACCTCTACCTTGTCACAACACAACTGATTGGCTCAAACGCATTAAGAAGGATATAAATTCTACAAATTCACTTTTAACAAGGCACACCTGTTAATTGAAATGCATACCAGGTGACTATGTCATGAAGCTGGTTGAGAGAATGCCAAGAGTGTGCAAAGCTGTCATCAAGGCAAAGGGATATATTTTTATTTGTTATTATACTTTATTGGTTACTACATTATTCCATATATGTTATTTCATAGTTTAGATGTCTTCATTATTATTCTACAATTTAGCAAATAGCAAAAAAAAAACTTGAATGAATTGGTTTCCAAACTTTTACCTGGTACTGTATATGTATGTGATTTATGTTTACTATAGGTTAAGTTAATGAGGCAATAACATTTTCACGTGACTAAAATGGGACTCAAAATTCAAAAAGGCACTTGCACTCTTGAGCTATTCGTTTTGCAGGTGCACGGTAACAGTTTAATAAAATGAGAAAAAAAAAGAAACCCGCAGACTGCTCTTGATAGTATCTTATAAGCTTTACGTATCGGCCTCACGGCTTATTAAGTGATACTATCAAGAGCAGTCTGCGGGTTTCTTCTTTTTTTCTCACTAAAATGAAAGGGCATTTAATTGACTAAAAAGACCTGCTGTTTTTCGCTTTTTGACAACTACACTAAGTCATTATTCAAATGACAAAAATGTGACCGGAGCTGTGCTTGAATACTCATACTAACCACACTGTTTGTGGCGTAAATTGAGTATGTAGTATGCTTATTTGTCATCATATGGATATAGGTTGTATGCCAAAAGTTCCAGGATGTTGTACTACATTCTCCATAATACTAAGTATGCAAGCAGTGGACACTATTCTATGCTTTTAGGGCCCATAATGCAATTCTTCAGAAAATGGGCGATGCGTCCAAAACAAATCAGATTTGAATAAAATGGCCGAAAATATGCAGCCGAAGTCCGACGAAAGCGGATGCAAATTCATTACTTGAACTAATTATGACAAATGTTAAGAAAACGTTGAGCAATGTAATGAAGTAATGAGCTTTCAAATAAGTTGTGAAGTTTGGGGCTGTTTGGTAACCACAACGTATCAGCATCAACACTCCATCCCCCTATTACTGAGAAGCTTTCTGAGCCTTAGGTTAGTACACACATGCTCAGATTTGCACACACACACACACACACCTAGCATTGATCTTATTTTGACTCCCACTGCTCAAAAAGGGATAGCAAATCCGAAAGACTTGTGTCTTGTCATTACCAGAAAAAGTATTGTAACCCCATTAGGTTAATGTGATTGTGTACAGGTATGTGTTTTGTATGGATTATGTGTATATGTCTGTGTAACTGCTTATTTTTGCAGCTGCCTGCCTGCCTGCTTGCACAGATCTGGGGAAGGGTACCAAAAAAAATTCTGAAGCATTGAAGGTCCCCTAGAACACAGTGACCTCCATTTTTTTCAAATGGAAGAAGTTTGGAACCACCAACACTCTTCCTAGAGCTGGCTGCCAGGCCAAACTGAGCAATTGGGGGAGGAGGGCCTTGAACCCAATGGTCACTCTGACAGAGCTCAAGAGTTCCTCTGTGGAGATGGGAGAACCTTCTAGAAGGACAACCATCTATGCAGCACTCCACCAATCAGACCTTTATGGTAGATGGCAGATTGAAGCCATTCCTCAGTAAAAGGCACATGACAGCATGCTTGGAGTTTGCTAAAAGGCACCTAAAGACTCCCAGACCATGAGAAACAAGATTCTCTGGTCTTATGAAACCAACATTGAACTTTTTGGCCTGAATGCCAAACATTATGTATGGCGGAAACCTGGCACCATCCCTACTTTGAACCATGGTGGTGGCAGAATCATGCTGCAGAGATGTTTTTCAGCGGTAGGGACTGTGAGACTAGTCAGGACCGAGGGAAAGATGAACGGAGCAGAGTACATAGAGGTCCTTGAAGAAAATCCTCCTCCAGAGCGCTCAGGACCCCAGACTGAGGGTGAAGATTCACATACTAACAGGACAACGACCCTAACCAGTCAACCAAGACAACGCAGACGTGGCTTCGGGACAAGTCTCTGAATGTCCTTGAGTTGCCCCACCAAGAGCCATACTTGAACCCGATCAAACATCTCTGGAGAGACCAGAAAATAGCTGTGCAGCGATGCTCCTGATCCAACCTGACAGAGCTTGAGAGTATTTACAGAGAAGAATAGGAGAACCTCCCCAAATACAAGTGTGCCAAGCTTGTAGCATCATACCCAAGAATATTCAAGGCTGTAATCGCTGCCAAAGGGGCTTCAACAAAGTACTCAGTAAAGAGTCTTCATACTTATGTAAATGTGATTTTATTTTTTTTATTTTTTACATTTGCTAAAATATCTGAAAACCATTTTTTCTTTGTCATTATGAGGTGCCGCACAATTGGCCCAACGTACCCCAAGGGGTAAAACAAATGAACACTGGTTCACACCATAGAGATACAGTAAATACAATCATTATATTCATTATCTTCTTTGGGGTTGGAGAGGCATGTGGGGCATGTGTTGTGATGAGGTAGAGGAGGAGTGATTTGTGGAGTATTGTGATAGTGGAGGTAAACGGAGAGGTTCTAATAACAAGGAGAGTGGGGTGAGGGATGAGAGGAAATAAAGGTGTTGAAGAAGGCAGAGGCATGGTGTTGTTGTGATAGGGGATAGAGATGGATGCTATCTGCTGTTGTGATAAGGGATAGTGATGGTTGTTCTGATAGGGGATAGTGATGGATGTTATGTGTTGTTGTGATATGGGATAGTGATGGGTGTTAGGTGTTGTGATTTGTGATAGTGATGGATGTTATGTGTTGTTCTGATGGATGTTATGTGTTGTTGTGATATGTGTTGTTCTGATGGATGTTATGTGTTGTTCTGATAAGGGATAATGATGAATGTTATGTGTTGTTGTGATAGGGGACAGTGATGGATGTTGTTTCGTGACATGGACCAGAAGCACAAACATGTAAACAGTGCAGCAGTCCCCATGGACAAAGTATATGTAGGGTTGTCTAAGGCTACTGAGATAGGTACAGGTATATATGGTTTTTGGTGTTAATTATTTGAAAAATATTCACTGGATACTGAAGACCTGTTTATTGAGTCAGTGATGTAGATGGTCACATGAAGCCCCACCTGAACAGTCACGTTATAGGTTTAGATCCTGGGCATCATATACTCTATGACCAAAAGTATGTGGGCACCTGCTCGTTGAACATCTCATTCTAAAATCATGGCAATCAATATGGTGTTAGTCCCCACTTTGCTGCTGTAACAGCCTCCGCTCCTCTGGGAAGGCTTTCCAGTAGATGTTGGAACATTGCTGACAGAGACTTGCTTGATTCAGCCACAGTAGCATCAGTAAGGTAGGGCACTAATGTTGGGCGATTAGGACTGGCCTGTAGTCAGCATTCCAATTCATCCCAAAGATGGTCGATGGGGTTGAGGTCAGGGCTCTGTGCAGGCCAGTTAAGTTCTCGACAAACCGTTTCTGTATGGGGGCATTGCCACGTCGGCCCACTACTACACACTGTGGTCCACTACTACTACTACAACACACTGTGGTCCACTACTACTACTACTACTACTACACACCCACTACTACACACACCACTACTACATATACTGCACTACTGCAAGTATTACACACCCATGACTACAAGTACTACACACCCACGACTACAAGTATGACACTACTACACACCCACTACAAGTACTACACTACTATACACCCACTACGACAAGTACGACACTATATGTACTACACACCAACAACTACACAACCACAACAAGTACTACACACCCACTTCTACAAGTACACTACTACAGGTACTACACTACTAAACCCACACTACTACAAGTATTACACACCCACTACTACAAGTTCTACAAGTACTACACACCCACTACTACAAGTACTACACACCCACTACTACAAGTACTACACACCCACTACTACAACACACCCACTACTACAAGTACTACACACCCAGTACTACAAGTACTACACTACTACAATTACTACACTGCTACACACACTCTACTACAGGTACTACACTAGTAGTAGTTTGTGTAATTTGAGTTGACTACAGAGATTGTAGCCATGGTCATGATACTGTGTTCCTTCACCTCCCATCTGACTAAACCTCTCTCTCAGAGTCTCAGCCCCAGCCCCAAAAGGTTTGGATGACATCACTGGTTACTCCACTGTACGGCAAGGAAGTCACAGATGCGTGCAGATGAGGCTCCTTGTAACTAATTGCAGAATACTGTGATTAGATTATCTTCTTCCTCCTCATCCTTTACTTCTAGTCATCTACCTGTCTGTTTCATGTATTCTCTCTCTGTTCTGTCCAGCTGTTGTATGATGCACATGTTGGTAAAAAGGAAAACCATGATTATGGTTCAATTGTAGGGTAGATAACAGAGAGAGATTAGTGAAGAGAGAATGTACATGTGTGTGCGTGCGTGTATGCGCATGTCTGTTTGTGCATGTGTGTGTGCGTGGTGCAAGACAGGTGGCAGGAAGTGGTAGGGTAATGAGTAGTGAGGTCAGAGACCCCTCTAAAGGGCTACAGTAATTAGAATTCTGAGGAACAGCAATAAATCTCATTAAAAAGATAACATCCTCTACTAATTTCTCTTTTATCCATTGCTCTCTCTTTCTCTCTACTCTGCCATCTCTTTCCTCTGTCTCTTCTCTCTCTCTCATTTCTCCAAAATGTTCTCTTCCACACAGTTGTCTCCTCTCTCTTCCACCTCTGTCTCCATCCCATCCCCCCCTGCCCCTTCAAACTGCTTTCGACCCCTATTCTGTTTCATTGCTCCAATTATCTATGGTCATATGTCCTTGACCTCTTTTTTATTTTAATTGCACTGTCCTTCACCTTCTCTTAACCCTTCTGCCCTCTATCATCAGCACCCTCTACTCTCACCCCCCCCCCCCATCTCTATCATCAGCACCCTCTACTCTCACCCCCCCCCATCTCTATCATCAACCCCTCTTCTACTCCCTACTCACCATTCTTTCACAAGAAATTCCGTAATGTGGTATTTTGTTGATAGTGTTGGAAAACGCTGCCACTCCAGAATCTCTCATAAGTGTTCAATTAGGTTTAGATCTAGTGACTGAGAAGGCTATGGCATAGGGTTGACATCATTTCATGCTCATCAAACCATTCAGAGATCACTCATGCCCTGTAGATGGGTGCATTGTCATCCTCAACAAGCTCTCAAAGAAGTTAAGGGTTAAGTTTAGGCACTCATTGGTTGAGGGTTAAGGTTTGGGATAGGGCTAAAACATAAAGTTTAGGCCATAGGAGACTGCTGAGGGGAGACCGGCTCATAATAATGGCTAGAACGGCGCAAATGGAATGGCATCAAACATCTGGAAACATACCTCACAACCATACAAACAGAAAGAACTGAACTAAATAGGGAGCTGATGAGACCAGGTGAGAAAGAAACACAGGTGAAATCAATGAACAAAAAATGAAAGATAGGGCTAAGTTCCAGAACACAAAGAAAAAGAACACAAGATTGACTAAGAAATGAAAAGCAGAACCTTACAAGTGGCAGGTCATTGGTGACAATAGAAAGAGGGCCCAGAGAGATGCCCTGCACTTGATCAAGGCAATTTAGCCTAATTGCTCCTGTAAATTGTTCTGGATTAGAGTGTCTGCTAAATTACTAAAATATTTAATTCAAAATGGTTACGGTAAGGGTTAAGGTTCGGGATATGGTTAAAATAAAAAAATAAAAAGTGTTTAAATGCGCAACATTCTGATCCTCAGGTCCAATTTCAACATCAATCTTGAACCTGGCTGGTCATCTTATAGGGGCAGAGCCATGGTAGCCAAAATGCCCAGCTTTTTTATAGATGACCCTAAGCATGATGGGATCTTAATTGCTAATTAACCTGTTAAATCTATGGGGGCGCTATTTCATTTTTGGATAAAAAGATGTGCCCGTTTTAAGCGCAATATTTTGTCACAAAAATATGCTCTACTATGCATATAATTGATAGCTTTGGAAAGAAAACACTCACTCTGAAGTTTCCAGAACTGCAAAGATATTGTCTGTGAGTGCCCCAGAACAGGAGCTACAGGCAATACCAAGATGAAACTGCAACCAGGAAATCAGCAGGATTTTTGAGGCTCTGTTTTTCATTGTCTCCTTATATGGCTGTGAATGCGACAGGAATGAGCCTGCCCTATCTATCGTTTCCCCAAGGTGTCTGCAGCATTGTGACGTATTTGTAGGCATATCATTGGAAGATTGACCATAAGAGACTACATTTGCCAGGTGTCCGCCCGGTGTCCTCCGTCGAAATTGGTGCGTCATTTTCAGCTGCAAGTATTTTTCCATGGGATTCTGAGACGAAAGCAGGCTTCCACGAACGGCATATCAATGAAGAGATATGTGAAAAAACACCTTGAGGATTGATTCTAAACAACGTTTGCCATGTTTCTGTCGATATTATGGAGTTAATTTGGAAAAAGTTTGACGTTTTGGTGACTGAATTTTCGGTAGCCAAATGTGATGTACAAAACGGAGCGATTTCTCCTACACAAAGATTCTTTCAGGAAAAACTGAACATTTGCTATGTAACTGAGAGTCTCCTCATTGAAAACATCCGAAGTTCTTCAAAGGTAAATGATTTTATTTATTTGGTTTTCTGGTTTTTGTGAAAATGTTGCGTGCTAAATGCTACGCTAAATGCTAAGCTAGCAATACTCTTACACAAATGATTGATTTGCTATGGTTCAAAAGCATATTTTGAAAATCTGAGATGACAGTGTTAAGAAAAGGCTAAGCTTGAGAGCAGGCATATTTATTTCATTTCATTTGCGATTTTCAGAAATCGTTAACGTTGCGTTATGGTTAACGTTGCGTTATGAGCCTGAGGCTGTATTCACGATCCCGGATACGGGATGGGTAGTATCAAGAAGTTAACTCAGGAACCTACTCTCTTCATTCCTTCTCCCCTCCCTCGCTTCAGCCAGGCTGTAGCATGTAGAGGTAAGCCTGGAGAAGAACACCTGAGGAGACAGCAAATGGAGCAAAGAGAGAGTGAGCGCACATGTGTGTGTGGCGGTAAGCCTGGAAAAGAGCACAGAGCAGAAGAATCCAATATGGACAGTAAATATATTTTCTTCAAAAACTTAACACTCCAGGCTTGTTACACACACACACACACACACACACACACACACACACACACACACACACACACACACACACACACACACACACACACACACACACACACACACACACACACACACACACACACACACACACACACACACACACACACAGAGAACGAGAGAGAGAGAGAGAGAGAGTGATAAGGTTATTGGAGTTTGTTTAGAAATCCTTAGAGGACTCATATAATTGAAGTCAATACTCTGGGGTATTGTTGTCCCTACAGTAAAATCAAATGAACATTTCTTCAATTAAATGTTCAATTCAATATACTTTATAGACATTTAAAGTAAAATACTTACATTGTCAAAGTAAACACACACACACACTATGCAAACCATCACAAGCTACTCAAACCGTTGCTATCGGGTAACAATGCACACATCCATATATTAACTAACTGTAACATACAGTATGTATTAACTACTAATATGACAAATAGATAGCTCCCACATACTTATCTGAACATAGCATTAAAACATCAAATCTACTGTATGTTTGATTCAGAGAGGTTGGGTTAAATGGGTTAATCTCTGTGAGGGAGGTTGAATGCCTCTAGTACATCTCTGGGTCTGTCTGCTGGGCATCTGGACTCTGGTAATGTTGGTACTGAGTCTACATTGGTACTTAGAACAGACTATAGTGCAGACAGTACAGAGGATGTATTTCTTTATATCTGGTTCTTGCCAAAGCATTTCAAAAGAAATGAGAGATACTATCTTAAAACAATTATACCGGCACGTTGTTTAGAAGCCTCCTGAGTAGGTCTGTGGCGGTCATGACATTTTGTCAGCCGGTGATTGTCAATCAAATAACTGCCGGTCTCACTGTAATTGACCATTCATTAACATAAGCGCGTTTAGCATCTCATGGCTTCCACACATAGCTTACAAGCCGCTAATGCAGACCTTTGGAACATCTACATCTTAGAAAGTCCAATATATCCATGTAATATAGCCTACACCTTCACAATAAATCACATTATTTATTTTTAGACAGGTCTAAAGAAACATGATATGAAGAAAAGGTAGTCTATTTCAGAAGAACAGAATAGCATATTCTGAGTTGTCCTTATGTTAGGCCATGCTCTGGCTATGCCATATGGCTGTGGGCTACACTAGTTTATTTAGCACACAAGATTTGCTTAGTATTTTGTGGCATTATTTTATATTATGAAGAATACAATTGAACAAAGCTGAATAGAAAGGATATCTTCCTGTGTTAGGGGTCCTGTGTGGCTCAGTCGGTAGAGCATGGCGCTTGCAACGCCAAGCGTCGTGGGTTCGATTCCCGCTGGGACCACCCATATGTAAAAGTAGTGGCCCCAGCCGACTTGTAAGTCGCTTTGGACAAAAGCGTCTGCTAAATGGGATATATTATTATTATTATATTAAGTTCTTAACAAAGAAACAGGTCTTCCTATATGCATAATTCAGAGTTATTTATGCAACTTTAGTTGTGATGCAAATGTTGGGCTATGCGTTTAGATGTTTAATACATTATAAGGCGGCGTGATACATGGAAGGTGAAATGGCATGGAAGGCGTGAACTATGCTTTGTTTCTTGAGCAGGCTGCACACACTTCATCAGTCTCTCATTCACAATTTGACAAGCACTTTATAATGTTCTCACCAGACCTCAAATTTTCTGGCAGCATCCCCCTTGTTTGGCCATAATAACCCCATCCTGTAATGCAAACTCCAAAAAGTTCTGGGACACAGTAAAGTCCATGGAGAATAAGAGCACCTCCTCCCAGCTGCCCACTGCTCTGAGGCTCAGGAAAAACACTGTTACCACCGATAAATCAACTATAATTGATAATTTCAATAAGCATTTCTCTACTGCTGGCCATGCTTTCCAACTGGCTACCCCTAACCCGGTCAACTGCCCGGCACCCTCCACAGCAACCCGCCCAAGCCCCCACCATTTCTCCTTCACCTAAATCCAGATAGCTCAGGTTCTGAAAGAGCTTGTAAAATCTGGACCTCTACAAATCAGCTGGGCTAGACAATCTGGACCCTCTCTTTCTAAAATTGTCTGCCAAAATTGTTGCAACCCCTATTACAAGCCTGTTCAACCTCTCTTTCGTATCGTCTGAGATTCACAAATATTGGAAAGCTACCGTGGTCACCCCCCTCTTCAAAGGGGGTGGCACTCTAGACACAAATTGTTACAGACCTTTATATATATCCTACCCTGTCTTTCTAAGGTCTTCAAAAGTCAAGTTTACAAATGGATATTGCAATCTGGTTTCAGAGCTGGTCATGGGTGCACCTCAGCCACGCTCAAGGTCCTAAAAGATATCATAACCGCCATCGATAAGAGACACTACTGTGCAGCCGTATTCATCGACCTGGCCAAGGCTTTCGACTCTGTAAATCACCACATTCTTATTGGCAGACTAGACAGCCTTGGTTTCTCAAATGATTGCCTCTCCTGGTTTACCAACTACTTCTCTGATAGAGTTCAGTGATAGAGTTCAGTGTCAAATCGGAGGGCCTGTTGTCCGGACCTCTCTTAGTCTCTATGGTGGTGCCACAGGGTTCAATTCTCGGGCCGACTCTCTTTTCTGTATACATCAATGATGTCGCTCTTGCTGCTGGTGATTCTCTGATCCACCTCTACGAAGACGACACCATTCTTTATACCTCTGGCAACTCTTAGGGCAATGTGTTAACAAACCTCCAGACGAGCTTCAACGCCATACAAATCTTCTTCCGTGGCCTCCACCTGTTCTTAAATGCAAGTACAACTAAATGCATGCTATTCAATCGATCACTGCCCGCACCTGCCCGCCCGTCCAGCATCACTATCTTGGACGGCTCTGACTTAGAATACGTGGACAACTACAAATACCTAGGTGTCTGGTTGGACTGTGAACTCTCCTTCCAGACTCACATTAAGCATCTCCAATCCAAAATTAAATCTATAATCGGCTTCCTATATCGCAACAATGCATCCTTCACTCATGCTGCAAAAAATACCCTTGTAAAACTGACCATCCTACCGATCCTCGACTTTGGCGATGTCATTTACAAAATAGCCTCCAACACTCTACTGAACAAGTGCCATCCGTATTGTCACCAAAGCCCCATACACTACCCACCACTGCGACCTGTACGCTCTCGTTGGATGGCCCTCGCTTCAAACTCGCTGCCAAACCAACTGGCTACAGGTTATCTACAAGTCTCTGCTAGGTAAAGCCCCGCCTTATCTCAGCTCACTGGTCACCATAGCAGCACCCACTCGTAGCACACACTCCAGCAGGTATATCTCACCGGTCACCCCCAAAGCCATTTCCTACTTTGGTCGCCTTTCCTTCCAGTTCTCTGCTGCCAATGACTGGAACAAATTGCAAAAATCAATGAAGGTGGAGACTCATATTTCCCTCACTAGCTTTAAGCACCAGCTGTCAAAGCAGCTCACAGATGACTGAACCTGTACATAGATGGGCTGTTTACAGATGGGCTATCTACATAATCAACATACTGTATTTATTTATTCATCTTGCTCCTTTGCACCCCAGTATCTCTACTAGCTCATTCATCTTCTGCACATCTACCATTCCAGTGTTTAATTGCTATATTGTAATTACTTCACAACCATGGCCTATTTATTGCCTTAACTCCCTTATCAAGGATACCCGGGCCAGGTCAATTAGAAAGGCCTGCTCGCAGAAGTGTTTTAGGGAGCGTTTGACAGTGATGAGGGGTGGTCGTTTGACTGTGGACCCATAGCGGATACAGGCAATGAGGCAGTGATCACTGAGATCCTGGTTGAAGACAGCAGAGGTGTATTTGGAGGGCCAGTTTGTCAGGATGACGTCTATGAGGGTGCCCTTGTTTACAGATTTAGGGTTGTACCTGGTGGGTTCCTTGATGTTGTGTGTGAGATTGAGGGCATCTAGCTTAGATTGTAGGACTGCCGGGGGGGGGTCGGTAGCTTTGAAACAACATCCACAACAACCATGTTTTCCACTCAGTTTCAACCTGTCGTTGAACTTCTTTCTTCAAATTGATCGAGTGAGGTGAGTTTTAAAAGCATGATACTGTATTGATGTGATTTTCGATTGCATTTGCTTTGACATCAGAGTGGTTAGGGACAATAGAGCGCCGAGTACCAGGTCAATTTGTATTTAAATGTAACCTTTATTTAGCTAGGCAAGTCGGTTGAGAACAAATTCTTATTTATAATGACAGCCTAGGAACAGTGGGTTAATAGCTTTGTTCAGGGGCAGAATGACAGATTTTTACCTTGTCAGCTCGGGGATTCAATCTAGCAACCTTTAGCGACCTGACGATCATTAGAGAGCTGGGTACTACTAACGCATGCCCAGAGGGCATAAGAGGAGATTCCCGTGACTCAGCGGTCACATGGAAGTTGACTGCAGGTCATGACTCATGACTGCCAGAGTGGCGGTAATAAGGTCACACCAACAGCTGTACTGTGGTAGAAGGCATCTACTAAATGAGGACCCACTGTAAGTAACCAGGGAAAAGCTCCTACCTGATGAAGCACGAATCACATGATACACAAGCTCTGTTTCACTGCAAATGAGATACTAGGAATTCCTATGAGTATTCCTAGGAGTCTAGGAATACACTGCCTCTCAACTGACTGAATAGCGTGCTCTCTCTCTGTCGCTCTGTCTCACTCTCACACACACACTCGCAAACTCACTCTCTCTCTATACTCTTGAGTTTGTAATATAATTCTATTGTATGCTCAGAGTACACATACAGTACGTTATCAATGTTCTCCATCCTTTCACCAGACGTCACCGCTTAAAGAAGTCTTTGCTTTTCCTGAAGATCCTATCACAACAAACAGTAGTGGAATATTGCTTCAGCAGTAAGTATCTTTGTAGGACATTGCAACTCAACTCAAGTTAATAATTGTACCCAAGCACTGTAGAAGTCCTAGCTCTATTCAAATCTCCACTAAGGGAGCCCAGACCTTTCACTATGAAGAACTACTTAGGCCCTTTGCAGAAATTAAAAAAATAAACTGATCACAATTAATGGGAAAACCACATATGGTGTATAGGTGTGAGAATTTTCCTTTTAATGAGGCAATACAAATGTGATGTTACTGTATTGTGACTACAATTAAAGGGCATTTAGTTGACTAAAATGTCCTACTGTTTGTCATTTTTTACAAAACCTACAGTAGACTAAATAATCATTCAAATTATACAAATGTGACAAAGACTTAATGATATAGTAGGCAAAATGACTAAGACTAAACTAAATCGAAAAAAGACTGGCAAAATGGATTGTGGATAGGGTTAAGACATTAAGTTTATACATTCATTCAGAATGGTTATGTTAAGGGTTATTTTTCTGGATAGGGTTAAAACATTGTTTAGATATTCTTTCAGAATGGTTAACCTAAAGTAAACATATATCACTGACAGATAGATAGACACACGGTCACACACACGTATAGCACACAGGCCCTTGCTTATCTTTTTGGAGTGAAGAGTTGTATGGGAGAAATGCCATGAGCCATAAGCCAGGGCTGCCGAGTCTCATACACTACCAATTACTGTGTGGAAAACCAATCAGACACACACTCTCTGATCTCCTCACACACGCTCTCATAAATTCACGTGTTCAAATATCACATGCGCATCAGTGGAGGCTCCTCAGAGGAGGAAGGGAGGACCATCCTCCTCAGTGAATTTCATAAAAATGTCAATAGTGAAAGATAAAAGATATATCCTTTTTAGATGAAACTATACTAAATATATTCACCTCACCAAATAATCAATTAAAACACACTGTTGTGCAAAGACGGTCTACAGTAGCCTCAGCAGCACTCTGTAGGGTAGCACCATGGTGTAGCCAGAGGACAGCCAGTTTCCGTCCTCCTCTGGTTACCTTGACTTCAATACAAAACCTAGGAGGCTCATAATTCTCACTTCCTTCCATAGATATAAACTGTAATTATGGCCACTTCCATACTTTCAGAGGTCTTGCAGCATGAACTGACATGTTGTCCACCCAGAGACAACGGAGAATGTATCTGGTACTGAAAGCATAAGCTACAGCTAGCTAGCACTGCATTGCACAAAATATGTTGAGTAGTTGACTCAAAGAGAAAGACAATAGTTGAACAGTTTTTAAATACATTTATTTAAAACATTTAGGAGAAGCAAGAGAGAAAAAGAGAGAACATCCTCCTCAGTCAATTTCATAAAAATAAAAATAGTGAAACATTGAAAAGTGATCCTTTATAGATACACAGTATTTATTACAACTTCTGAAGGACGTCCTCCAACCTATCAGAGCTCTTGTAGCATGTACTGATATGTTGTCCACCCAATCAAAGGATCAGAGAATGAGAGGATCTAGTTCTGAAAGGATAAGCTACAGATAGCTAGCCCTACAGTGCATAATGTGGTGAGTAGTTGACTCAAAGATGGAGAACACTATAGTTTAACAGTTTTGAATAAATTAATTTCTTGAAAAAATAGGAATCAAGAGAGAGAGCTAGCAAATGCAGCTAGCTAGTTTAGCCTACTCAAACACCCGGCTCAAACATATAGGACTGCTAGGTTAGCTAGCTGGCTATAGCTATACAACACTGGAACTCTTCCAAGTCAAGGTAAGCTTTAAATGTATTAATTTATTGCCACTGGGGCCTGCCGGTATAACTGCTAATCTGCTTGCTGACTGTACACAGTAATGCATTGTTGTAGCGGGTTTACTAATGTGTTAGTTCTAGTAGCTATGTAGAGTAAGACGTTACTAACATTGTTAGCTAATATGGTGACAACAACGTAGGCTGTGTGTAGGGGTTAGCATTTATGATATGAAGGTTTGGCTTTTTCGCCTGATCACAGACAGCTGATGTGTTGTGCACAGAGAGCGTGAGAAGGATTTATACAATGAGCAAATGTTCATGCTGTTTGTATGTGGCTGTTATGAAAGTGAACTGTGTTTGTGTGTGATCAGGGGTGTATTCTTTCCACTGATTCAGTTGGAAAACATTTTTTCAACGGAAGCAAACAGAATGAAATGGGGATAAACATACTTGGATTTGTCCAATAGAAACTCTTGTTCGCAACTTTTTGACTAATGAGGACACCATAGATCAGCTAGATGCAGGAAAGAGTGTGCAAGGCGGTAATGAACATATGAGTCACTGTTTCTTACTTTTATTACTCAAATTTCTCTCAACCTGTTCACATACGTTCTAACCATCCCTTCACGGGCTAGGTTGAAACAACCTCATGATGGGTAGAGGGAACATGTTTGTATCATGTTGTAGCCTAATCCTATTATCATGACTTGGCCCTTTCTGGGTGTAGATCGTGGCTCCCACCCCCTCTCCTAAACCCAGGTTTTGTTATCTCAGGTCTTGTTAACTCAGGTCATACATTTCTGGCAGAGACTCTCCCCCTGGTCATGCAGAAAGAGAGGGAGAGAGAACAAAGGACTTCACTTGGCCAAACTACTAAATCCCCAAAATGGGAGAATTAAACCATTTCTACTTTTGAGAATGTGAGAATGGTTCGTGGACACTGAAGGAAAAATTACGATGAGTGTGTATCATTTGGTGATCTCATGAAGGACAGGAAACACACATAACTGTATCTCTTCAAGTGTACTTTTCCCAGCTGTCAGGTTTACATCTAAATATTGTGAAACGTATGTGGTTAAACATGAACTTTTTGCAAAAAGTTGTAATGTGATGTTAACCTTCTAAATGAGAGTTTGGATTTTCATATAAAGATTAACTAGTCAGTGGCCACACCCCCGTGAGCCCAGACATCACATTAGGCATCATGAACCGCACTAAGGTTGCAAATGGTTCAATTTCTAAGACCAAAACATGCCAGGTGACGCTGGTGTGTGAAGTGGTTTAAACTACAAAGAGACCCACAGTAAGTCGGACATCTTGAGTGGTTAAAACCTCTACAAACGATAAGACTAGAAAACCATCCCTTGTGGAGCTTTGGCTACACGGCTAGAAATGGTTAAACTCTGAGACTATCGAGTCACTACAGAATAAGTGAGAAAATCTAGTTAACACAGCTAGAAATGACATAAACCTAGGAAAAGAATACAGACAACCGCCGAAACATCTATCTATGAGAACATTTCCGAATAGAAATCTGAAGTATCCATTCTAACAACCATGAGATACTTTGATCTTCGGGGAAATGCAACCAGAGAGACTCTGATGAACCCTCCGACGGACTGGATTTCCACAGAGAAGACAACAACAACATAAGGGCATAAATATAAATTGCAATTTATTTTCAAATGTGTGGTTGTTCATGTAAAGTATTAGCAATTTCTATGAGTGTAGTAATCCTCTGAGTTTTCCGCTCTTGAACCGCCCTCCCCTTTCTTTTGTCTACCCAGCCGTCATACCGGTTTCGTCCGCTAGGGACATTTCTTTGTACCATGTAGCAACCCAATGTATAATATCTACTGTTTGTTTGTCATGTTTTTCTGTGATTTGATTAGTTTGTAAATAAATAATTAAGCCAATTTGTATATTGCTTATTCATAATTTATGCTAGGGTTCGTGCAGAGAACCAAGAATTTTACGACGTTCAAATGAGACTGATAGAAGGTAAAGAATAATTAATGATTGACTGCTATTGATATAAAAGATTTTCAGATCTTTAAGAGTGTATTCGGGAGGTAGCCGCTCTATATAAACTATTGCTTCCGTGGTGCCCCGGATTCTTAATGAGTAAGTTATTGCCTGATTAATTTAATCAGATAATTAAACGTCAGGTAATTGATTTGAAAATGACATGTAATCACATTAAGGATACTAGAGACACGACATTCATGATGCCCCTTGCAAGGAATCTAAAATAGGATGAGACTTTAATTTTGATTCTGCCTATATAAAATTGAAAAGCAGATTGCATTATTCACCAGAGTATATTATACAGCAAGGGAGTTGTAGACAGGAATTATTGGTTGTGTGTGTGGTTGCCTGTTTTTCCTTTAATTTTTACATTTTTTACCCCCTTTCTCCCCAATTTCATGGTATCCAATTGTTAGTAATTACTATCTTGTCTCATCGCTACAACTCCTGTACTGGCTCGGGAGAGACGAAGGTCAAAAGCCATGCGTCCTCCGAATCACAACCCAACCAAGCCGCACTGCTTCTTAACCCAGCGAGCCTCCAACCTGGAAGCCAGCCACATCAATGTGTCAGAGGTGTCAGGGTTTACCAGAATTGGACCCAGAAGCAGACCAGGACAAGGAGAGTAGTAAGAAGTTGAGTATTTATTTACAAGTGAATGTGAATGGGTAGATATATCCAGGTGGCGTAGCGGGCAGCGGTGGTGAGTTGATGGGAGTAAATAGGTGGATCCAATGGGGTAGCGGAATTCTCCGACGACCAGGCGGGAATGGGGTAAATGATCCGGGTGAGTAACTGAAGACAGAACAAACGGAGGTAAGTTTAAGGCAAGCAATACGTAAAAAACAACAAAACAAATTCTATCCAACTTGAGGCTGATACTATGGCACGACATACTGTTCATGGCTAACGATCCGGCAGGGAATGGATGTCAGGTCAGAGCTTTTGAAGGGGAGAGGTGATGATCAGGACAGGTGTGCAGATTACTGATGGGATACAGGTGCGGGTGAACATCGATCTCCCAACAAGCTAATTCGCCCGGCAACCAGACAGGGTGTGTTCCAGGACACCGGAAACACACTCCAGGACAGAAACACAGGCAAACACAGACTCAGGAAGCGGGATTCGTGACAGGAGGAAACACAGTGCACCCGGCCCGCCACAGGAGCTGGTGCGCAATGAGACAAGGATATCCCTACCGGTCAAACAATCCCTAACCCAGGCGATGCTAGGCCAATTGTGCATCGCCCCAAGGACCTCCCGGTCGCAGCCGGCTGTGACAGAGCCTGGGCTCGAACCCAGAGTCTCTGGTGGCACAGCTAGCGCTGCGATGCAGTGCACTAGACCACTGCACCACCCTGCGTGTGGTTGCCATTAGAAGTGTCCCAGTGTCGTGTATTTGACAACGTCAGTGTATTGAGTTGTTAAAGTTCAAATGTAGTCTGTTAGGCCAAACGTGTACTTATTCTGAGTGATTCAGACAGTATTAATTTCTAGAGCGAGGGAATAGAGCCAGATAATTATAGTAATTTGAGAGATAGATGCGTTGGTGCTATTTCTGTCTCTCGTGTTTCAGGATCGGGTAGAGTAGGTCAATATTAATTTCTCAAGCGAGGAAACAGGGCCAGCTGATTGAAATTTGAGGAGATATTAGCTAGCTTGACAAGTGATAATTCTCTGTCCCTCGCGTTTTCAATAGCGTGAGGAGACCACGGTGCATTTCAATGTTTTGCTACCAATTTCGGTAAACCATCGCAAAAATAACGCAGAGAAATGGTTTGAACGTAATACATTATAAGTAAAACTGTTCCCTTGCTCTTTTGTGCTTTGAAGTGAGATTTCTGTACAAATAGGATTAGCTTAGCACTAGATGCTACAGCTAACAAAGGAACAGCAGCCATTTTGTTTTCTTGTGTCACACTGAATTTCCTCCTCCTTTGCCTGACGGAAGTCCTGCCCTTTGTACATCCGTTTAATTTCATATTTCTGCGATCAGTGACCCCTGGTGGTGCAGAATCGCCAGTACATTTATTTAAAAATAAATATTTAGGTGACACAAACGTGGAGCACGTTTTAGTGGTTTCTTATGATATCCAGCCCATCGCAAGTGATTGGATATCGATGTCTCATTCAATTGAACTAATAAGTACATTTGCCAGATTTACCTTTCCAGGTGCATCTTTGAAATAATATCCAAATATATTGGTTCTACAATGAGAAAATGTAAACTTTTCCACATTAACCTGTTGATGCTCTGGGGGCGCTATTTCATTTTTGGATGAAAAACGTTCCCATTTTAAACAAGATATTTTGTCACAAAAAGATGCTCGACTATGCATATAATTGATAGCTTTCGAAAGAAAACACTCTGACGTGTCCAGAACTGCCAAGATATTTTCTGTGCGTGCCCTAGAACGTGAGCTTCAGGCAAAACCAAGATGAGACGGCATCCAGGAAATGAGCAGGATTTTTGAGGCTCTGTTTTCCATTGTCTCCTTATATGGCTGTGAATGCGAGAGGAATGAGCCTGCCCTTTCTGTCGTTTCCCCAAGGTGTCTGCAGCATTGTGACGTATTTGTAGGCAGATCATTGGAAGATTGACCATAAGAGACCACATTTACCAGGTGTCCGCCCGGTGTCCTGCGCCGAAATTGGTGCGCAAAAGTCACCTGCCAGTATTTTTCCATGGGATACAGAGAGGAAAGCAAGCTTCCACGAACTGCATATCAATGAAGAGATATGTGAAAAAACACCATGAGGATTGATTCCAAACAACGTTTGCCATGTTTCGGTCGATATTATGTAGTTAATCCGGAAAAAGTTTTACGTTGTAGGTGACTGAATTTTCGGTTCGTTTCGGTAGCCAGACGCAATGTAGAAAACGGAACGATTTCTCCTACACACAGACGCTTTCAGGAAAAACTGCGCATTTGGTATGTAACTGAGAGTCTCCTCATTGAAAACATCAGAAGCTCTTCAAAGGTAAATGATTTTATTTATTTGGTTATCTGGTTTTTGTGAAAATGTTGCGTGCTAAATGCTACTCAAAATGCTATGCTAGCTTTGCATACTCTTACACAAATTAGTCAATTTCTATGGTTCAAAAGCATATTTTGAAAATCTGAGATGACAGTGTTGTTAAGAAAAGGCTAAGCTTGAGAGCAGACGCATTATTTTCATTTTATTTGCGATTTTCAGAAATCGTTAACGTTGCGTTATGCTAATGAGCCTGAGGCTTTAGTCACGATCCCGGATCCGGGATGGGGAGTTTCAAGAAGTTAACCTAGATCAACAAGGTTCTCAGGTTAATTTAAAGTTTAATTCCCAAATAGCCTATACAGGTTTGATTTATCATTAACATGGATTAATCAGTTAAATTTGCTTTTGCAAAGCTCAGTACAAAAACTCAGTACTGACGGAAGTCCCGCCTCCAGCAGGAATCCCATGTGGCTTCGGCCTTAGGGATAAGTGAACCTAATGGTGAATATACCATAACATTTGCTCTTCTGGTTACACTTATGATAATCCAGTAAATCTCAATTGATTGGATATCATCGTCTCATCCAATTTAATAAGTTAAATTGTTGAACATACCTTTCAGGTTCTAAACGTTCCAATATTAACCTAGATGAACCAACCTCTCAGGTTTATATAAGTTTAATTCCCAGATACCTGAATAGGCTATGATTAATCATTATCATTGATTAATCAATTCAAGTTGCTTTTGCAAATTCATTCACATCCAACTCAATGGTTCATTAACGTCTATATATAGATTAAAATCGCCTTTGCAGCTTCCAACATATTCCAAATCCAAACTTGGAAAAATAGAAATAAAAGGCCTCTCCTCTCAAATGTTCTAATAATGTGCAAGCTATCAGAGCGAGTTCCCACTCCCCCGCTAATTAGTGAAACCTCACCCATAAAAGGATTGATCTCTGACCTCAGCAGTGATACCAACCCTAACTATGCCATTAACGTAAAAACAGTAGAAATCTCGACAAATCCAAAATCAACCATCGGGTGCAAGCCTTGTAAAGGTTCTCTCCAGTTTAGCCCTGATGTCTTGCCATCCAAGATTGGAATTGTTCCAATACTGCAGTGCACAGCTGATGCACAGGCAGGACATGGTAGACATAAAGGGACAGGTGGAGAGAACCGGGAAACTGAGGGCAAACACAGAAAAGATAAAAATTCTTCTAGCTATGGAACTGCATTTGAAACCTGAATAATTGAATGTAGTTGCAAAAACTTATGATGACGAATGAGCATAAACTCTTCAACAACATCATCTTCTGGGGCAGCAGGGTAGCCTAGTGGTTAGAGTGTTGGACTATTTTTTTTATTTTACCTTTATTTTACTAGGCAAGTCAGTTAAGAACAAATTCTTATTTTCAATGATGGCCTAGGAACAGCCTGTTCAGGGGCAGAACGACAGATTTTGTACCTTGTCAGCTTGGGGATTTGAGCTTGCAACCTTCCGGTTGCTAGTCCAATGCTCTAACCACTAGGCTACCCTGCCGCCATGACTAGTAACCGGAAGGTAACTGGAAGGTTGCAAGTTCGAATCCCCGGGCTGACAAGGTACAAATCTGTCGTTCTGCCCCTGAACAGGCACTTAACCCACTGTTCCTAGGCCGTCATTGAAAATAAGAATTTGTTCTTAACTGACTTGCCTAGTAAAAAAAACAAAAAAAACATTGTCTTCTACAGGAACAACTCGATTTAGCCAAAACTAAATACAGTGATGTCCATGCCAAACTATATAAATCGGACAAGTTATTTACAAACCAGAATGCTCAACTTGATAACTTGCATGCAGTTTTGTTGGACGTTACGCAAAGTAACAATGTTCTACTCAACATGCTGCAGACCAAAGACGATCAGTTAATGAACACAATGACTAAGTTGGATGACAGGTCAGCAGAACTCATTGAAGTCGCTGGCCAAATGAATGATGCGAGAACTTCTGTGATAAAGATGGAAATATTGATTTCTAAGCAAATGGAGAAAATCTCATTACTGAATCTCTCTTTCCGTACTCAAGACCTCTATCTGCAAACAATGACAGATAAGTTTGAGACCAAAAGGAGGAAGTGCACCCGTGTCCAAAATCAGTACTCTAAGCATTCAAGTGGACTCTGCAATGTAGCAGAAAACCACCCTTAGGTACAATCTGGTGGATTTCGAGGATGGTCACGCGCTATAGCGTGACTACCCAACCAAGCAACCGGAGTCCGGTACTCAAAGGAGTGAAGATGATAGAAGGTTTTAGACTTTGCCTCCCTCATGTGTCCCTCAGTCTTCTCCTATTGGCCATTCGGCACTGAGTACTATGGTGTCTCTTCGCCTTCCCCCAATTTCCCCACAGGATGAAGGCAACTCTCTCCGCCCGCTTGGCGTGGAATGCCTTAACAAACTTGTCAAGAATTTCCCCACCTTTGACCCCATTCCAGGTCAGCCAAACGATACTGAGATGTTTCTAGCTAGCATAGAGTACGCATTGGGTTCTGACCGGGTTACTTTTTGAAGTGAACGTTGAAAAGACATGTGACGAGGTTCACTCGTCTACAACAGCAACACATGCTAAATGACTACTCTAAACTTTCTACAGCTTTGACATTAGAATTCAGTGGTTCTGCGACTCGCAAACACGATAGCTCACTGGCTAACACTGTCAGACAAGCTTGGAATGAACACCCACAATCTTACTATCATAGGCTTCTTTTAGCTTACTTTGGCCTACACACTGAAACAGGAATTACTGAGCAGGAATTAAAGAGCTGTTACCATTCTAGACACCAGGTCCGCAGGGATTAACACCCTTAGCAAGGACGTTAAAAACCAAATTTCTCCCCCTCTCACTCAAGACCCTATCCAGGGCATGCTTGATTAAGAAACAAGCCAACAGGCTTTGTCTATAGACTCTGATGCAAAGGTTGCGAAGAAAAATATCAAAAACTTTGTTAAAACAAAGCCCACTCAAAATCAGGAAAGTCAATCTGCATTCACCTTGAACAGAAATGGCACATCATGTCATTGCGAAAGACCACTCCACTTTGTGGGGAATATGATTAAACTCTCAAACATTGTTCAATGATCTCAAAAGGTCATTGAAGCCAACTAAACGTTGGTTAAAATTGGAACGATGAGACACTACACTTCGAGGTTTCTCTCAGACTACCTTGCCTCTCACTTTGAGAGTCATCAGAAACTACACTTCCAGGATGTATCGCTCGTTCACCCAGTGTATGTTACCAGCCTGGAATCTGAACCCCTGCTATTCGGAGCAGACTTGATGGATTGGTAACTCCCACTACTGATGGATTGGAAAACCAACCATCTATGGTCACAGATTACAGTGCCTTTTCCACAGACCACACTGTCTTCCCCTAATGAATGCAATGCATTCATCCAAGAAAAAGATGTTTGAAACTTCTTGGTGCAGAATCCGATCCAAGCAGATACTACAATGTCTCGATACATTCAATCAACAAACCTGATTGGCCATTCTTTTCATGATTTCGAGCAAGCAACTTCCCTCCTCCTTGAAGTCGTGTAATACTGTAGGTGAGATTAACTCCTCTTGCCCTTCGGGCACTTCTGCAAGCACTGCGTCCGTAAAACATGGACTCGCAGAGTGTACTCTGCTTCCGATGATAGATATTCCAATTTGTGGTGACCTGTCACCCCTTAAAATGACACTATTGTTGTCAGTCCAGCAACTGACGCGATGACTTCCACTGGTGAAACACTTTGCGATATCACAGACAGATATCCTCGTCTCAGTTCGCAGGTACTGAAGAGGTTGCCACACAGATGCTGTGGTGACTGACAGGCCTCGACAGCCACTTTGAAGCACAAACACCAGGAGACTTTGTTGAAAGGTTACAGCCACTCTCATAACGCGGCCGCTGATAACTTGTACATAGGGTCCGACCATTTCGGTTGTGCCTCGGATACCAACACCAACCGCTGGTGGGGGGGGGGGGGGTGTTCCCGAACCACAAGGGGGGGAATAGTAGCCCAGACCCATGATAAGACTCGTGGAGGCTGGTGGGGGGGGACGACTACGTGCAACACCGTACGAGGCCGCCAGAGCGGAAATCAAATTTAGTTCTCCCGTATGAGAACAGTAAGGCGCAGACAGGCCCCTAGACGGGTTATAGTCTTAGAACACATCTAAGATATTACTGAGGTGTATCACACTGGTCATAAAATAAGTCCAGTGGGCTTCCACCTCTGAAACAAACGGCAAAAATAGTAATGCCTTGCCGTGTGTAGTTTCAACTACAATACAACTAGTAAAATGTTCTAATCATGTGTTCCGGGAAGATAATATTTCAGAATAAATCGGTAGGACAACTGGTCCCCTTGAGTACCTGCACCAATGCCAGCACAGTCAGTCCAGCAACAATCAGTAAGAGGATTAGAGCCCTCACAAGTCAAATTGCTATTGTTAATAGCAACAGAGGAGTTAGTAGTCACTCAGAATGCAAAACTTGTAAGGGAATCTCCAGAACCCTCTTCTGATGGTCAACACACATGTCACTAATAAATAGAACCCTCCATATAGGAGGAAAGTTATTAAAGTCATGAACCATGATCATACCGCATACGACTAGTTCAGTGCTGAGAGATGACTTCCATCGTGAGGTGAGCTCCTCCGTGGATAACATAGCTATGAAAGACTTGTTCATACCCATCACCGCTACAATGGTGTAAGACACAGTGATGTGTAGTAAAACTACTACAGGTCTCCTTAACACGTCTTGAGGTCAACATCAATTCTTACTGACCTCCAGGCATCGACCTCGGATCACTTAAGGGTCAGAACAAAATACCAGCCTTAGTAAAGTTGAAAATATACTCTGAGGCCTTTGACTCGACAGCTACAGTAGTCACCAGTTTCTTCAGAGGTCCATTTGTCATCCCTGTAGACTTCCCGAAAACTGGTGCCTTGCAGCTGTAGACTTATCATGTAGTTATCAACTTAGGATAGTGCCCTAATAACACATCGCAGATTAGGAACGCCCTAGAGATGACACTAGACAATGCCATGATAGGGTCATTTTGCCAAGATTTTGAATGTATGTAGAATACAGTCCAATTAAATGATTAAGGTGTGACAACTATATTTTGTATATCTTTTGTTTATGCTTTCAATCCTTTTCATTCAATTTCCTTTGACACTTAGGAAGTCATAGAGCCATAAACAAGTTCCCCATACAACCATCACTTAGTGCCACAACGCCGCTCATTTGGGAAGAAATGTAATTATATAATTTGAGTGTGTGAGCGTTGCTAACATCTGCCTAAGTTACTGCCCAGATCTTCCAGTCTGGATGACCAGACCACAGGTCCGGAATGGCGATCCCAATCCGGACATCCACTGCCCATCCTTGTGGCAGCCTGTTCCATTTGCAGAAATCCCACCCGGGTCGACCACCAGAGGGGGAAAGCAACAGCGATTACCAACTGGACATCCACTGCCCATCCTAGTGTTGGACTGCTCTGCTTTCAGAAAGCCTACCAAGGTCAACCACCAGAGGGGGACTGCAATGGCAATCACCAACCAGGGCATCCACTGCCCATCCTAGTGTTGGACTGCTCTGCTTTCAGAAAGCCTACCAAGGTCAACCACCAGAGGGGGACTGCAACAATGATCTACAACCAGGACATCACATGGTCATTATTTTTATGTTGATTTGCAACTTGCAGGAAAATCACAAGATTTAAACCACCAGAGGGGGACTTTCATGACTTGGCCCTCTCTGGGAGTAGATTGTGGCTTCCCCTCCTCCCCCCTCTCACTCGCTCTCCTAAACTCAGGTTTTGTTATCTCAGATCATACATTCCTGGTAGAGACTCTCTCCCCTGGTCATGCAGAAAGAGAGGGCGAGAGCAACGAGAGAGAACAAATGACTTCACTTGGACAAACTCCTAAATCCCCCAAATGGGAGAATTAAACCATTTCTACTTTACTTTTGAGAATGTGGGAATGGTCGTTGGACAGTTATGATTAGTGTGTTTCATTTGGGGATCTCATGAAGGACAGGAAACACACATATGTGATTAAACATGAAACTATTTGTGAAAAGATTTATGTGATATTATCCTTCTAAATGAGAGTATGGATTTTCATATAAAGATTAACTAGTCAGTGGCCACACCCCCGTGAGCCCTGGCATCACATTTTGCATCATGGACCACTCTTTTCTACTGAAACGTATAAAACCCACTCCTGATGAAATTCACACCAGACCATGCAAACCTCAGTGTAAACTAAGGTTGCAAATGGTTGAAATTCTAAGACCAAAACATGCCAGGTGACGCTGGTGTGTGAAGTGGTTTAAACTACAAAGAGACCCACAGTAAGCCGGACATCTTGAGTGGTTAAAACCTCTACAAACGATAAGACTAGAAAACCATCCCGTGTGGAGCTTTGGCTACACTTCTAGAAATGGTTAAACTCTGAGACTATCGAGTCACTACAGAATAAGTGAGAAATTCTATACAAAACGAATTACTAGTCTGCAGCTAGAAATGACGTAAACCTAGGAAAAGAATACAGACAACTGCCGAAACAACTATTCTATGAGAACATTTCCGAATGGTACTCTGAGGTATCCATTCTAACAACCATAAAATACTTTGATCTTCGGCGAATCGCAACCAGAGAGACTGATGAAATCTCCAGCAGATGGACCGGATTCCAACAGAGAAGACAACAACGACGTACCGGTGTAAATATAATTTGCAATTTATTTTCCAATGTGTGGTCGTTCATGTAAAGTATTAGCAATTTCTATGAGTGTAGTAATCCTCTGTGTTTCCCGCTCTTGAACCGCCCTCCCCTTTCTTTTGTCTACCCAGCCGTCATATCGGTTTCGTCCACTAGGGACATTTCTTTGTACCATGTAGCAACCCAATGTATAATACCTATTTGTTTGTTATGTATTTCTGTAATTTGATTAGTTATTAAATAAATAATTAAGCCAATTTGTAAATCGCTGATTCATAATTTATGCTAGGGTTCGTGCAGAGAACCAATAATTTTACGACGTTCAGATGAGACTGATAGAAGGTAATGAACAATTAATGATTGACTGCTATTGATATAAAAGATCTTCAGATCTTTAAGAGTGTATTCGGGAGATAGCCGCTCTATATAACTAATGCTTCCGTGGTGCCCCGGATTCCGAATGAATAAGTTATTGCCTGATTAATTTAATCTAAATTTGAAAATAGCATGTCTCCCCATTAAGGATACTAGAGACACGTCACTATCAATGTTACATTGAGCTGGGTGAAAGGAATATGCATGACATAGAAATGCTGTAATAGAAGACCATGCTCGTATTTTTTTGTTGTTGATTTGATTATAAGGGGGATTGAGTGTTGATGTTGATACGTTGTGTTTACTAAAGCGGTTTCTGCCCTCTAATCAGTTTCCTAATCCACATCTCCTGCAAAGTTCACAACCATCAATGTAAAACTCACAAAATTCCAAGTCCGTCATTATTCTTTAATGTCCTGGTAGTGAAGAAAGAGATTGACTTCAGCAGGGTTGCATGAGTCCGTGGCACAGCCTGATATCAATGATGTGGCACAGTACTTACAGGACATTACCTCTGATTAGATGCAATCCCATGACTCCGGATCCAAAGGTTGCGTGTTCAGTGATACACTATTCTTTGTGTGTTGTTTTTCCCTATCCCAAACCTTAACCCTTAACATAACTATTCTGAATGAATGTCTAAACTTAATGTTTTAACCGTATTAACCTCGAATTTTGACGTTTGGAGAAATGGAGCAATGTGGACAAGGAGGACCATGGTGTCAAAAACACTTCGAAATTTGACGCTTGGAGCAATGTTAATCTTGCCACTCTTTTTTAGTTTTAGTCTAGTCTTAGTCATTTTGACTAAAATATCATTAAGTCTCATCTTTGACATTTGAATAATGATTTAGTCTAGTTATTGTCAAAATAGTCCGGTCAACAATTAGCCCTAGTCCGGTCAACAATTAGCCTAGCCGGAGATATGCTTTATGAATGTAAAATGCGGCCCACCAATGCATGATAATAAAGACAAAAATGTAGAGCCAGTATTATGGGTCATATCTTTTGAATGGTAAGGGCTAGAAACAACCGTTTTCTCTGAGGAAAAGAGGGAGACTTGTCGAAACTGGCTATGAAATACAGTGGGGAAAGTCAGAGAGTTGAGCGAGACTACAAATTCAACGACAGCCAACTTTTCTATACTCATGGGTTGTTTTTCTATTAAACACAATGCTGCTATTGTTTTTCATTTTGAAAAGCTGCTTGTGTTTCTTAACCACGGAAAGGGTAGCTAACTCAAAGGCTCACACTGGGCACAGAGTATCCTTCCCACTGTTGAAAATAATTGCTCTGCACATCTGTGCAACTAATTAAAATTTTGATTATCACTGAAAAGCGCTCAATCTCTCCAAAAGCTCTTGTCCAGTCCATTTGCAGTCAGACTAGCCACCTCCTCTAATTACCTGGCTTCAGCTGCACCTTTGTTTAAGAAACTCAATATTTTGTCTATTTATGACATTAATGTACACCAATTATGCACTTTCATCTACAAATACTCATACCTCCCAGACAGTTTACCTAAACCCTTCAGTGGATTATTTCAGGTTAATTTTGAAATCCATCTATATAACACAAGACACTGCGATAACCTTCTCCCTCCCCACAGCTGCACCCCACATAGTAAATTCTGTATCAGACACAGAGGTACCGTACCCTGGAATTCTTATCTTCACGTTGCCAAAACCTCATCATCCCTCAGTAACTTCAAGCAAAGACTGTGTGTCAGCCTGATGAACCAAACGACCCAATAATCCCCTCCATGTAGCCTAACTCTCACACTCGCACACACACACATAATCGAACATGGTTTTTCTACTTATATTTCTGGTGTGGTTTTCATATAAGCCCTTTTTGGCTTCCAACCTCCGTTTTTACCAGTTGTTTTATCTGTACTGTTTTGTTGTTCACTTATTTTCTTTGGTCCGAATAAATAAAACCTAAGATTTTAGTCACAGAGATAATTTTGCCTCGTTTTTGTTTAGTTATAGTTTTTTTCTGGGTCCATTTAGTCAGTTATAGTCTCGTCAATTGCCACGGAAATATAGGTGTTGGACGAATATTTCATTCACATTTTTTTGCTGATGAAATTTACACTGGTTTGGAGTAACTTTTGAAGTTTGAGAAAGGTGGATAAACGTCAGAATCTGAAGTCAAAATGCTCTCATCTTATCCATCAACATAGACATGGCTCTAACTCCTCTACCTCCATAATGAGATGGGTGCAGGCCAGGCATAGGGTGCAGGCCAGGCAGCAGGCTGTTAGCCAGCCTGCCAGATTAGTGGAGTCTGCCACTCGCCAGTCAGTGTAGTCAGGTTAGCTATCCCCATTGAGACCGTATCTGTGCCTCGATCGAGGTAGAGCAAAACTCAACATGGCTGTGTTCGATTTAACAATCTCACTGGAATAAAGACCTCCATTCCTGTCATTATTGAAAGAGATTGTGATATCGCACATCTCAAAATAGGCGTACTTAATGTTAGATCCCTCACTTCCAAGGCAGTCGTAGTCAATTAACTATTCCCTGATCATAATCTTGTCATCTAACAGTTCCACAACAACTACCTAATACACACAAATCTAATTAAAGGAATGGAACAAGAATATACACATATAAATATAAGGATGAGCGGTGGCCGAGCGGCATAGGCAAGATACAATAGATGGTATAATATACAGTATTTACATATGAGATGAGTAATGTAAGATATGTAAACATTATTAAAGTGACTAGTGATCCGTTTAATAAAGTGGCAATGATTTCAAGTATGTATATAGGCAGCAGCCTCTCTGTGTTAGTGATGACTGTTTAACTTCTTGTGTCGTGAAATCCCGGATACGGGATCCTATTTATAGCCTCAAGCTCATTAGCATAACGCAACGTTAACTATTCATGAAAATCGCAAATGAAATGAAATAAATATATTTGCTCTCAAGCTTAGACTTTTGTTAAAACCTCTTGATACTCCCCATCCCGGATCGTGACTAAAGCCTCAGGCTCATTAGCATAACGCAACGTTAACGATTTCTGAAAATCGCAAATAAAATGAAAATAATGCGCCTGCTCTCAAGCTTAGCCTTTTCTTAACAACACTGTCATCTCAGATTTTCAAAATATGCTTTTGAACCATAGCAAAACAAGCATTTGTGTAAGAGTATTGATAGCTAGCGTAGCATTTAGCGTAGCATTTAGCGGGCAACATTTGCACAAAAACCAGAAAAGGATTCAAATAAAATCATTTACCTTTGAAGAACTTCGGATGTTTTCAATGAGGAGACTCTCAGTTACATAGCAAATGTTCAGTTTTTCCTGAAAGATTCTTTGTGTAGGAGAAATCGCTCCGTTTTGTACATCATGTTTGGGTACCAAAAAAAAACGAAAATTCAGTCATCAAAACGGCAAACTGTTTTCCAAATTAACTCCATAATATCGACAGAAACATGGCAAACACTGTTTAGAATCAATCCTCAAGGTGTTTTTCACATATCTCTTCATTGATATATCGTTCGTGGATGTCTACTTTCTCCACTGAATCGCTTGGAAAAAGACGTGCAGTTGAAGATGACGCACCAATTTCGACGGAGGATACTGGGCGGACACCTGGCAAATGTATTCTGTTATAGTCAATCTTCCAATGATATGCCTACAAATACGTCACAACGCTGCAGACACCTTGGGGAAACGATAGATCGGGCAGGCTCATTCCTTGCGCATTCACAGCCATATAAGGAGACAATGAAAAACAGAGCCTCAAAAATCCTGCTCATTTCCTGTTTGAAGTGTCATCTTGGTTTCGCCTGTAGCATCAGTTCTGGGGCACTCACAGACAATATCTTTGCAGTTTTGGAAACGTCAGAGTGTTCTCTTTCCAAAGCTATCAATTATATGCATAGTCAAGCATCTTTTTGTGACAAAATATTGCGCTTAAAACCAGCACGTTTTTTATCCAATAATGAAATAGCGCCCCCATAGATGTGAAAGGTTAACAGTCTGATGGCCTTGAGATAGAAGCTCTCTCGGTCCCAGCTTTTGAAGCACCTGTACTGACCTCACCTTCAGGATGGTAGCGGGGTGAACAGACAGTGGCTCGGGTGGTTGTTGTCCTTGATGACGTTGAGTAAGACGGTGTTTTGCTGACAACACACTCCGAGTGCCCTCACCTCCTCCCTGTAGGCTGTCTCGTCTTTGTTGGCAATCAAGCCTACTACTGTTGTGTCGTCTGCAAACATGATGATTGAATTGGAGGGGTTCATGGCCACAGAGTCATGAGTGAACCAGGATTACAGGAGGGGGCTGAGAACGCACCTTTGTGGGGCCCCAGTGTTGAGGATAAGCGAAGTGGAGATGTTGTTTCCTACCTTCAACACCTGGGGGCGGCCCGTCAGGAAGTACAGAACCCAATTGCACAGGGCGGGGTTGAGACCCAGGGTCTCTAGCATGGTGTTGAGCTTGGAGGGTACTATGATGTTGAATGCTGAGCTATAGTCAATGAACAGCATTCTTACATAGGTGTCTGTTTCTCTATCTCTATATACAGTATATATGTCAGTGTCTCTGTTTCTCTCTCTATATATATCTGTCCGTTTCTCTCTACATATGCCCTGCCTTTCTAAAGACTTCAAAAGTCAAATTAATAAACAGATCACTGACCATTTCGAATCCTACCGTACCTTCTCCGCTGTGCAATCCGGTTTCCGAGCTGGTCATGGGTGCACCACAGCCATGCTCTAGGTACTTAACGATATCATAACCGCCATCCGATAAAAGACAGTTCTTTGCAGCCGTCTTCATCGACCTGGCCAAGGCTTTCGACTCTGTCAATCACCGTATTCTTATCATCAGACTCAACAGCCTTGGTTTCTCAAATGACTGCCTAGCCTGGTTCACCAACTACTTCTCAGACAGAGTTCAGTGTGTCAAATCGGTCTCTTTGGGGGTACCAGAGGGTTCAATTCTCGGGCCAACTCTTTTCTCTGTATATATCAAAGATGTCGATCTTGCTGCCGGTGATTCCCTGATCCACCTCTACGCAGACGCACATACCAGATGCGCCCTTCATTTGATACTGTGTTAACCTCTTACACCTATGGTGGCGCTATTTCATTTTTGGAAGAAAAACGTTCCTGTTTTAAACAAGATATTTTGTCACAAAAAGATGCTCGACTATGCATATACTTGCTACTGTTCGAAAGAAAACACTCTGACGTGTCCAGAAATACAAATATCTTCTCTGTGCGTGCCCTTTAACGTGAGCTTCAGGCAAAACCAAGATGACTTGGCATCCAGGAAATGACAAGGATTTTTGAGGCTCTGTCTTTCATGATCTCCTTATATGGCTGTGAACGCAAGAGGAATGAGTCTGCCCTTTCTGTCGTTTCCCCAAGGTGTCTGCAGCATTGTGACGTATTTGTAGGCAGATCATTGGAAGATTGACCATAAGAGACCACATTTACCACGTGTCCGCCCGGTGTCCTGCGCCGAAATTGGTGCGCAAAAGTCACCTGCCAGTATTTTTCCATGGGGCACAGAGAGAGAAGCAAGCTTCCACGAACTGCATGTCAATGAAGAGATATGTGAAAAAACACCTTGAGGATTGATTCCAAACAACGTTTGCCATGTTTTGGTCGATATTATGTAGTTAATCCGGAAAAAGTTTCACGTTGTAGGTGACTGCATTTTCGGTTCGTTTCGGTAGCCAGGCGCAATGTAGAAAACGGAACGATTTCTCCTACACACAGACGCTTTCAGGAAACACTGCGCATCTGGTATGTAGCTGGGAGTCTCCTCATTGAAAACATCAGAAGCTCTTCAAAGGTAAATGATTTTATTTATTTGGTTATCTGGCTTTTGTGAAAATGTTGCGTGCTACATGCTACACAAAATGCTATGCTAGCTTAGCATACTCTTACACAAATTAGTCAATTTCTATGGTTCAAAAGCATATTTTGAAAATCTGAGATGACAGTGTTGTTAAGAAAAGGCTAAGCTTGAGAGCAAACGCATTATTTTAATTTTATTTGCGATTTTCAGAAATTGTTAACGTTGCGTTATGCTAATGAGCCTGAGGCTTAGTCACAATCCCGGATCCGGGATGGGGAGTTTCAAGAGGTTAACCTCTGTGCGCACAGATCCCATTAGCCGGATTAAATTCGACAACATCCAGTGAACTGGCAGAGCGCTATACTAATATTAAACATTCCTGAAAATACAAGTGTCTCACATGGTTCAAAAGCCTAGAATCTTGGTAACCCAACTGCGTTGTCAGATTTCAAAAAGGCTTTACTACGAAAGCATACGATGCGATTATCTGAGGACAGAGCCCCGTACCAAAATACTATTTCAACCAGCACAGGCGTAACAAAATCACAAATTGCAATAAAATAAATAATTTACCTTTGAAGATCTTCCTCTGTTTGCAATCCCAAGGCTCATTGTTACACAATGAATTTGTTTGATCAAATCCACTTTTATAGCCTAACACGAAACATTTTGTGAACCACTTGTGTCGTGAATTCCGTGTCATTCAACTTTCGACTAAACATTCGATGTAAATACACACACTAAACATGCGTTTATCCAGTCATGTTTGGTTTCATTGCAATCAACTGGTTGTGTGTAACACAACGCGGGACGTATTGACCGAAGAAACCGATTTGAAGACAACAGGCAATGACCTCATTGTGCACCAATTATTTGACCCCTGTTTTGTTGATTGACTGTATTTTAACCCAATGACCACTGATCGTCTTGAAATATAGCTTGGTAGGTAGCCAATGAGCTGAGGTAAACGGCAATATGTAATGTTTATGAGTTGGAAGACCAGACCATGTAAAAACTCGGGCATAAAGCGGGTAATTCGCCATTGAAGATTCATACTGGAAGGAGCTACGTGTGTTACGCACAGCAGTATTTCGGTAAAGCGCATCTTCAGCTATTTTTATATCAAACATTATGGCGACTAAGTCAGGGAAAGAAAAATCCAAGTCTAGATATACAGATGTACAAAAAAAATATAGAAGAAATTGATAGGGAAAGTGAGACAGAGTTGCTCCTGGACGAAGATTCAGTTAGCGAGCATGCATAACTATGATTCCCAGTTGGAAGATTATTTTTTGCATGGAAAGGACATCGTTTTGGACCAGTAAGTTCTTCTCATGCTAATACCGTTGTTTGAAATTAATAATATTAAATATTTGTGATCTTTTACATTTTATTTGCAATATCTATAAATGTAATCAGTATTGAAATGTGTAAAGTACACATTGGCTATACATTGTGGGTGGGGTATGTTTGTATGTATGTGTATGACCCATAGCCTGTGTGTATTATATATATATATATATATATATATATATATATATATATATATAAAATTCTAGAGTAGAATGTAACAGCAAACCCACATCTCAACACAGTGACCATGCTTCCTCCACTCAATCAACATCTTGTGGATTAGAGGGAGCATGGCTTAGATGCATGTGTCTTCCACTCCACCCCACCCCCACATGAAATAGCCTATTTGAGGCTGAGGGGAGGGCAGGCCCACAACAATGGCCAGAGTGAAATGGAACAGTACTTCAACCTAGTGATTATTTTCCCTGTACTCTATATACAGTGCCTTGCGAAAGTATTTGGCCCCCTTGAACTTTGCGACCTTTTGCCACATTTCAGGCTTCAAACATAAAGATATAAAACTGTATTTTTTTGTGAAGAATCAACAACAAGTGGGACACAATCATGAAGTGGAACGACATTTATTGGATATTTCAAACTTTTTTAACAAATCAAAAACTGAAAAATTGGGTGTGCAAAATTATTCAGCCCCCTTAAATTAATACTTTGTTGCGCCACCTTTTGCTGCGATTACAGCTGTAAGTCCCTTGGGGTATGTCTCTATCAGTTTTGCACATCGAGAGACTGACATTTTTTCCCATTCCTCCTTGCAAAACAGCTCGAGCTCAGTGAGGTTGGATGGAGAGCATTTGTGAACAGCAGTTTTCAGTTCTTTCCACAGATTCTAGATTGGATTCAGGTCTGGACTTTGACTTGGCCATTCTAACACCTGGATATGTTTATTTTTGAACCATTCCATTGTAGATTTTGCTTTATGTTTTGGATCATTGTCTTGTTGGAAACAAATCTCCGTCCCAGTCTCAGGTCTTTTGCAGACTCCATCAGGTTCTTCCAGAATGGTCCTGTATTTGGCTCCATCCATCTTCCCTTCAATTTTAACCATCTTCCCTGTCCCTGCTGAAGAAAATCAGGCCCAAACCATGATGCTGCCACCACCATGTTTGACAGTGGGTATGGTGTGTTCAGGGTGATGAGCTATGTTGCTTTTACGCCAAACATAAGGTTTTGCATTGTTGCCAAAAAGTTCAATTTTGGTTTCATCTGACCAGAGCACCTTCTTCCACATGTTTGCATGTTTGGTGTGTCTCCCAGATGGCTTGTGGCAAACTTTAAATGACACTTTTTATGGATATCTTTAAGAAATCGCTTTCTTCTTGCCACTCTTCCATAAAGGCCAGATTTGTGCAATAGACGACTGATTGTTGTCCTATGGACAGAGTCTCCCACCTCAGCTGTAGATCTCTGCAGTTCATCCAGAGTGATCATGGGCCTCTTGGCTGCATCTCTGATCAGTCTTCTCCTTGTATGAGCTGAAAGTCTAGAGGGACGGCCAGGTCTTGGTAGATTTGCAGTGGTCTGATACTCCTTCCATTTCAATATTATCTAAATGTGTGAAGGCATTGACAAAGAAGCAGAGGAGGGGAAGTGTGCAACCTGCAAACAAAGAGACAGACAGGCATTGCCACACTGTCCCAGAAGATGATGTGGAGCCACCTCAACCAACATTTAAGCCCGAAAAGGGAGCCAGGACCTCAGCTGAACATGACGGCAACGTACAGCCCCCTTCAGCTTTTTCAGCTGTTTTTCACCCCATCTGTTGTTGATTTGCTCGTGTCTAACACGAATAAGTATGGGGCGAAGAAGCAAGCAGGCAAAAAAGTAGCATGGAAGCCCATTTCCATGTCAGACCTTTTCTGCTATCTTTCACTGGTCATCTACATGGCGCTGGTGAAGCTGAAAACCCTGAGGGACTACTGGAAAAAGTCATCTCTCTACCAACTGCCTTTCCCCCTCACTGTCATGTCTTGCAAAAGGTTTCTGGTTCTCTCACAGGCGCTTCATTTCAGTGACCCAGAAGTTGATGAGGACAATGAAAAGAAGGAGAGGCACAGCAATGTTTGATAGACTCTGCAAAATCAAACTTCTCTACCCCAACCTTGTTGAGGCCTGCAAGACCTATTTTCAGCCAGCCCAGAACCTGTCTATAGATGAGAGGATGGTAGCCACAAAGGCCAGAATTGACCTCAAACAAAACTTGAGAAACAAACCAACTAAGTGAGGTTACAAGCTGTTTGTTTTGGCTGATTCTGTGTGTGCCTACACTTGCAATTATTTTGTCTATGAGAGGAAGAACAGTTTTGATACCGGTAAGGGACTTAGCTATGACTCTGTAATGCAGTTATTGGATTTTCAACTGCTGGGGAAGGGCTACAAACTGTTTGTGGATAACTTCTACACAAGCCCTACCCTGTTTGCAGACCTTAGGAAGCTGGATGTGTGGGTTGTGGCACCATTTGTATCAACAGGGTGGGCTTTCCAACGACAAAGGTGAACGACATGCCTAAGCGGGCTGATCGGGGTACCATGCAATGGATCCGGGAAGATGGCCTGCTCTTTGTGAAGTGGATGGTTACCAGAGAGGTGGTGATGTGCACAACAATCCACAAATCCTTCAGTGGCGATCAAATCGCCAGGCGCGTGAAGAACGCTAATGGGGCATGGACCACAAAAAATGTCCCCATTCCAGCTGCTGTGAAGGACTACAACAAGAGCATGGGAGGTGTGGACCTGTCCAATGCGCTGATAGGCTATTACAATGTTCTCTACAAGACGATGAATTGTTAAATACATTCTTCTATCATTTCATCGACATTGCTGTGGTGAAAGAATTCATCCTACGCAAGGAAATAGCTAAGAGCTGTGGAAAGCCCTCCATCTCACAGCTAGCGTTCAGAGAGCTGCTCATCAAGGAGCTTGCTGGCTACAGCACCACGTTCTGGCCCCTCAACCCCTGTCCCTTCCGCTCCTGCCACAAGTGGTGTTTATCTGCCTAAAATGTATTTCTGCAGGCATGGATGTGCGTCAGGGCCATAAGGGCACAGCATGGAGGTGTCGTTGTGTTCTTTGCCAAATGAAGTCCCCATCACCTGCACCACCTGGTGACCCTCTGCTTTACAGCAGAAAGAGACTGATATGGCACATGGCATCAGCAGCACAATATTGTGTAGAGGACTGAGGGTCTTCTGAATATTGAAAGTTTGTAAATAGTTATCCTTGTTATTTTGTAAATGTATGCATTTTCTTATTTATATTTATTTTTTGGGGGGTGTGTGTTAGAATACCATTCTGTTTTTTGTATATAGTTATTTGCTACAAAACGTATAACTTCACCAATTCGGCTGCCTGGGTACATTTGGGCAACTTGTGTGGGACACCTGGGTTAAAGGCACAGTTTCATTCTGAAACTTTGCACAAGTACTGTTGCCCTCTTGTGTTTTTCACTGAAATTGTCCCCATCATCCAATCTGAATGTTTGTTTTGTCTTGATGATGCAACAACAATAAAAATAAAAAACGTGTGTTTTTTTCCTTGCATTATCTTAATCAGATCTATTGTGTTATATTTGCCTACATTCAATTCACATTTCCACAAACTTCAGAGTGTTTATCCTGCCGATCCTCGACTTCGGCGATGTCATTTACAAAATAGCTTCCAACACTCTACTCAGCAAACTGGATGCAGTCTATCACAGTGCCATCCGTTTTGCCACCAAAGCCCCTTTCACCCACCACTGCGACCTGCATGCTCTAGTCGGCTGGCCCTCGCTACATATTTGTCGCCAGACCCACTGGCTCCAGGTCATCTATAAGTCTATGCTAGGTAAAGCTCTGCCTTATCTCAGCTCACTGGTCACAATAACAACACCCACCCATAGCACGCGCTCCAGCAGGTATGCAGTTGAAGTCGGAAGTGTACATCCACTTAAGTACATTCAACTAGTTTTTCAACCACTCCACACATTTCTTGTTAACAAACTGTAGTTTTGGCAAGTCAGTTAGGACATCTACTTTGTGCATGACACTAGTCCCTTTTCCAACAATGTTTTACAGACAGATTATTTAACTTCCAGTGGGTTAGAAGTTTACATACACTATGTTGACTGTGCCTATAAACAGCTTGGAAAATACCAGAAAATTATGTCATGGCGTTAAAAGCTTCTTGTAGGCTAATTGACATCATTTGAGTCACTTGGAGGTGTACCTGTGGATGTATTTCAAGGCCTACCTTCAAACTCATTGCCTCTTTGCTTGACATCATGGGAAAATCAAAAGAAATCAGCCAAGACCTCTTGTAGACCTCCACAAGTCTGATTCATCCTTGGGAGAAATTTCCAAACGCTTGAAGGTACCACGTTCATCTGTACAAACAATAGTACCGCTCAGGAAGGAGACGCGTTCTGTCTCCTAGAGATGAACGCACTTTGGTGTGAAAATGCAAATCAATCCCAGATCAAAAGCAAATGACCTTGTGAAGATGCTGGAGGAAACGGGTACAAAAGTATATATATCCACAGTAAAACGAGTCCTGTATCGACATAACCTGAATGGCCGCTCAGCAAGGAAGAAGCCACTGCTCCAAAACCGCCATAAAAAAGCCAGACTACCATTTGAAACTGCACATGGGGACAAAGATCGTACGTTTTGGAGAAATGTCCTCTGGTCTGATGAAACAAAAATAGAACTATTTGGCCATAATGACCATCGTTATGTTTGGAGCAAAAACGGGAGGCTTGTAAGCCGAGGAACACCATCCCAACCGTGAAACACCTGGGTGGCAGCATCATGTTGTGGGGCTGCTTTGCTGCAGGAGGGACAAGTGCACTTCACAAAATAGATGGCGTCATGAAGTAGGAAAATTATGTGGATATATTGAAGCAACATCTCAAGACATCAGTCAGGAAGTTAAAACCTCTTAGTGATCCCTTCACGCGCCAATCCCGTTAACCTCTCTGGGTAACCCGACGCGCTAGCGTCCCCAATTTGCCAACAATAAATGCAAATGCGCTACGCCAAATGCTAATAGCACTCCTTAAAAATCAAACGTTCATGAAAACACACATGCAGGGTACTCAATTCAAGCTACACTCGTTGTGAATCTCGCCAACAAGTCAGATTTTTAAAATGCTTTTCGGCAAAAGCATGAGAAGCTATTATCTGATAGCATGCAACACCCCGAAATACCTGAAGGGGACGTAAACAAAAGAATTAGCGTAGCCGGCGCTACACAAAACGCAGAAATAAAATATAAAACATTCATTACATTTGACGAGCTTCTTTGTTGGCACTCCTATATGTCCCATAAACATCACAATTGGGTCTTTTTTTCCGATTAAATCGGTCCTTGTATACCCAAAATGTCCATTTATGAAGACTGTGTGAGCCAGGAAAAACACTGTTTATAAACGCAACGTTATTTTTTTAAATTAAAAAAGCTGCCTACAAACTTTGACAAAACACTTCAAACTACTTCTGTAATCCAACTTTAGGTATTAGTAAACGTTAATAAACGATCAAATTGATCACGGAGCGATCTGTATTCAATAGCAACAAGTTTGGAAAACGTAGTCCACTTTCCCCCTTCCATTTCTTCCTGCTGTGTACCCGACGAAAGGCTGTGCCTATTACTCATATGACCAAGGATTTAGCTGCATAGAATTCACAACACTGGCAACATCGTGTGGAAGCTGTAGCAACTGTTAGCCCATCGTTATCTATTATACCTTGCAATAGACAATACAGAGACTGGCGGATTGATTTTTTCTTCGTCGATTTTGTGATCAGGTTTCCTTGCGATTTTGACCACGAAACACGTTCTGTTATAGTCACAGACATCATTTAACCAGTTTTAGAAACTTCAGAGTGTTTTCTATGCACACATACTAATCATATGAATATACTATATTCCTGGCATGAGTAGCAGGACGTTGAAATGTTGCGCGATTTTTAACAGAATGTTGAAAAAAGTAGCCCTAGCTCTAACAGGTACGGGATTGATTTGACAATACCCAGTGAAATAGCAGCGCGCCAAATTCAAAACCAGAAACTCATAATAATAATTCATAAATCATACAAGTGTTATACACCGGTTTAAGGATCTTCTTGTTGATCCAGCCACAGTGTCAGATTTCAAAAAGGCTTTACGGTGAAAGCAAACCATGCTATTATCTGAGGACAGCACCCCTTCAAACAAACACATGAAAATCATAATTCAACCCGCCAGGCACAACACAAAAGTCAGAAATAACATATAATGCATGCTTTACCTTTGAAGATCTTCTGTTGGCACTCCAATATGTCCATTAAACATCACAAATGATCCTTTTGTTCGATAAAGTCTGTCGTTGTATATCTAAAATGTCCATTCATTTGGCGCGTATGATTCAGAAAATACACCAGTTCCAACTCGCGCAAAAGGACTACACATTATCTAATTATTTACCTGTAAACTTGATCCAAACATTTCAAACAACTTTCCTAATCCAGCTTTAGGTATTTTTAAACGTAAATCATCGATAAAATTTAAGACGGAATAAACTGCGTTCAATACTGGAGGAAAACAAAGTGGAGGGTGCTTTTCAGGTCACACTCCTCTATCGAACAGTACACTTCATTCGACCCTCGTTCTGATCAGGGCTACTTCTTAATTTCTCAAAGAAAAAATATCAACCAATTTCTAAAACTGTTGACATCCAGTGGAAGCGATAAAAACTACAAGCAACTGCCTTGAAAGCTCGATGAAAAGAGAGTGACCTCAAAAAAACATTTTCCTGGATGGTTTGTCCTCAGGGTTTTGCCTGCTAAATAAGTTCTGTTATACTCACAGACATCATTCAAACAGGTTTAGGAACTTCAGTCTTTTCTATCCAAGTCTACTAATAATATGCATATCCTAGCTTCTAGGCCTGAGTAGAAGGCAGTTTACTTTGGGCACACTGTTCATCCGGACGTGAAAATATTGTCTACTAGCTAGAGCTTCTTCGGGATCAGTGTCCCTTCCACGGGACGGTTGAACTAACATAGGCTAATGCGATCAGCATGAGGTTGAAAGTAACAAAAAAATTATAATAATTCCCACGACATAGACATATCTGATATTGGCAGAAAGCTTAAATTCTTGTTAATCTAACTGCACTGTCCAATTTACAGTAGCAATTAAAGTGAAAGAATAACATGCTATTGTTTGAGAAGAGTGCATAGTTTGAACATGAACAGTTATTAATAAACAAATTAGGCACATTTGAGCAGTCTTCATACAAAATTTTGAACAGAAATACAATGGTTCATTGGATCAGTCTGAAACTTTGCACACACACTGCTTCCATCTAGTGGCCCAAATCTAAATTGCAGCTGGGCTGGAATGATATATTATGGCCTTTCTCTTGCATTTGAAAAATGATGGTACTAAATAATACAAAAGAACAGTTGTTTTTTTCTTTGTATTATCTTTTGCCAGATCTATTGTGTAATATTCTCCAACTTTCCTTTCACATTTCCACACACTTCCAAGTGTTTCCTTTTAAATGGTACCAAGAATATGCATATCCTTGCTTCAGGGCCTGAGTTACAGACAGTTAGATTTGGGTATGTAGGCAAAAATTTAAAATAGGGGCGGATCCTTAAACAAGGCCCAGTTGAGTCAAAAATGGGATTGTCCTGTGTTTTATATATTTTTCCACACTATGAGGTTGGAATAATAGTGTGAAATTGTGAAAATGATGGTAATGCCGTTATAGAATAAGAGCTGTTTCAAAAGACTATTTTCGCTTGTTTTGCATGTTTTTTCTGGAAGTCGTGTGGTTCAGTTGGTTGAGCGTGGTGCTTGCAATGTTGGTGTTGTGGGTTTGATTTCCACAGGGGACAAGTATGAAAATGTATGCACTCACTACTGTAAATCCCTCTGTATAAGAGTGTCAGCTGAAATCTAAATGCATGGGTGGAGTTCTGGCATGCTTGGCAACATCACAGAGCTTCAAACCTCTAGTTTTCAGGTTACACATCCCTCCCATTAAGCTTCTCCAATAAGGCCCCATCACTCAGACCTCTGTCTTTAAAATTTTTCTCAGGTTTTTGCCTGCCATATCAGTTATGTTATTACACAGACATTATTTTAACAGTTTTGGATTTTTTTTAGAGTGTTTTCTACCAAGTATATGCATATCCTAGCTTCTGGGCCTGAGTAACAGGCAGTTTACTTTGGGCACACTTTACAGCCGGATGTCAAAATACTGCCTCCTACCCCAGAAAGGTAAGAGCACTGGGCCAGTAACTAAAAGGTTGCTAGTTCAAGTCCCTGATCTGACAAGGAGGAACATCTGTTGACCTGCTCTTGAGCAAGGCACTTAATGTTAATTGTATCAATCATGGTTGATCTCTGGCTGTGACCCCACTCTCAGGGGGGAATCCATTTTACAGATTACCCACTTGTACATGCAGTGTAACAGACCGGATCGATTCGGTCTTATGTTGCAACATTTTTCATTGTGTTTTTTACATTGGATAAAAGTAAAGACCTATAAAATGGCAGGCCAATCCAAAGTCATCTCTTGGCATGTCCAGCCCATTAATTATCTCAGCCAATCATGGAAGGTTCCTGTCTTTTTCCATGGTTAAACCAACTAGGCTCATAATTTAACAATTATATTCATATTTACAGATGGCATACACTTTTGTTATTAAGACACAAGTTCACATGTTCCAGAAGGCATTTCTGCCCAAAAATGCATAAAAAAGAAAAATAATGAATACTTTGAAATGTCTCTCATGTGAAGTAGTGACACGCGACATCCGACTAGTTCCCTTAAACCAGTCACGTATAAGCTTGACCTTTCTACTAAACCCCCACATGCCTCGCTGTAACCCAACTGGAGCAGTGCATTGTGGGAGACACATTCAAAGGGCAGGGACCTCAGGCCTGGGTTTTGTTTTCACAACTACAACAACATGACAATGTGCTTTTATTGTTCTATTTCCTCTGAGTTTCTTTTTAAATGTATTTCCAACAAAATCACCCGTCACTGTTCATCAACAGAGTAGAGCAGCAATGCATGGTTGTGAAGATGTTACCATGAAGAAACTGTGTTGTGAGAAAAACTAGGGGTGCGTGTGGTTATGCGGACAGATTCATTATCAAAAACTAAAGTAAAGTGAATTGAATTGTGTTTTCCACACATCCCGAATTCTGAAGCTATAAAGAACATCAACCCACCTTCTCTCTACCCTTATCACATTCTCTCTATTAGACATTTTGTGTGTGTTCTTGAATAAGTGGATAACTTTACTCCTAACATATGTGGGCCAGGGTTCTACAGTGCATTCGGAAAGTATTCAGCCCCTTTGACTTTCCAATTTTTTTATGTTATAGCCTTATTCTAAAATTAATTAAAACAAAAAAAGTCATGAATCTACACACAATACCCATAATGACAAAGCTAATTAAAAGTAAGTATAAGTATTCAGACCCTTTCCATGAGACTCGAAATTGAGCTCAGGTGCATCCTGTTTACATTGATCATCCTTGAGATGTTTCTAAAACTTGATTGGAGTCCACTTGTGGTGAATTCAATTGATTGGACATGATTAGGAAAGGCACACACCTTTCTATTTAAGGTCCAACAGTTGACAGTGCATGTCAGAGCAAAAATCAAGCCACAAGGTCAAAGGAATTGTCCATAGAGCTCTGAGATAGGATTGTGTCGAGGCACAGATCTGGGGAAGGGTACCAAAAAATATCTGCAACATTGAAGGTCCCCAAGAATATAGTGGCCGCTATCATTCTTAAATGGAAGAAGTTTGGAACCACCAAGACTCTTACTAGGGCTGGTTGCCCGGCCAAACTGAACAATTGGAGGAGAAGGGTCTTGGTCAGGAAGGTGACCAAGAACCTGAAGGACACTCTGACACAGCTCTAGAGTTACTCTGTGGAAATGGGAGAACCTTCTAGAAGGACAACCATATCTGCAGCACTCCACCAATCAGGCATTTATGGTAGAGTGGCAAGACAGAAGCCATTCCTCAGTAAAAGGCACATGACAGCCCACTTGGATTTTGACAAAAGGCACCCAAAGACTCAGACCATGAGAAACAAGATTTTCTGGTCTGATTAAACCAGCATTGAACTCTTTAGCCTGAATGCCAAGTGTCACGTATGTAGGAAACCTGGCACCATCTCTATTGTGAAGCATGGTGGTGGCAGCATCATGATGCAGGGATGCTTTTCAATGGTAGGGACTGGGAGACTAGTCAGGGTATAGGGAAAGAATGAACGGAGCAAAGTACAGAGAGATCCTTGATGAAATCCTCCTCCACAGCGCTCAGGACCTCAGACTTGTGACGCGGTAAGGTTGGACACAGGCGCAGAGAAGAGATCAGATGAGGAATCAGTGGTTAGGATAAACATAATTCTTTACTAAGAAATGGTAGCCAAAGAATCCCAGTACACCTGAAAAAAAAAACTATATCTCGAAAACTCACTCAGGAGTTTTCGGTAAACCATTCAAGCTTCTGCAAAGGACCACAGAAAACACAATCATGAAATAAAGATAAACCCGAGTCCAATAAAAGTCTATAGGGAGGTCTCTGGAGCCCTCTGGTGCCAGGAGGGACCATGGCCCCGGAGTCCACACAGGCTTGAATCTGTTGCTGAGGGTTGTCACCGTGGAGGGTTGCGGGTAGTAACAGACAGGGACTGGGTAGCCAGGAGGTAAATGCACAGCTCGTCAGGGTCTCCCCCTGTCCTGGCGAGCCCTGGGGTTTCCCGTCAGCTCTGGGCAGGTAGCACGGAAATGCCCGAGACATTGACTGTAGAGGCAGCAGCCTTTGTGCATGCTGTGCTCGGTGGGCTTGTGTTGCTCAGGAAACCGGAATGCTGGAGTGGTGTCAAAAGGGTTCTGTCTTACCCCTTCCCAGATACGGTTGTCTAGCCTGATTGCCAGCATTATCAGGGACTCGATGTCCTCTCCTAGTTCCAGAGCGGCCAGTTCATCTTTGATGGAATTAGACCCTGGTGGAGAGTGGTAACCAGTGCCTCTATATTCCACCCACTCTCGGAGGCAATGGTGCAGAACTCAATGGCGAAGTCAGCCACTGGTCTGGCCCCTTGGCGGAGGATGTACAGTCGGCTGGCGCCTTCTCGTCCACCGACTGGGTGGTCAAAGACTTGTCGCAGTGATGGCTACTATGGATCTGCAAGATGGTGGCTGCTGTTCCCATACCGTCGTTACCCACTCCTGGGCCTTGGCCGGGAGTAGAGAGATGATTGTAGGCGATCATGGCCCGATTGGTGTGGAATGAGGAGGATTGTAGTTCGAACACCGGAGAACACTAAGTGAGGAATCCCTTGCATCATCCCGGGTGGCCATCATGCCGTTCCCGGTGCAGGTTCCCTGGAGGAACCACGACAACGTCTATAGTGCTGAGCGATAAGATCTGGGCATTGGCTCCTCCTGGGTTGGGGGCGTGCCGTGGTTGGAGGGACTCGGCAAGTGCCCGAAGGGCAGTTCTCGCTGCTCTCCTAACAGTGCTCCTCGGTGGGCTACCACATTCCGTATCTGGGTGATCTCTGCTGGGTCCATGTTCTGGCAGAAGCTTGCTTTGACGTGATAAGGTTGGACCCAGGTGCAGAGAAGAGACCAGACAAAGAATCAGTGGTTAAAGATAAACATAAGACTTTACTGAGAAATGGATGTCGTGGGATCAAAGTACAACTCTCGAAAACTCACTCAGGAAATGAACGCACACGGTAACCAATTCAAGCTTCCGCAAAGGACCACAAAAAACACACCTCTTTAAACAGGGACACAATCATTAAATAATAAGTCAATGAAAGTCCAATAAAAGTCTCTAGGGTGGTCTCTGCTGCCCTCTGATGCCAGGAGGAACCATGACAGACTGAGGGTAAAGATTTACCTTCCAACAGGACAACGACCCTAAGCAAACAGCCAAGACAATACAGTGTGCTTAGGCTCTGAATGTCCTAGAGTGGCCCAGCCAGAGCCCAGACTTGAACCCGATCGAACATCTCAGGAGAGACCTGAAAATAACTGTGCAGCAACGCTCCCTATCCAACCTGACAGAGCTTGAGAGGATCTGCAGAGAAGAATGTGAGAAACTCCCCAAATACATGTGTGCCAAACATGTAGCGTCAAACCCAAGAATATTTGAGGCTGTAATCGCTACCAAAGGTGCTTCAACAAGTAAAGGGTCTGAATACCTAAAAAACATTTTTTTTGTTTACATTTGCTAACGTTTCTGAAAACCCGTTTTTGCTTTGTCATTATGGGGTATTGTGTGTGGATTGATGAGGGGAAAAAATAATTGAATCTATTTTAGAATAAGGCTGTAACATAACAAAATGTAGATAGGGTCAATGGGTCCGAATACTTTTCGAATGCACTGTAGTTCAAGAGATTGAACATGATCAAACTTATTGTATTGTACTACTTAGAATTCATAACATATCACACGCATTTCAGGATTATATTACATTTTTTTGCAGGACGTAACTGTCACGGTCGTGATAATGGACAGACCAAGGCGCAACGATAATCAGCTGCCTGTAACTGGGAACCATACTCAAACCCAAACATAGAAATACAGTGACTAGAACACCCCCTAGTAACATATCATATGAAATGTATGAAGTTTTACACAATTGTGTACAATTTTCAAAACTAATAGCTGAAAGTCTCTCTCGCTCCATCTCATAGTTATTCCTCTCTTCTGCTGTAGTGGAAAACAACATCTGTCTCTCTCCTCTGATACTTCTTCTTCATGCCTTGCCCCTGAGTGGAAGAGGAAGAGAAGGGAGAGAGAAAGAGTGGGAGAGATGAGGACAGAGAGATACAGAGAATGAGAGAATCACAGAAGGAGAGAGTAAAGCATGGGAGAGAAGAGGACAGAGAGATACAGAGAATAAGAGAGCGAAAGAGCATGGCAGCATGCGAAGTCAGATCAGTCCCCCACCGCATATCCCATATGTTTAACCAACAGATTTCCTCCTGAACACTTTCCATAGTTTCCATCAGTGCTGTCAAAGACGGCTTGCTCTGGCAACCGACCCTTTATAGCCTCTCCCTGTCTCTCCCCTCATCTCCCTGTCCTACAAGTAGGATGAAATAAGAGCCTGTCAGTCTGAGGGATCACTGGTCTGTCTCTTTGGGACAGAATCAAAGGATGCCACATCCATTTAGTATTGAGATGTCCCTATGCCTGTCGCCATGCAGCTGACATGGTGGGGTGGATGACAGTCAAGTAGCTCTCACAGTCTCACTTCAGAATTAAACGTTCATCCATGTTTCTCAAACATCAAATTACAAAGTCGCTACAAACATCACATTTCTAAGTGCTTAGGCTTATGTTTAAGCATTTACTCCGAAATGTTAAGGTTAAGCATTAACTCTGAATAGTTAAGGTAAGGGATAAGGTTTGGGATAGGCTCAAAAACAAAAATCTCCATTGCTGGATTTGAACTTGCAACCTTCAACAGCAAATGCTTATGCCCCTGCACCATCCCCAAGCACAACCAAAACCTACTTGAAAGTAAATGTGCACACTGTTACACTTACTGTTCGATTTCCACATCATCTCCAGACGTCCTTAGACATGGATGGCGATTGAATCCTGACTTGTATCACGGGTGACCTGGTTGTGACAGCAGCCAAAACAGAAGCTGCCCCATAACTCTGGGAGGGGATGAGGAGGAGAAATGAGATGTGTCTCTTGCTGCCCTGGGTGGCCGTTCTCCATATCTAAGAGACAAGGAGCTAGTAGAAAAGAGAAAAGCTAGTAGAAAAGACTGGCAGTCCTAAAAAAAGGCTCAATGGCTAATGTGTATAACTGCCCAGATAGAGGGCATCCTTGTCTAATGCCCCGTCTCACCCAGACTGGCCTACTGAGCCCACCTCCCACCTTAACCATACATGACGCCCCAGCATACAACAGCTTCACACATGTCAAAAAACTCTTCCCAAACACAGACATCACATTAAACAGATACTCATGGTCCACTCTATCAAAAGCCTTCTCTTGATCTAAAGAGACCAGTCCACATTTCACATTAGAACCTCTCGACAAGTCCAGCATGTCCCTGATTAAGAACAAGTTGTCCGTGATTGAGCGTCCCGGTACACAATATGTTTGGTCCTTATGTACTATCGAGTCCAAATGGGACTTCAGTCTGTTGGAGAGGACCTTGGCAAATATCTTGTAGTCCGCACAGAGTAATACCACAGACCTCCAGTTCTTAACCTCTAATGACTCCCCATCCCGCATGAGGGAGCGTAATCATCGCCTGACACTAATTAGCATAATGCAACGGACATAAATAGTTCTAGAAAATATTCCTATTCATGAAAATCACAAATTAAATATATTGAGACACAGCTTAGCCTTTTGTTAACTTCTTGAAACTCCCCAACCCGGATCCGGGTTTGTGACTAAAGCCTCAGGCTCATTAGCATAACGCAACGTTAACGATTTCTGAAAATCGCAAATAAAATGAAAATAATGCGTCTGCTCTCAAGCTTAGCCTTTTCTTAACAACACTGTCATCTCAGATTTTCAAAATATGCTTTTGAACCATAGAAATGGACTAATTTGTGTAAGAGTATGCAAAGCTAGCATAGCATTTTGAGTAGCATGTAGCACGCAACATTTTCACAAAAACCAGATAACCAAATAAATAAAATCATTTACCTTTGAAGAGCTTCTGATGTTTTCAATGAGGAGACTCAGTTGCATACCAAATGCGCAGTGTTTCCTGAAAGCGTCTGTGTGTAGGAGAAATCGTTCCGTTTTCTACATTGCGTCTGGCTACCGAAACGAACCGAAAATTCAGTCACCTACAACGTAAAACTTTTTCCGGATTAACTACATAATATCGACCGAAACATGGCAAACGTTGTTTGGAATCAATCCTCAAGGTGTTTTTTCACATATCTCTTCATTGACATGCAGTTCGTGGAAGCTTGCTTTCCTCTCTGTATCGCATGGAAAAATACTGGCAGGTGACTTTTGCGCACCAATTTCGGCGCAGGACACCGGGCGGACACCTGGTAAATATGGTCTCTTATGGTCAATCTTCCAATGATCTGCCCACAAATACGTCACAATGCTGCAGACACCTTGGGGAAACGACAGAAAGGGTTGACTCACTCCTCTCGCATTCACAGCCATATAAGGAGACAATGGAAAACAGAGCCTCAAAAATCCTTGTCATTTCCTGGATGCCATCTCATCTTGGTTTTGCCTGAAGCTCACGTTCTAGGGCACGCACAGAGAATATCTTTGTATTTCTGGACACGTCAGAGTGTTTTCTTTCGAATGGTAGCAATTATATGCATAGTCGAGCATCTTTTTGTGACAAAATATCTTGTTTAAAACGGGAACGTTTTTCATCCAAAAATGAAATAGCGCCCCCATAGATGTAAGAGGTTAATCACCCTGTCATCTCAGATTTTCAAAATATGCTTTACAGCCAAAGCTAGACAAGCATTTGTGTAAGTTTATCAATAGCCTAGCATAGCATTTTGTCCAGCTAGCAGCAGGTAACATGGTCACGGAAATCAGAAAAGCAATCAAATTAAATCGTTTACCTTTGATGAGCTTCGGATGTTTTCACTCACGAGACTCCCAGTTAGAGAGCAAATCTTCCTTTTTTCCCAAAATATTATTTTTGTAGTCGAAATAGCTCCGTTTGTTCATGTTTGGCTGAGAAATCGCCCAGAAATTGCAGTCACGAAAACGGCAAGAAATATTCCAAATTAGCTCCATAATATTGACAGAAACATGGCAAACGTTTATAATCAATCCTCAAGGTGTTTTTCATGTATCTATTCGATAATATATCCATCGGGACAATTAGTTTTTCAGTAGGACCGATTAGAGTAATGGCTACCTCTGTATTTTACACGAGAATCTCTCTGGGAGCATCAGGTGGCCACTTGCGCAATGTAGCCGCTTACGGGTATTCTTCAACATAAATGCGTAAAACTACGTCACAATGCTGTAGAAACCTTCGGGACTATGGAGAAAGAGTAATCTGGTTGATAACCCATTCACTGCTCAATAGGGACGCATTGGAACGCAACGCTTTCAAAACATGAGGCACTTCCGGATTGGATTTTTCTCAGGCTTTTGCCTGCAACATCAGTTCTGTTATACTCACAGACAACATTTTTACAGTTTTAGAAACTTTAGAGTGTTTTCTATCCTAAGTCGTCAATTATATACATATTCTAGCATCATGTCCTGACAAAATATCCCGTTTACTACGGGAATGTTTTTTTTCCAAAAATGGAAATACTGCCCCCGAGTCACAACAGGTTTTAAGTTCACACAAGTCCCCTTTTTTGGGCAGGAGAGTCAGAGCCGCCCGACGGCAGCTCATCGGCAACTCTCCTTCCCCGACGCATTCACGCAACACGCAAAATAAGTCCTGTCTAATTATTCCCCAGAGTGTTTTATAAAACTCCACTGGGAGTCCATCAGCCCCCGGTGCATGACCGGGGGTCATCTGGGTTACGGACTCTGACAGTTACTGGGACAACAGAGGAATGGCCATTTCATCCCTCTGTACCAGAGAGAGCTTAGGGAGTCCTGCGAACAAGACCTGAGCACACATAGGATCACACACATCTGCCCTATACAATTCAGTATAAAACTCCACAGTTCGCTCCCGCATCTTACCCACCACAGAGGTCACCCGCCCATCAGACAGCCGTAGACAATGCATACCCTTGGCTTCACTGCTCTGTCTTTCCAAACCAAAGAAGGAGGAGCTGGGAGCATCCATCTCCTTTAGCATGGTGAACCTAGCTCGTACAAGTGCTCCCTTTGCTTTAACCTGGAAAAAACTGCCCAGGTCCCTACGTAATTTGGCTAAATTAGCCTGGAGGCCTACATTGCCTTGCCCCACCATCTCTACCTCTATCTCACTAATACAACACTCTAGTTCCCCCAATACTCTCCTAGCCTCTGAGGATGAGAGAGCTGTGTACTGTTGACAGAAAAACCTAATTGGGACTTTCCCCACATCCTACCATTGACTCAGAGACTCATACTCCTCAATTCGCTGCCCACACCTTTCCCAAAAGGTCTGGAAACCTGAGCAAAAAGTGGCATCTTGTAAGAGCTTTACATTGAACTTCCAATAAGATGCCTGCCGGGGCCCTGGTGAAATAGACAGCCGAGCCATGGTTATGTGATGATCCGAAAAACCCATCGGGAGAATGGTAGCGCCTAGCAGCCTACTGCTCCGATTCCTAGACATGTAAAACCAATCAAGTCAGGCTGCACTCACCCTAACCCCAAAAACCTTCACCCATGTATACTGTCTTGTGTTTGGGTGTTTGGTTCTCCAAACTAACTAGGTCGAACTGATTAATGATGTCCCTTAACACTCCCACTGACACTGAATGAGGCTCTACCCCATTTCTGTCTTTTGTAAAATCCATTGTACAGTTCCAGTCCCCTCCGACCACCAGCGTCTCCTGAGGCGCTACCTGTGAGAGTTCCTGTCCAAGACTCCAAAATAGAACCCCTCTTTCTCTCCCTGTGTTAGGCGCATACATATTTATAAAGACAAAACCCATGTTGATAATTTCTGCTTAAACAACAAGCAGCTTACCTTTACACACCTCCTTTGAGGAGCAAAGTTTTCCAGACAGACCCAGTGCTAAAGGACTGCCACCCCTGCACTAAGATCTGTCCCACTGCTCAACATACAGACAGCCCCGGTACAAAAAGGACTGTCTCTCCTGCACTAAGATCTGTCTCATGGCTCAACATACAGACAGCCCCGGTACAAAAAGGACTGCCACCCCTGCACTAAGATCTGTCCCATGGCTCAACACACAGACAGACCCGGGGCAAAAAGGACTGCCACCCCTGCACTAAGATCTGTCCCACTGCTCAACACACAGACAGCCCCGGGGCATAAAGGACTGCCACCCCTGCACTAAGATCTGTCCCATGGCTCAACATACAGACAGCCCCGGTACAAAAAGGACTGCCACCCCTGCACTAAGATCTGTCCCATGGCTCAACATACAGACAGCCCTGGTGCAAAAAGGACTGTCTCTCCTGCACTAAGATTGTCCTATGGCTCAACACACTTGCCCCTTTCCACCAGAGCCCCCAATCGACGTCATTCAATACATCACTATGAGTCTCCTGCAGAAACAACACCTGTACTTTTTTTGTTTTACATATTCACCCAACACACTTCTCCTTCCCGCATCTCTGGCGCCATTTAAATTAAGCGAGCCTACCTGAAGAGTCTCCATAAGAAGTCTCCATTTATTTTGAGCGAGCCTACCTGAAGAGTCTCCATAAGAAGTGGGAGAAAAGCCAGCAGAGAAAGAGACCATTAGCAAAATTCTTCATAGAATGTTGTACTGATCTTAAAACTTTCTAGGATCAGGAAAAAAAGCCTCAAGATTAACTTTTTCCCCCTTAGTCTCATTCAAGAACCAAGTCAATTCTCTCAACGTGTACTTAGACCCCTCTGCTTGACTGGCTGTCAGCTCACGGCCCATTGAAGAGGAGTCTGAAAAAAATAACTCCTCATCCTCTTCCTCAGACTCACTTTCCTCCTCATCTCTATCTCCCACCCTGACCACCTGCCCTTTCTCTCTGATCAGGGCGTCACCCACAGCAACAGGCAACATTTCCATGGTGCCTTTGTCCACACCCTTTTTCCTTTGCTACTTGACACCCTCCCCCCTATTCTCTTACACCTCCCCACTATACTCTCCTACCCCCCTAGTCTCTTACTCTACCCCACTATACTCTCCTACCCCCCTATTCTCTTACACTACCCCACTATACTCTCCTCATCCACTAGAATAACCTGACTAGACCCAGCATCATCTACACCACCCTCCATAGCATAACTAGGCCCAGCTTCATCTATACCACCCTCCATAGCATGACTAGGCCCAGCCTCATCTATACCACCCTCCATAGCATGACTAGACCCAGCCTCATCTATACCACCCTCCATAGCATGACTAGACCCAGCCTCATCTACATCACCCTCCATAGCATGACTAGACCCAGCCTCATCTATACCACCCTCCATAGCATAACTAGGTCCAGCCTCAGCTATCCCACCATCTCTAGCCTGACTAGACCCAGCCTCAGCTACACCACCATCTCTAGCCTGACTAGACCCAGCCTCAGCTATCCCACCATCTCTAGCCTGACTAGACCCAGCCTCAGCTACACCACCATCTCTAGCCTGACTAGACCCAGCCTCAGCTACCCCACCATCTCTAGTCTGACTAGACCCAGCCTCAGCTACCCCACCATCTCTAGTCTGACTAGACCCAGCCTCAGCTACCCCACCATCTCTTGCCTGACTAGACCCAGCCTCAGCTACCCCACCATCTCTAGCCTGACTAGACCCAGACTCAGCTACCGTACCATCTCTAGCCTGACTAGGCCCAGCCTCATCTACACCACCTTCCCTTGGCATGACTAGGCCCAGCTTCTGCTGTCTGCATCTCATTACCCCTTGCACTTTGACCTTGATTTCCCCCACTGGCGCTTGTACCCTCACCTTGTCTACGGGCTTTGTTAAACTTTTGTAATTGACCAAATACTTATTTTCCACCATCATTTGCAAATTAATTCATAAAAAATCCTAAAATGTGATTTTCTGGATTTTTTCTCATTTTGTCTGTCATAGTTGAAGTGTACCTATGATAAAAATTATAGGCCTCTCTCATCTTTTTAAGTGGGAGAACTTGCACAATTGGTGGCTGACCTAATACTTTTTTGCCCCACTGTATAAATTCAGCTCCTACCTGTTCACCGACCGCGAGCAGAACCTCCTCCACCTTAACTCCATTCTCAGGAACACACCTGAATCCATGCCGTATCGACAGCGTCTCCTCCGCACTAGGCTGAGAAGCCATCGCACACACCACACCTTCCAAACCCCAGGAAACGTATCCTCTCCTCTTCCACCCTAACTTTGAAAAAACTGTGGATACCGCTAAAACAAATATTGGATTAACCCTCTACCATAAAAAATAACATGTAAAGAAAAGAATCAAAGAAAGTTAGTTAGGATAGAGCCCTCCACACCAAACACTCAAACTCCGAAAACTCCCAGCATGCACTGCAAGAGAGAGATTGAGAGAGAGAGAAGCAGGTGGAAGAGCAGTGACCGAGGGGGAGAGAGTCTGTGCCTGCTTTTTCCACCTGCCTGCCTTGGTGACAGCACATCTTCCTGAGTCCTGACAGGCTGGGATATAGAGCTCCAAGCAACCACACACGCTGGGTACATTGACTTCAATACAAAACCTAAGAGGCTCGGGGATCTCACGTCCTTCCATTGACTTACACATTAAATATGAACGTCCAGAGTACATCCTCCAACCTATCAGAGCTCTTGCAGCATGAACTGACATGTTGTCCACATAGATTAATTCTCTGATCCTGTGCTATTACTGAAAGCATAAGTTACAGCTAGCTAGCACTGCTGTCCTTAACATGTGGTGAGTAGTTTACTCAAAGAGAAAGACAATAGCTGCACAATTAACGCATTAATTTCTTCCAAAAATGAAGGAGAAGCAAAGTGAACTGTGTTTGCATGTGATCAAGGGTGTATTATTTCTGCTGAAAAACATATCTGAGAACGGAAGCAAACAGAATTAAATGAGGATAAACATACCTGAATTTGTCCAACAGAAACGCTTGTTTGCAACTGTTGGCCTTATGATTACACCCTAGATCAGCTAGATAAAGGCAAGATTGTGCAAGGCGGTATTGAATGTGTACATTTATGTCACCTTGATTACTCTGTTGTCGCAACGTCATGATGGGTATAGAGAAATGTTGAGCATCATGTAGTAGCGTAAACCTCGATATAACATTGAGCTGGGTGAATAGAATTTGAATGACAGTCATCCAATAAGATGTAAAAGAAATAAGGCCATTCTTATGAAAATTGTCTTCCCTCATCTTAAACAGCACCAACTGCCATTGACCCACACACTGGCATTTATGCATAAACATGTGGCAAACGAATATAAGAGCACACAAGAGTATACATGCACACGCACACACACACACAGATTTAAGCTGTTAGTGTTTGGTTTGGCAGGTTGGGACAGTGTGTCTTATCTGCGTGTTGCACGGAACAAAGTGTGATCTTAACCTAGCCATCTGCCTCATCCTGGACTTGACATCAGCAGAGACACACTGGAGTTCCTCAGGCATTGACATAGGAAGGAGACATTGTTTTTGGCAGAACAGAAGAGTTTCAGAGAGATGTGCAAAGGTGTATAATATAAATAATGTATATAAATAATATGCCATTTTACGTATTGATGGTAGTTATGAATTATGATTGAGATGAGTGTTGTGACCGCACTGGACATCAACAAGGCATGTGCTTCTGCGGTCTGGCCTAGTGACAGTGTGAAAGCATGCTTATGTTTATGTGCATTATTATGTCTAATGGGTAGTACTTTACATAGGCACTGATGATGTGGTTGGGGAAAAAGCCACACACCACTCAATAAGACTGGACCAGATACTACAAACAAAGTTCTGACTTTATTCAGTGTTTCCCAAATCTCCTCCGTGTTTTTCCAAATCTGCCAAATGGTGGGACAAGATCCACTGTTGAGTAGCTATTTGGTTTTTTGGGATCATAGAAAGGCTCTGGGTCGTTACTAGCAATATTGATTTTGATTTATTCCATGAGCTACAGGAAATTTCCAAAGGATTTGAGTATACGTCACAGAAAAAGCCAAGCTTGGGAACCACTGATCAGATTTCAATTCCATTCAAATTCAACATTTCAAAAGATTCTGTGAGAGAACATCTCAGATTTGATACGCAGAACAAGACTCATGATGTACACAATATTTTGATCATAAACAGTTACAGAATTAGCTTCAAAAGAAGAGTCTATTTCCAAAACGCTATATACACCAATTTTTTGTGTGTGTGGTTTTCATCAAAAATGAATGCTTATGGGTAACTTTGTGTCTGTAAAATATTACTGTTCTCAGATTATTCATAGCTTTTAGATGTGTATTACAATGGGTTTTGTTGCAAAGCTGTCACGCTCTGTCCTTTTTATGTCTCTATTTTGGTTTGGTCAGGGTGTGATTTGGGTGGGCATTCTATGTTCTTTTTTCTATATTTTTGTATTTCTTTGTTTTGGCCGGGTATGGTTCTCAATCAGGGACAGCTGTCTATCGTTGTCTCTGATTGGGAACCATACTTAGGTCGCTTTTTCCCACATGTTTTTTGTGGGTAGTTATATTATTCTGTTTAGTACTTTACAGGACTGTTTCGGTTATTCTCTTTGTTATTTTTGTTTAGTGTTTTGCACCTTACAGGACTGTTTCGGTTATTCTCTTTGTTATTTTTGTTTAGTGTTCAGTGTAAAGAACAAGTCATGAACACTTCCCACGCTGCGCTTTGGTCCGATTCCTCTTCAGACAAATGAAATGTTCAGATCCTGTATATTTAACAAATTCAAACCATCATAAATCTAGCCTCATGCTATAGTGTTTGGTTAGTTAGGCCTCGTTCCAAATGGCACCGTATTCCCAATATAGTCCACTACTTTTGACCAGAGCCCAGATCTTATATTACTGCAATTATTTTATCATTTGTACAGTTCTTTAATACATATTTTATTATTTGTCACATTTGACTGTGTAAAACCTTGCAGTGCTATTTTCTTCTCTGAGAGTGAGGCATATATATCTCGTTTTGCAACAAAATATGATTGTCTCTGAAATAAAACCATAGTGATAGGTTTTAAACAAATGCATGTCTGTCATTTAACGACCCCATGCTGTGATTCGATGTGAAAAAAAAGACCACTCTTTCATAAGATCTTTAAATAAAAAAAGCAAATTTACCAAACTTTCTGTAAAATGAATATATACACAGTAAAAAGTAACTGCCTAACTCCTAAAATACATTGGGTAATGGCTATTCAAACACCTCCAATGGTCAGTAAACCGCAAATCATAAAAGTGGAACTTCTACAGTCCTATCTGGTGCAATGACAGAAGACAATCACCCACAAAATACCCAAAGAACATGGCTGCGTAAATATGGTTCCCAATCAGAGACAACGATAAACACCTGCCTCTAATTGAGAACCAATCTAGGCAACCATAGACTTTGATAAACACCTAGACTAGAAAACACCCCATAAACATACAAAACCCCTAGACCAGGAAAACACATAAATCCCCCATGTCACACCCTGACCTAACCAAAATAATAAAGAAAACAAAGATAACTAAGGTCAGGGCGTGACACCACCTGCGATAAATTCTATTGAATGGACATGATTTGGGTAAAAAACACATTTGGATAAAAAACACTTGATTTCTTATATTCATATTTCTAAAAACAGTATTAAGCAGTTTGTTCTGTATGAGGTGTAATTGATCATGAGGAAGGGATCTCAAAACCGTCTGGAAAATTGACGTTATATACTGAGACAAGCCATTCCCACCATCAACAAGGTTATGTTCACCACTTTTAATGACAGCTATCTTCCTCCACTTACTGCTAGACGAATGAGCACTGTGCTCAACAATGCCTGCTAAGTCGGGTTAAAATGACAAATACATAAAACAATGTTAAACATTAAGACACGACCAATGAAAATTACTAATCAGAACTAGTTACTACTTGTACTTGAACAAAATGTGTAATGAAGGTTACTCATTGAAGTTAAAGGGACCCTACATTGTTATGTTCACTACAACAAATATTAATGTTCAATTAACTTAAATTGTTAGAGTTCAGAATACATCATGAAATGAATTATCAAAAATGTCATAAAACAGTTAAGTATTTACAGCTTCAAAAGATAACCATATGGGTGGTGATGTCCCTTCAGTATTTTAAGTATGACTTGGGTTACTCAAATGGTTCTAGGCAACGGGTTTCTACTCCAAAAAAATGTTAGCCGAAATAACTACTTTTACACTATAGTGTTTTGGAATAAACTCTTCAAGCACTAAAATACTGTACTTGGATAACAGACACACAATCCCATGCTTGTGACGTAATAAAACCACAGTGCCATCCGCGCTGATTGATGGACTTCTCCCCGCAGAGAGAGAGAGATCTCTCTCTCTCTCTCTCTCTCTCTCTCTCTCTGAGCAACTGCCCTTAAAAAGCAACTAATCCCTTTGAGTTGTCGATATAAATCTGAAACAGTTATATTAGTGTCAAAATTGAGAGTGGGTAAATTAAGGTTTGGTTTGCCCACTAACATGGGGTGAACAACTGCGGTTATGGCTGTCTATCCAATAGCACAGACAGTGAGACAGAACTGCCCAGCAGCTCTGACATCGTTTACATATGACATTTCTTTACTTGAAAAAAAAGAATTGCGCAACAAAAATATCCTCAGCTAAAATGTCAACATTAATTACAGATTTCTTGAGTTATTTTAGATTAATTCTGGGGATTTTGAGGAAGTAAAATAGGCTTCCACATCTACAGTGTCTCATGGGGGACAAACATCATTAACCAAACACAGAATCGGTCAGGAAACACACCTCCAGGTCGGGAGCTACAGAAAAACACTTGTCAATCGGAGTGTTCAGTGGCTCTTTAAACTACAGTATGTGTCGGGACGCAAAGTGAGTCCAGGGCATGTGAGAGGTGGGTCGCAAGTTATGAGAATACATCTATAATCATACAATATTTATTCTTAATTTATCGCCCTTTCTCTATTTTTCTCTCTCTCTGATTTTTCTCAACCTGCAAAATGGAGACTGATTTACATATGGAAGCATCCACAGAGAGCATTGAACAGATGGGAAATCCATTCGATTTTCAATGCAGGATACAGTGTGGAATGGAATGTCAGCTGTTGACAGTCTGTGAATCCTGCAGGCACATATTAGGAATAACAATTGGTCAATATGACAGTTGATATTTCAGTTGTGTTTCACTTGTCTCTAGTGGTGGCTCACTGACAGAATATAATAGAATATAATAGAATATAATAGAATAGAGTTACACATAACCCATCAACAATAGCTGATCCTGTTTCAACCCCTAAGGATCCCTGCTTACAGTGAGCAATTCCATTTGTAATGTATCGAAGAACACAATAATCCTCAAACAGAGAGCCTTACAGCTCTCCTGGTCAATGCTCACACAGTCTTGAAAGGTCACTTTGTTAGACAGGGAGCTACTTCGAACCCATGAGAACACTGTCAATTATTGCAACAGCTAGATTAAAAACTTTTTATTAGAAAGACAAGGTTTCAACCTGCTGACTAACAGCTAGCTATTGATGAAATTGATCAAAATATATGTTCAAAACAAGAAAAGCTTAATTTGAATATAAATGTGTTAAAATATTAATAAATTTACACATTTTCAGTCTCAAATTTCAGTCTCTCGATGTGCAAAACTGATAGAGACATACCCCAAGCGACTTACAGCTGTAATGGCAGCAAAAGGTGGCGCTACAAAGTATTAACTTAAGGGGGCTGATTAATTTTGCACGCCCAATTTTTCAGTTTTTGATTTGTTTAAAAAGTTTGAAATATCCAATAAATGTCGTTCCACTTCATGATTGTGTCCCACTTGTTGTTGATTCTTCACAAAAAATACAGTTTTATATCTTTATGTTTGAAGCCTGAAATGTGGCAAAAGGTCGCAAAGTTCAAGGGGGCCGAATACTTTCGCAAGGCACTGTATTTGCCATTTACTTGTGTAAACAAAAGATCAATAAAACAAAAAAGTGTCACTGCTTGAAAGACGGCGTCTTTTTGCAATAATTTTCAATTTTAGGTAAAACAATTATCCCGGTTTGTGCTTTTAAGAAAAACATGTGTTTCTGCTTTTAGGGTTAAGGTATCAAAATGGAAAAAAAAACAAGAACACAAGTTTTTTATTTAAATGATGTGGAAGAGTTGTAATGCAAATGTTATCCTAATGTTGTCAACCTGGCGAACACAAACTATTCATAAAAAAGTGAGATGTACTGTAGCAGAAACACAACAGCTCTAGTTAATTTTCCTTTCATTACTACTGATATGTGATTGAGGTAGAAATGTATCATGATTTGCAGGTAGAAATGTTACATGTACAGTCCCAGTCAAAGACATCATCACTATGGAATAAAACTTATGGAATCATGTAGTAGCCTAAAAGTTGTTAAACAAATCAAAGTATATTTTATATTTGAGATTCTTCAAAGTAGCCATCCTTTGTTTGATGGCACATAGCCTTAAGCTTCATGGTTTTTTTGTATTGTTTAGTATTTTGTCGGCGTCATCTCAAATAAAAGAGAAAATGTACGCTCACCACGCTGCACCTTGGTCCAGTTCTTTTAACGGCCGAGACACACAGGAAAGGAAGTCCCAGAGTTACCTCTGCTGCAGAGGATACGTTCATTAGAGTTACCAACCTCTGAAATTGCAGCCCAAATAAATTCTTCATGTAACAGACACGTCTCAACATCAATTGTTCAGAGGAGACTGCGTTAATCAGGCCTTCATGGTCGAATTGCTGCAAAGAAACCACTACTAAAGGATACCAATAATAAGAAGATACTTGCTTGGGCCAAGAAACATGAGCAATGGGCATTGGACTGGTGGAAATCTGTCCTTTGGTCTGATAAGTCCAAATTTTAGATTTTTGGTTTACAACCGCCTTGTCTTTGGTTCCAACCTGGCCTCCACAGTTTGGTTAGCCACCTGCAGATTCAGGCAGGGTAGTAACGCCATGAGTTGGGATTATGGTTCATTATTTAGCTAGCTAGCTACATTTCTTAACAAAAGATTCCACTATGCAAGTATCAATTTCAATAGAATGTCACTGCAATAACTGCTGATAAACGTACTAGCTGGTAAATTTACTCTGGCTATCTACTCTGATTTCAGACCATGGGTAAGATAGTCTAGCTAGCTACATTTTCAGATATTACACATTTCTAATTTTGACATAAAGTCTTTTCATTTCAAGGTAAAGTGTACTGTTAGCTAGATAGCCAACGTTAGCTGGCTGACTTGTTAGCTAATGTTACGTGTATAATCTTATTGTTTGTATCACAGAGCCATTTCCTTGGCTAGTTATAGCCTAATGTTAGCTAGTTAACATTGGACCTGGTTGGTTAGCTACCTGCAGATTCATGCAGGGTGGTAATGTAATGAGTTACACATCACACTTTAACAGGGTGACTGTTTTGAAATAAAATGTTCAATATGTTTAATTAACCATTGAAATGTTCTAGGTTGACACATTTTTTATTACGGCAAATTAAGTCTGACATTATAAAGTGGAAATTAAATACTTTGGAAGCCTTTTTAAACCTTGAATACACTACAAGTTTGCATTTTCTGCTGTTCAGGAAAATCCTTATCAACGAAACAGTGATCAAATTAAGATTATCTGCATGTGTATTGACCGTGGGACCATGGGGATGATTGAATCCCTGCCAGAGGCAGTTGCACAGAGACAATAGGCCACAGATGTGAATGCACTCTCTGACTTGTGTCATGTGACTGAGGCAGGGATGCAGGTGTGTCTGTGTGTGTTTCAATGAGTGAGTGTTTCTCTGTGTGTGTCGTATGTGTAGGGGTGAATGGAGGCCCTGGGCATTGTCCAATTAAATGTGATCACCTGAGTGCCCTCTTCACTGCAGGCTCTGCCACTAATCTAAACATAGAAACACACGAATGAACCCATGCACAAACACACACACACAGACTCACCGTCTTCACCTACAGTGGGGCAAAAAAATATTTAGTCAGACACCAATTGTGCAAGTTCTCCCGCTTAAAAAGATGAGAGGCCTGTAATTTTCATCATAGGTACACTTCAACTATGACAGACAAAATGAGAAAAAAAAATCCAGAAAATCACACTGTAGGATTTTTAATGAATTTATTTGCAAATTATGGAGGAAAAAAATATAAAATATAATACATATATTATATTTAAGATTCTTCAAAGTAGCCACCCTTTCTCTCAACCAGCTTCACCTGGAATGATTTTCCAACAGTCTTGAAGGATTTCTGACATATGCTGAGCAGTTGTTGGCTGCTTTTCCTTAACTCTGCAGTCCAACTCATCCCGAACCATCTCAATTGGGTTGAGGTCGGGTGATTGTGGAGGCCAGTTCAGCAGATACAGTACTCCATCACTCTCTTTCTTGGTCAAATAGCCCTTACACAGCCTGGAGGTGTGTTAGGTCATTGTCCTGTAAACAAATGATAGTCCCACTAAGCGCAAATCAGATGGGATGGCGTACTGCTGCAGAATGCTGTGCTAGCCATGCTGGTTAAGTGTGCCTTAATTCTAAATAAATCACAGACAGTGTCACCAGCAAAGCACCCCCGCACATCACACCTCCTCCTCTATGCTTCACGGTGAGGACCACACATGCAGAAATCATCGGTTCATCTACTCTGCATCTCACAAAGACACGGCGGTTGAAACCAAAAATCTAAACTTTGGACTTGGGACCAAAGACATATTTCCAATGGTCTAATGTCCATTGCTCGTGTTCCTTGGGCCAAGCAAGTCTCTTCTTATTATTGGTGTCCTTGGGTAGTGGTTGCATTGCTTGCTGTTTGGGGTTTTAGGCTGGGTTTCTGTACAGCACTTTGAGATTTCAGCTGATGTAAGAAGGGCTTTATAAATACATTTGATTTGATTTGGTTTCTTTGCAGAAATTCCACCATTAAAGTCTGATTATCCCAGTCTCCTCTGAACAGTTGATTTGAGATGTGTCTGTTTCTTGAACTCTGTGAAGCATTTATTTGGGCTGCAATTTCTAAGGCTGTTAACTCTAATGAACTTATCCTCTGCAGCAGAGGTAACTCTGAGTCTTCTTTTCCTGAGGTGGTCCTCACGAGAGCCATTTTCATCATAGCACTTTTTACGACTGCACTTAATAAAGAAACTTTCAAAGTTCTTTAAATGTTTCGTATCAGCTGACATTCATGTCTTAAAGTAATGATGGTCTGTCGTTTCTCTGGTCAGGCTCCGGACACGGGCACATCATGCACCGCTCCCGGAAATACTTCTCGCCAACGTCCAGTCTCTTGACAACAGGGCCGCATATATTCCATCTCAAGCAAACACATCGATGGCCCTGAACAAACTTTCTTTGACTCAATGTAAACTGGAAACCACATATCCTGAGGCTGCATTTATTGTAGCTGGGGATTTTAACAAGGCTAATCTGACAACAAGACTCCCTAAATTCTGTGAGCATATCGATTGTTCTACCAGGGCTGATAAAACCCTGGATCATTGTTATTCTAACTTCCACAATGCATATAACGGATATGTTCCACATTGCGTCAAACAACAACATTGACGAATATGCTGATTCGGTGTCAAGTTTATTAGCATGTTCATCGGTAATGTCGTACCCACAGCCATTTAGCCTTCAACCAAATCCACATAACTGATCTGAAAGAGCTGTAAAATCTGGACACTAACATATCAGCCGGGCTAGACAACCCCTAATGCTAGCCTGTTCAACCTCTCTTTCGTATCGTCTGTGAACCCCAAAGATTGGAAAGCTACCGAGGGAATCACCCACTTCAAAGGGGGAGACACTCTAGACCCAAACTGTTACAGACCTTTATCTATTATAACCTGCCTTTCTAAGGTCTTTGAAACAGATCACTGAACATTTTGAATCCCACCGTACCTTCTCCGCTATGCAATCTGGTTTCAGAGCTGGTCATGGGTGCACCTCAGCCACACTCAAGGTCCTAAACGATATCATAACTGCCATTGATAAAATACAATACTGTACAGCCGTCTTCATCAACTTGGCCGAGGCTTTTGACTCAGTCAATCACCACATTCTTATCGGCAGACTCAACAGCCTTGGTTTCTCAAATGACTGCCTCACCTGGTTCACCAACAACTTCTCAGACAGAGTTCAGTGCGTCAAATCAGAGAGCCTGTTGTCCGGCCTTCTGGCAGTCTATGGGGGTGCTACAGGGTTCAATTCTTGGGCCAAGTAATTTCTCTGTATACATAAATGATGTCGCTCTTGCTGCTGGTGATTCTCTGATCCACCTCTATGCAGACAACACCATTCTGTATGCTTCTGGCCCTTCTTTGGACACTGTGTTAACTAACCTCCAGACTAGCTTCAATGCCATACAGCACTCCTTCCGTGGCCTCCAACTGCTCTTAAGTGCATGCTCTTCAACCGATCGCTGCCCGCGCGTCCAGCATCACTACTCTGGACGGTTCTGACTTGGAATATGTGGACAACTACAAATACCTAGGTGTCTGGTTAGACTGTACACTCTCCTTCCAGACTCACATCAAGCATCTCCAATCCAAAATTAAATCTAGAATTGGCTTCCTATATCGCAACAATGCATCCTTCACTCATGCTGCCAAACATCCACCCAACCCACAAGTAAGTGTGCAGGATGTTGTTACATATTTTTTTATTTTACCAGGCAAGTCAGTTAAGAACAAATTCTTATTTTCAATGACAGCCTAGGAACAGTGGGTTAACTGCCTGTTCAGGGACAGAACAACAGCTCGGGGTTTGAACTTGCAACCTTCCGGTTACTAGTCCAACACTCTAACCACTAGGCTACCCTGGCGTGTGTTTGACTCTCCTACCTTGGCAGCTGTAACTATATATGTGACTTGGCCTATGTCGAAGGTCACTCATTCACAGGAGAGCCATTTGAATGTCAACTTTTTAAAAATCAAAATACATTTTTTTGGCAGAAATGTCTTCTCAAAAATGTCTTCCGGAAGGGTGGCTACTTTGAAGAATCTTTTATATAAGAATCTTTTATAAATATATTTTGATTTCTTTAACACTTTTTTATGTACTCCATGATTCCATATGTGTTATTTCATAGTTTTGATGTCTTCAATATTATTCTACAATATAGAAAATAGTAAAAAAAATAATGAAAAACCCTTGAATAAGTAGGTGTGTCCAAACTTTTGACAGGTACTATATATATATATATATATATGTGTGTGTGTGTGTGTGTATGCTCTTAAGGCAGACTTTTTTCATACAGTAAATGTTTGTTTACTTCAGCCCAAGGTTGTGGTTATCATCATGTAGAGATGTAAAGCTCAATTAGTAATTAATTGCTCTGTCTCGGTCCAGTGGGCAGATAAGCATGCATCCACTTCAGGGGCAATTGACCTCACACACAAACGCAAGCACACACCTCTTTGCCTGAACGCTAACCCAAGGAGATGAGATGGGTCAATGAGCATAGATGATTGACTTATTATTTTTCTTATTTTAACCCTTTTTTGTGATATCCGATTGGTAGTTACAGTCTTGTCCCATCGCTGCAACTCCCCTACGGACTCGGGAGAGGTGAAGGTCGAGAGCCATGCATCCTTCGAAACATGACTCTGCCAAGCCGTACTACTCACTTAACCAGGAAGCCAGCCGCACCAATGTGTTGGAGGAAACACCATCCAGCTGGTGACTTAATTCAGCTTGCAGGCACCCGGCCCACCACAAGGAGTCACTAGAGTGCGATGGGACTAGGAAATCCTGGCCAGCCAAACCCTTCCACTACAGAACCCAGGTCTGTAGTGATACATCAAGCACTGTGATGCAGTGCCTTAGACCGCTGCACCACTCAGGAGGCCTAGATGATTAACTTCTGCCTCATACATAAGGTGTTCTATCCTGTTATGATTGTTGTTATATATTGTGGCAATAAAAAGTATGCGAACCCTTTGGAATTACTTGGATTTCTGCATAAATTGGTCATCAAATTTGATGTGATCTTCATCTAAGTCACAACAATAGACAAACAGTGTGCATAAACTAATAACACACAAATTGTTGTATTTTTTTGTATGTATTGAATACGAATTTTAACATTCACAATGTAGGTTGGATAAAGCATGTGAACTAGGCCTTAGGCTAATGACTTCTCCAAAAACGAGTTGTCAGCTAACCTGGAGTCCAATCAATGAGATGAGATTGGAGATGGTGGTTAGAGCTGCCTTGCCTATAAAAGAAACAAGAAGCATTGCCTGATGTGAACCATGCCTTGAACAAAAGAGATCTCCGAAGATCTAAGATCAAGAATTGTTGACTTGCATAAAGCTGGAAAGGGTTACAAAAGTATCTCTAAAAGCCTTGATGTTCATCAGTCGACGGTAAGACAAATTGTCTATAAATGGAGAAAGTTCAGCACTGTTGTTGCTCTCCCAGGAGTGGTCGTCCTGCAAAGATGACTGCAAGAGCACAGCGCAGAATACTCAATGAGGTTAAGAAGAATCCTAGAGTGTCAGCTAAAGACTTACGGATATATCTGGAACATGCTAACATCTCTGTTGATGAGTCTACGATACGTAAAACACTAAACACGAATGGTGTTCATGGGAGGACACCACGGAAGAAGCCACTGCTGTCCATTACTGCACGTTTGAAGTTTGCAAAAATGCACCTGGATGTTCCACAGCGCTACTGGCAAAATATTCTGTGGACAGATGAAACTAGAGTTGAGTTGTTTGGAAGGTACACACAACACTATGTGTGGAGAAAAAAAGGCACAGCACACCAACATCAAAACTTCATCCCAACTGTAAAGTATGGTGGAGGGTTTGGGGCTGACTTGCTGCCTCAGAGCCTGGACAGCTTGCTATCATCGACGGAAAAATGAATTCCCAAGTTAATCAAGATATTTTGCAGGAGAATGTTAGGCTATCTTTCCGCCAAATGAAGCTAAACAGATGTTGGGTGATGCAACAGGACATCGACCCGAATACATAAGTTAATCAATAGCAGAATGGCTTCAAAATAAGAAAATACGCCTTCTGAAGTGGCCCAGTCAGAGTCCTGACCTCAACCCGAATGAGATGCTGTGGCATGACCTCAAGAGAGCAGTTCACACCAGACATCCTAAGAGTATTGCTGAACTGAAACAGTTTTGTAAAGAGGAATGGTTCAAAATTCCTCCTGACCGTTGTGCAGGTCTGATCTGCAACTACAGAAAACGTTTGGTTGAGGTTATTGCTGCCAATGGAGGGTCAACCAGTTATTAAATCCAATGGTTCACATACTTTCCCACCCTGCACTGTGAAGGTTTACACGGTGTGTTCAATAAAGACATGAAAACATATAATTGCTTGTGTGTTATTAGTTTAAGCAGACTGTGTTTGTCTATTGCTGTGACTTTGATGAAGATCAGATCGCATTTTATGACCAATTAATGCAGAAATACAGGTATTTCTAAAGGGTTCACGTACTTTTTCTTGCCACTGTACAGTACCAGCCAAAAGTTTGGACACCTATCCATTCAATGGTTTTTCTTTATTTGTACTATTTTCAACATTGTAGAATAATAGTAAAGACATCCAAACTATGAAATAACACATATGGAATCATGTAGTAACCTTTTTTTTTACATATCAAAATATATTTTGATATTACAGTACAGTCCATCATTACCTTAATAAGACATGAAGGTCAGTCAATCCGGAAAATTTCAAGAACTTCAAGTTTCTTCAAGTGCAGTCGCAAAAACCATCAAGCCCTTTGATGAAGCTGGCTCTCATGAGGACCGCCACAGGAAAGGAAGACTCAGAGTTACCTCTACTGGAGAGGATAAGTTCATTAGAGTTAACTGCTTCAGAAATTGCAGCCCAAATCAATGTTTCACAGAGTTCAAGTAACAGACAGATCTCAACATCAACTATTCAGAGGAGACTGCGTGAATCAGGCCTTCCTGGTCGAATTGCTGCAAAGAAACCACAACTAAATGACACCAATAAGAAGAAGAGACTTGCTTGGGCCATGAAACACGAGCAATGGACATTAGACCAATGAAAATCTGTCCTTTGGTCTGATGAGTCCAAATTTGCGATTTTTGTTTCCAACTGCCGTGTCTTTGTGAGACGCATAGTAATTGAACGGTTGATCTCTGCATGTGGTGGTTACCACCGTGAAACATAGATGAGGATGTGTGATGGTATGGGGGTGCTTTGCTCGTGACACTGTCTGTGATTAATTTAGAATTCAAGTCACACTTAACCAGCATGGCTATCACAGCATTCTGCAGCAATACGCGATCCCAACATCGCAATGACCCAACACACCTCCAGGCAGTGTAAAGGCTATTTACCAAAGAAGGAGGGTGATGGAGTGCGGCATCAATTGAGATGGTTTGGGATGAGTTGGAAAAATAATATGCATGTCTTTGCTTCAGGTCCTGAGCTTCACACAGTTAAATTTGGGTGTTTCATTTTAGGCAAAATTGGGATAAAAAGGGTCTGATCCTTAAATTAAATGACAAACATTATAGGGACATTCAGATCCAGAGCAATGACATTGTTATGGAACATTTGGTGCCAACATGGAGGATGGCAAAGGATAGTGTGCCGCCCAGTGGGGTTCGGTGATGTTTAAGATGAGGGAGGACAATATAATTTTTTTAATGAGCATGGCTTTATTTCTATTACAGGATATAAAATGACTGTCATTCAAATTCCAGCTCAATGTAACATCGATAGGTTTAGGCAACTACATGATAATAGAATCTTCCCTATACTCATCATGAGGTTGCTACAACCTAGCCTACATATGAAAGTTGACGATGTAGGTGCACACTGAGTGACACATTGAATACCGCCTTGCACATTCTTGCTTGCATCTATCTGATCTAGGGTGTAATCATTAGTCCAACAGTTGCAAACAAGAGGTTTATTGGACAAATTCGTGTATGCTTATACCCGTTTCATTCCGTTTAAGAAATCTTTTTCAACAGAATCGGTGGAATTAATACATCCCTGATCACACACAGTTCACTTTCATAGCAGCCACATACACATGGCATGAATATTTTGCTTGTTGTTTTATTCCTTCTCACATATTTGCCCTCTCCTCCTTTAACCTTTCCCTTCGCTTGTGGATTTCAGTGCACAACACATCTGTCTGTGATCAGGCAAAAAAAATATTTACAAGCTAAACCTTCATATCATAACCGTTAATCGCTACACATAGCCTATATCGTTGTCACAATATTGGCTAACAATGATAGTAACATCATAGTCCAATTAGCTATGATAACTTACTTAGTAATCCACTGCAATCATGCAGTATAATGTACAGTCAGCAAGCAGTTTAGCAGTTACACCGGAAGACCCCAGTGGTAATAAATTAACAAAACCAAAAGCTTACCTTGACTTGGAAAAGTTCCAGTGTTGGATAGCCAGAGACAGCTAGCTAACATAGCAGTCCTATGTGTTTGAGCCTGGTGTTTGAGTAGGCTAAACTAGCTAGCTGCATTCGCTAGCTCTCTCTCTCTTGATTCTTTAAAAAAACAGTAATTCATTTGTTCGAAACTGTTCAACTATTGTGTTTCTCTTTGAGTCAACTACTCACCACATTTTATGCACTATAGGGCTAGCTAGCTGTAGATTATGCTTCAGTACTAGATCCTTCTCTCATTCTCTGATCCTTTGATTGGGTGGACAACATGTCAGTACATGCTTACAAGAGCTCTGATAGGTTGGAGGACGTCCTCCAGAAGTTGTCATAATTACTGTGTATCTAAAAAGGATCCGTTTTTTAATGTTTCACTATTTTTATTTTTAAGAAATTGACTGAGGAGGATGTTCCTCCCCTTCCTCCTCTGAGGAGCCTCCACTGTTGCCCCTTTGTTAGTATCTACTATCTTATCTTTCCTTCCCTGTCTTCTTTCCAGTTTTTCTCCCACAGTGGATGGCTATACAAGTCTTCCTGACCTCATCACCTCTCATTCTTCTATTGTATTTCTTTCAAATTGTCTGCTCCTTTTCAATGTGAAAAGAACAAGAAGCAAATCCTTCTAAGCTGTCAACCAATTACTTCTATCTGTCCTCTCTGTCTCCTACTATCAGCACAGAAGATGGAGGGGAAATTATGCTACTGTAGACTACTGAGATGCCATTATTGACTGGCTGAGTGGGTGAATAGAACTTGTCATTACTGTTTTCTGTCCTTTGAGCTATAAATGGGCTATCATGAGGGGAAGTGGACAAGGCAAGGGCATCATGTAAAAGCTTTGGAACACAGCTCATAACTCTTCAACCATTCCCTTAATCATCGCCCCCTCCTGTCATCCCTCCATCCATCTACGGTGCATTTGGAAAGTGTTCAGACCCGTTTTCCATATTTTGTTACCTTACAGGCTTATTCTAAAATGGATGTAATAGATTTTTTCCTGCGTCAATCTGCACGCAATACCCCGTAATGGCAAAGCAAAAACTGAAATATCCAATTCACTTACTCAACACTTTGTTGAAGTACATTTGCGGTGACAGCCCTGTCAGAGTCTTCTTGGGAATGACACTACAAGCTTGGCACACCTGTATATGGGGAGTTTCTCTCATTCATCCCTGCAGATCCTCTCAAGCTCTGTCAGGTTGGATGGGTGAGCGTCGCTGCACTGCTTTTTTCAGGTCTCTGCAGAGATGTTCGATCTGGTTCAAGTCTGGGCTCTGGCTGGGCCACAGGCGTTGTCTTGGCTGTGTGCTTATAATCGTTGTCCTGTTGGAAGGAGAACCTTTGCCCCAGTCTGAGGTCCTGAGCGCTCTGGAGCAGGTTTTCGTTAAAGATCTCTGTACTTTGCTCCATTCATTTTTGCCTCGTCATGGCTGGTCTCCCAGTCCCTACCACTGAAAAATATTCCCCTCAGCATGATGCTGCCACCACCTTGCTTCACCGTAGGGATGTGCCTTTTACTGAGGAGTGGCTTCCATCTGGCCACTCTAGCATAAAGGCCTGATTGGTGGTGCTGCAGAGATGGTTGTCCTTCTTGAGGGTTCTCCCATCTCCACAGAGGAACTTTAGCGCTCTGTCAGAGTGACCATCGGGTTCTTGGTCACCTCCCTGACCAAGACCCTTCTCCCCCGATTGCTCAGTTTTGCTGTGTGGCCATCTCTATTAAGAGTCTAGGTGGCTCCAAACTTCTTCAATTTAAGAATGATGGAGGCCACTGTGTTCTTCAATGCCATTCCCAGATCTGCGCCTCGACGCAATCCTGTGTCGGAGCTCTACGGACAATTCCTTCAACCTCATGGCTTCGGTTTTTCTCTGACATGCACCGTCAACTATGGGACAGGTGTGTGCCTTTCCAAATCATGTTCAATCAAGACAATTTACCACCTATCAAGTTGTAGAAACATCTCAAGTATGATCCATGGATCAATGGAAACAGGATGCACCTGAGCTCAATTTCGGGTCTCATAGCAAAGGGTCTGAATAATTATGTAAATAAGGTATTTCTGTTTTTTACATTTAATACATTTACAATGAAATTCAAAAAATTTAACTTGATCCATTTTTTAATAAGGCTGTAACGTAACAAAATGTGTAAAAAGTCAAAGGGTCTGAATTCTTTCCGAAGGCACTGCATGTATCCACATGTGATCTTAAAGACACAAATCCATGCTGTGTCTTCCATGCACATCCATTATCACAGCACAAGCTCTGTTCGTTTATTTTAAAATTTTCCTCGCGTGACATTGACACACACACACACACACACACACACTAATATTCTTATTTTAAATCAAATTGTATTTGTCACATGCTTTGTTAACAGCTGTAGACTAACAGTGGAATGCTTACTTACTGGTCTTCCCAACAATGCAGAGAGAATAAAAAAATATATAATAATAACACAAGGAATAAATACAGAATAAGTAACGATAACTTGGCTATGCACACAGGAACCAGTAACGAGTCAATGTGCAGGAGTACAAGGTAACTGAGACACAAATGTACAGTGCCTTGCGAAAGTATTCGGCCCCCTTGAACTTTGCGACCTTTTGCCACATTTCAGGCTTCAAACATAAAGATATAAAACTGTATTTTTTTGTGAAGAATCAACAACAAGTGGGACACAATCATGAAGTGGAACGACATTTATTGGATATTTCAAACTTTTTTAACAAATCAAAAACTGAAAAATTGGGAGTGCAAAATTATTCAGCCCCTTTACTTTCAGTGCAGCAAACTCTCTCCAGAAGTTCAGTGAGGATCTCTGAATGATCCAATGTTGACCTAAATGACTAATGATGATAAATACAATCCACCTGTGTGTAATCAAGTCTCCGTATAAATGCACCTGCACTGTGATGTCATGAAGAACAAGGAACACACCAGGCAGGTCCGAGATACTGTTGTGAAGAAGTTTAAAGCCGGATTTGGATACAAAAAGATTTCCCAAGCTTCAAACATCCCAAGGAGCACTGTGCAAGCGATAATATTGAAATGGAAGGATTATCAGACCACTGCAAATCTACCAAGACCTGGCCGTCCCTCTAAACTTTCAGCTCATACAAGGAGAAGACTGATCAGAGATGCAGCCAAGAGGCCCATGATCACTCTGGATGAACTGCAGAGATCTACAGCTGAGGTGTGAGACTGTCCATAGGACAACAATCAGTCGTATATTGCACAAATCTGGCCTTTATGGAAGAGTGGCAAGAAGAAAGCCATTTCTTAAAGATATCCATAAAAAGTGAGGTTTAAAGTTTGCCACAAGCCACCTGGGAGACACACCAAACATGTGGAAGAAGGTGCTCTGGTCAGATGAAACCAAAATTGAACTTTTTGGCAACAATGCAAAACGTTACATTTTGCGTAAAAGCAGCACAGCTCATCACCCTGAACACAACATCCCCACTGTCAAACATGGTGGCGGCAGCATCATGGTTTGGGCCTGCTTTTCTTCAGCAGGGACAGGGAAGATGGTTAAAATTGATGGGAAGATGGATGGAGCCAAATACAGGACCATTCTGGAAGAAAACCTGATGGAGTCTGCAAAAGACCTGAGACTGGGACGGAGATTTGTCTTCCAACAAGACAATGATCCAAAACATAAAGCAAAATCTACAATGGAATGGTTCAAAAATAAACATATCCAGGTGTTAGAATGGCCAAGTCAAAGTCCAGACCTGAATCCAATCGAGAATCCGTGGAAAAAACTGAAAACTGCTGTTCACAAATGCTCTCCATCCAACCTCACTGAGCTCGAGCTGTTTTGCAAGGAGGAATGGGAAAACATTTCAGTCTCTCGATGTGCAAAACTGATGGAGACATACCCCAAGTGACTTACAGCTGTAATCGCAGCAAAAGGTGGCGCTACAAAGTATTAACTTAAGGGGGCTGAATAATTTTGCACGCCCAATTTTTCAGTTTTTGATTTGTTAAAAAAGTTTGAAATGTCCAATAAATGTCGTTCCACTTCATGATTGTGTCCCACTTGTTGTTGATTCTTCACAAAAAAATACAGTTTTATATCTTTATGTTTGAAGCCTGAAATGTGGCAAAAGGTCGCAAAGTTCAAGGGGGCCGAATACTTTCGCAAGGCACTGTACATATACTGTGATTAGGGATAAAGTGACTAGGCAACAGGATATATAAAAAACAGTAGCAGCAGTATACTGTAGTTAGGGATAAAGTGACTAGGCAACAGGATAGATAAAAAACCGTAACAGCAGTATACTGTAGTTAGAGATAAAGTGACTAGGCAACAGGATAGATAAAAAACCGTAACAGCAGTGTACTGTAGTTAGAGATAAAGTGACTAGGCAACAGGATAGATAAAATGGTGCTGCTACTGTTTATTAAGTATTTAAAAAGGTAATTATTCCCCTTTATTTAACCAGATAGGCCAGGTGAGAACATGTTTTCATTTACTAATGCGACCTGGCCAAGATAAAGCAAAGCAGTGCAACACACAGATTTACTCATGGGATAAACAAATGTACAGTCAATAACGCAATAGAAAAATCTGTATACAGTGCATGCCAAATGAAGTAAGGAGGTAAGGCAATAAATAGGCCAATAGTGTAGAAGTAATTACAATTTAGCAATTTACACTGGAGTGAAATATGTGCAAGTAGAAATACTGGTGTGCAAAAGAGCAGAAAAACTAAAACAAATATGGGGATAAGGTAGGTAGTTGGTTGGATGGGCTGTTTACAGATGGGCTGTGTACAGGTGCAGCGATCGGTAAGCTGCTCTGACAGCTGACACTTAAAGTTAGTGAGTGAGACATAAGTCTCCAACTTCAGTGATTTTTGCAATTCGTTCCAGTCATTGGCAGCAGAGAACTAGAAGGAAAGGCGGCCAAAGTAGGTGTTGGTTTTGGGGATGACCAGTGAAATATACCTGCTGGAGCGCGTGCTACAGTTGGGTGTTGCTATGGTGACCAGTGAGCTGAGATAAGGCAGAGCTTTAACCTGGCAAAGGCTTACATTACAAAGACAATACAGTATGTGATTAGTAAAATGAGTTGGGAAAAAAGGGTGAATGCAGATAGTCTGGGTATCTGTTGGTTAACTATTTATCATTCTAATGGTTTGTGGGTAGAAGTTGTTCAGGGTCCTGTTGGTTCCAGACTTGCTACATCGGTACCGCTTGCTGTGCAGTAGCAGAGAGAACAGTCTTTGACTTGGGTGGCTGGAGACTTTTTGGTGCCTTCCTCTGACACCGCCTGGCATAGTGGTCCTGGATAGCAGGGATCTCGGCCCCAGTGATGTACTGGGCCATATGCACAACCTTCTGTAGCGCTGTTGTCAGCAAACTTAACAATGGTGTTGGAGTAGCGGGCGACCATGCAGCCATCGTTTTACAACATGTTATACTGTTTTCAAATTGAACAAAATACTTTCTCTTGTTAAATCTTTTAGATTTGTTTGTTTTGCCTTCTATGTATCCACATGTGATCTTAAAGACACAAACCCATGCTGTCTTCTATGCACATCCATTATCACAGGAAAAGCTCAGTTCCTTTATTTGTAAATATTCCATTCTGCATGTTGACTCCATGCACACACACACACACACACACACACCTTTTACAAAATGATATACTGTTTAGAAAACAATGAAACAAAATACCTTGCCTTTGTTCAAGCTTTTAGAATTGAGTTGCACAGTAAATGCAGACTGTCACCACTGAAAAGACCTGAACGGATTACCTATGTAAGTTACAGAGGGACTTATTTTAATGTCACAAACAAAGAAAAAATAAACAAAGGACGGAGAGGGGGAGGAGGAGGACAGGAGGGTTCGAGGAATTTAGTGAAAGGCTAAATCATTTGGCCAGGGGTCATGCTTTACTCTAGAAAGCAGACCTCTTCAAGACAGGCTGAAGAAAGAACAAGGGACATACAATAGAACAGACAAGCACAGAGGAATATTAGCAGCATTAGCTCCCTAAAATCATTAAACAGCATCCAATAATCTAATTGAACCTGGGTAAATTGATAGGCTGTCTGGGACGGCTAGACAAATAGAAAAGGTGTATTAATATGTCCCAACTTATTCATGATAGTTTACATATTAATTACTTCAGCTTTAGGATTCGTAGAACTATGTACTGCTAAGGGTTATGGGGATGACTAAAACATCATTGCTTGTGTTATAACAACCAACGTCAAGATATGCTGTCACACACTGTATATGTAGTGTTATGTTTTGTATTATGGGATGTTTTTATGATCAGCTTTAAATTACATCATTTTTTGGATGCCCTTCCAGTACAGTCACGCCAATAGACCGATAGATTTCATTGAGAAAGTTTGAATCCTAAGCAATCTTCATCCATATTATTTGAAGTACAATAGACAAACATAGGTACTGTAGTAGGTCAAAGCTTTGTGCTGGAAAACCTTGGTAGAGCATGGTGGAGTCGGTGTTGTGGTGCTCATGTGCATTTCCTTTCTTTTCCGGCGTCAGACCAATGACTACATCTCACTTTAAAAATATTTTTTGTTTGTTTTGAATTGTCATATACTTTTGTTTGTTCTCATTGTTGGCTAATGTCTGCTTAATAGAGCTGCATAGCATACACATAGTGTGTGCAACTACTGCAAAACATTTCTATGACAAAATGCATCTTAAACTCCTTATGTGAAAATATGAGGAAGCATACTGTCACGCCTTGACCGTAGATTGCTTTGTAGGTTTCTATTTTTGTTTGGTCAGGGTGTGATTTGGATGGGCATTCTTTGTTTGTATGTCTAGGTTTTGGTATTTCTATGTTTTGGCCGGGTATGGTTCTCAATCAGGGACAGCTGTCTATCGTTGTCTCTGATTGGGAATCATACTCAGGTAGCCTGTTTTTCCACGTTTAGGTGTTTGCAGGACTGGTTCAGGTTTTCCTTTTGTTATTTTTGTATTCAGTGTTCAGTTCCTCATAAAGATAAAGATGATCACGAATCCGCTGTATTTTGATCCGACGATTCCTCTTCGTCCGATGAAAGCCGATACACATTTTTCAAAGTCTGTTTGTTTGTCTAATCCTATTTATTAACTCAGAATCACTGTATCTGGAGACGGATCTGATTGTTTTGGTCGCCAATTAAATTGATGTGAAATTTGTAAGGATGTTATGTCACACAGCTATATTGCCTGGTTCAGTCAAAGCTACACATAATTTGGCTGGCTGTCCTCCTCTCCCAAAAGCACACATTATTGATCAATAAGGTCACACAGAAATTCACTTTAAAAAAAAAAATGTTTTGTGGCCAGGTAGCTGACAGGAGTCATGCAGTGGAGGCTCCTCAGATGAGGAAGGGGTGAACCATCCTACTCAGTGAATTTCATAACAATAGAATAGTGAAACTTTTGAAAAGTTTTCCCATTTTAGATAAAACTGTACTAAATATATTCACATCACCAAATAACTGTTTTGCAATGAAGGTCTCAACATAATTTTTTGGGGTAGCGCCATGTTGTAGCCAGAGGACAGCTATTTTTTGTCCTCCTCTGTGTACACTAACTTCAATACAAAACCTAGGAGGCTTGTGGTTCTCACCCCCTTCCCTAGACTTACACAATTATTATGATAGTTTGGAGGATATCCTCCAAACTATCAGAGCTCTTGTAGTATGAACTGTTATGTTGTCTATCCAATCAAATGATCAGAGAATGAATCTAGTATTGAAAGCAACATATACAGCTAGCTAGCACTGCAGTGCATAAAATGTGATAAGAAGTTGACTCAGAGAAACAGAGTATTTTAACAGTTTTTAAAATTTCTTCAAAAATTGAGGAGCAGCAGGACGAGAGAACGAGAGAAAGAGCAGGACGAGAGAAAGAGCATGAGAAGCGAAGACACAACTCCCCTGATAAGGTTGCAAACTATGAACTAGTCAAATGTTTTCATGACTTCCCATTCAAGTCACGATGGACCAATATTAGGCCCAGACAGATGATTGATGAGTGCATAAGTTCAGAAGGATGATGAAAACGTGACATATTCCTTTCTTTTTTTTCCTTGGTCTTTTTCCAATTTTATTTTCTATACCTCTCCTACTTTGGGCGACAAGGAGGAACACAGTGAGCTTGACCCACATACCACCGAACATGATTGTTTACAACCAGAGGTAGTTCAAAGAGAAAACACCTAACACAAAAATACAAAACCTGAGGGAGAGAGGGAGAATCCAAATTTGCTGCATGCTACTAAGGAAAATAATCATATTTTTAGACAAACATGTGTTTGACAACAGCTAATAATAAGGTGATCACCAGATAAGGGGACACCCTGTACCAAAATGGTGGGAAAGAAGGCAATCGCACATTAGATGACACATTCTCAGTATGGGTAAGCCTAGCGTGTTGATATTTGATACAATTTCAAAGATTTTACTGAATTACAAAATCAATTGTATTTGTATTTCCGATCAATTTGATGTTATTCTAATGGACCAAAAATTTGCTTTTCTTTCAAAAACAAGGACATTTCTAAGTGACCCCAAACTTTTGAACGGTAGTGTAGGTCATAGGAGAAATCATTAGCTTTTATTTTATCATGCTACCTGTTCTGATTGGATACAGCCAATAAATAAATAAATCAATAGCTGGTCGATGATGATAAACCTTACTCTCACATACTCTGTTTCCCAGTCTTTTATGAAAACAGTATTGTAATATCGATGTAGGATCTTAATTTGATCACTCTTTTGTTGATGAGAATTTTCCTGAAATGCAGACGAGCTTCATGATTTACCTTAATTCACTGAAAACCCCCACTAACACACAGTTATATTAACAGTATTGCACTTTTCATGTCGCCTACTTTTGTCCAGTTATTAATAGCCTAACAACCGATCAAGCATCATCACGGACTAAACGTTGAAATCCTTTTGCTGCAGGATTATTTTTCTACAACAATCCTGGTCAAATTAAGATGTTACATCTGTACAAGCATCCCACTGGGTACACACTGACTGAATCAATGTTGTTTCCAAGTCATTTCAATGAAATTATGATGAAGCAACATGGAATAGACGTTGAATTGACTTCTGTGCTCAGTGGGATGTTTGATTCAGCCTGGAGATAATCAAACCACTTGATTACATGCCACACTGCACCGGCTAGGCAAAGAGTTATTTTCATCCTGGAGCGGAGCCTGGATTGGGTGGGGAGATACAGTAGGCAGGCATTTTTTTAAGGCCCAGTTTTGTCAAAAAATGTGGTTTTCCTGCATTTTATATATATTTTCACATTATACGGTTGGAATAATACTGTGAAATTGTGAACATTATGATAATGCCCTTTTAGTGTAAGAGCTGTTTGAAAAGACCACCTGTATATTCAGCCTGTTTTGATGGGATGGAGTTTTGGCCTGTATAAATGGCACAGTTGATTTCTTCAAACCAAGCTGCTTACCTATTGCAGATTCAGTCTTCCCAGCCTGGTGCAGGTCTACAATTTTGTTTCTGGAGTCCTTTGACAGCTCTTTGGTCTTGGCCATAGTGGAGTTTGGAGTGTGACTTTTTGAAGTTGTGGACAGGTGTCTTTTATACTGATAACAAGTTCAAACAGGTGCCATTAATACAGGTAACGAGTGGAGGACAGAGGAGCCTCTTAAAGAAGAAGTTGCAGGTCTGCGAGTGCCAGAAATCTTGCTTGTTTGTAGGTGACCAAATACTTATTTTCCACCAGAATTTGCAAATAAATTCATAAAAAATCCTACAATGTGATTTTCTGTATTTTTGTTTCTCATTTTGTCTGTCATAGTTGAAGTGTACCTATGATGAAAATTACAGGCCTCTCTCATCTTGTTAACTGGGAGAACTTGCACAATTGGTGGCTGACGAAATACTTTTTTGCCCCATTGTATGTCTGTAGATATTGAAAGAGATACTCTGATAGCGTGTGTGCGTGTGACTCTACAGATGTAGGATCTTCATTTGATCACCGAGTTGCAGGAGAACTTTCATGTAATGCAGGACATATTAAACATGTAGTGTTTTTGACCATTTTAATTGAAAACAATCACATTTTGAGGCACTTAATTGTTACCCAGAAATTATTTGATGTTGAGGTAAAAACAGCTGTATTGGACCTTTTAAAGAGCCTTTTAATCTTGTGCTTTGTGTAGGGTTCAGAAACTCTGGAGGGGGCTGACAGACTGACCTAGCGCCCTTTCTTTGATTACCAGCACCATGGCATTTCTCATAGCTGCTGTTCAGATTCCTTTTTATGAACATGTTAATTTGTCTGATCTCCTCGCTGCATGCTGTTTGGAGGGAAACATGGATTTGATTCTATAATGGCTAGAGGGACTGCTGGTAAACAGAGGGCGAAGGGTGAAGGGTGGGTGGGGCTATGTGTGTGTGTGCACTTGCATATATCTGCAGGTGCCTATATTTATGTGTGTGTGGCTGTGTGTGTGTGTGCGAGGGCGGGGAAGGCGTTGTCAGTGTGAATGTGTACTTTGATGAAAAAATACATCATGTGGATATGGACGGGGTCGATTTATGTCTCTCTCTTGTTGTGTTTGTGCGCAAACGTGAGTGTGTGTGTGTGAGAGAGAGAGTGTGTGTATAAGTGTGGAGTGTGGGTTGTTATTCGCGTTTTGTCAAGATCAATGACGTCTTTGTAGTGGTCACACTAGAGCACGAGGCTCAGCGTGGATGGAGACACAGGGAGAGGGAGTTTGGTTGTGTTCTGTCTGCCCTGGCGAGGGACTGGAGGCACAATCTAAATTGAGTTGGATTCCACTCCACTGCTGGAGGCCTGGGTTTCTTCTCTAAATACTAAGAAGCACATATTAATGAGAGACACCCCGTCAAATGTCAGACAGGGCAGGGAGGATAAACTTTTAAAATGAGTCAAACTTTCCAGCTTTATTCCTAACTATAGTTAGAATGGACTGGAACAGACAAAAACATACATATACACACACGTGCATTCGCACACACGCACAAAAAGAAAATGAACACACATACACTGTTACGCCCTGGCCAGAGAGGTTTTTATTCTCTATTTTGGTTAAACCATGGTGTGACTAGGGTGGGCAGTCTAGTTTCTTTATTTCTATGTTTTCTATTTCTTTGTGTTTGGCCGGGTGTGGTTCTCAATCAGAGGCAGCTGTCTATCGTTGTCTCTGATTGAGAATCATACTTACGCAGCTTTTTC